>NW_004567124.1:435476-556057 GCF_000260355.1 Condylura cristata
CTTTCCCAAGATCTTAAGTTTATTTTCAATGAGGGGAACCCGAGACTGGCCACTGATCACCCCCACCCTCCAGGAGGGAGGTGAAGAGCCCGAGCTGGGAACCAAGGGCGATCCGCCCCCAGGCCTGTGTTTGCGTGCACCTGGCTGTATCCAGGACCTGTTAAGGGTTAACACCACTGCAGGGAATGAATTGCCGCAGGGAGCTCGCTATAAATACTGTGTGTCGTGGGCGCCTGAGGCAACCGCAGGGTAATTTCCACTGAGCTGGTTTCCCTCTTTTCCTTCCACCCACAGTCACCCCCACTAGCCCTGCCTCCCAGTCTCAGGCCAGGCTACTGGCCAGACCAGGTTCCAAAGGGAAGCACCCCAGATCCCCTGGCTTTGGACTCAGTCCTTGGAAGGCGGCCTCCAGCCTGGGAGAGATGGTGGTCTGGCCTCGGCTTTGGCCCAGCTGGTCCTACACCTGTTCTTGCTGGGCTTTAGAAAGTCATAGTTCAAGTATTCTGGGCTAGGAGCTTTCCAGACTGGTCTTCTCTAGATCCTCACAACAGACCTGAAAGGAAGATAATATTACCCCCATTTTACGGGGGGATCAGAGGATTCCAGCTTTGTGCTGCGGCCAAGCCCACCACCACCAAGTGTGGGAGAGACATAGGACATTCCTATAAATACATCTATGTATGTATCCCTGCATAGGTCAGTTACCTTTCAGCTCTTCATCATTTTATCTCATTTAATCTTCATAACAACTCATGAAGTGAATTCCATTTATTGCCCTCATTTTGCAAATAAGAAAATTAAGACACAGAAAGATTAAGTAACTTACTTGAAGAAATCCAACTAGTAAGCAGAGGAACCAGGATTTGCACCTTTGACTTTCAGTGCTGAACTCAATTCAACTCTACCTGTGGGTACGTGTGTGTTTTGCAGCCATGCATAGGTTTATGTATTTGTGAATACATATGACCAATTCTCTGTATTTGAGTCTATGTTCACATGTGTTTCTGAACATACTTTGATATGAGTTGTGTGATTGTACCTAGGGATGGAGGCAGAGCTGTGGAGCAGGCCTGGTCATGTGGTCCAGAGTCTCCGGAGGTTATTAGCCTCCTCCTCCAATCCACTCTGCTCCCCCTGCCCTGTCAGGCCTTATCCAATCTGGACCTGGCCTCACAGGTGCCAGGACTAGTAGCCCTCGTTCACAAGGCCCCACAACCTGGGGGAGAAGCTTCCCAATGAGTGGTATCATTGGGCTGAGAGAGCTGGAGGCAACATTGGAAATAATCTAAAGGAGTTGACTTTTTCCCCTTCACCAAGAGGCAGGCTTGGCTTTGTGCCCTGCAGTGGTGACACAGCAACTACCCCTGGGGACTTATGGCATGGAGGGTAGGAGTCAACAGTAATGGACAGTGAAGGGACAGTGCAGGGCAGCATGTAGTGTGTGTGTGAGTGGGAAGGGGAGGGACTTTATCATAATTGCTTGGGAGAACACGTCAGGAGGGAAAGAAATAAGTATTGTTTCTCATTCCTGGAGCAGAAGCTTCAGAGGACACTGATCTCCCGGAAATCAAATCATGTGGACAAGGGTTAGGCACTGTCTGCAGGATAAACCCTGCTGAGACTCAGACACTCAATCCCGGACACAAACAGCTATACTGAGCAGCACAGAGGAATCTCCTCAGGTCAGAAAGCTTTGCTCTGTGCTCATTTGAAAACACATGGTTTCTCAGACTCCCTTGCAGCTATAAGTGGTCACATGACTTATCATTGAGGTGGCAGTGAAATTCACTCTTTGGGATCTTTCAGAAAGCTGCTTAAAGGAATAGGCTTACACTATCGAAAACCACTTGGTGGTTCATCAAAAAAAAATTCAAACTGCAATTACTATAGAATCCAAACTCATAGAGACAAAGTAGAATAGGGACTGTGGAGTAGAGGAAATCCAGAGTTACTGTTTAATGGAGAGAGTTTCAATTTTGAAAGATGAAAGATTTCTTCAGGTTCAGTGTGAATGTACTTAATACTAGCAAATTATATACTTAAAAATGGTTAATATAAAAAAGCTAATGTTACATACCACAATTAAAATTTAAGAATTTTAAAAGAGCAGAATATACATTTTTTTAATTGTAGAGGAGATGGTAAAGCAAACACCAAATCAGACAATACAGCAGCCAAGTATAACCCTGAGGGGAAAAAAAGCTCAGGGTGACAGAAATGGCAGAAGAGAAAGTCAGAAGGAACTTGGTTCTGGAATGCATCTGTAAAGGTTCTGGGTCTGCAAATTGCCATTGCATTGATGAGGATTGACGAGGGAGGTATATAACTCTGGGTAGTTGTGGGCCACTGTCGGGGACCATAATACTGGCAAAGAAGGTGGGGATGAGATGAGATCACTTTCCTCATGACAGAAAAGTCTAAGTTTATGGCAGAATTCAGAGGCAATATCCTTTTGCCTCATTTGACATTCAAAAGAACAATCTATCTGAAAGCATGAAATGAAGCAGACTGGATTCCTTAACCTAGCTTTGAAAGTGGGGCTAAACAGATATTTTTGGCTGATGAGAGCAGTTAAACAGGCCATCTTTCACAGAGCAGCTCAGAGACATTTAAATGCCTCACCTCAGAATGATACTAAAAATCTATTCATTTCCGTAAGAAAGATCAATTCTTGGCAACACAGGGGGTTAAGATGCTAATAGGACATCTCTTTGAGGACCAGGGTCTAGGCACTGGCCAGCTTTACTCAGACTGGTTGCTGCATGTTGGGACCTGAGCTGTGTGTATTTTAAGGCAAAGGCCACCTCATTTAGGGCTCATACGACTGCCATCTGGAGCCATTCCATCCACCCCAGGCTGGCTAAAGCAACCATGCTTCCCACAAATAACTGAATCCTGCAGGGAGTACAGGTTGGCACAAAGCAGCCCTAGAGGGCCCCACTTTCTAGTTTCCTATTCAGAGAACTTGAGGGTTGGCATAGACTTCAGATGTCTAGATCCCAAAACTTTCAGCTGGAAGCAACTGGCCAGGCAAAATAATAGGAACAGCCTGAAACAGGAGAGGAGTGATCCTCCCTGGAGACCCAATCAGGACCACCCCTCCCCCATCCACATAGCATGCTTGTTACAAAAGAAATGCCACCAAAGCAGGCTTGTATAACTACCTTCTCTAGCCCATGGTCCACTATCCCTTCTCCCCAGTCCTCCTTTTTTTTTTTTTAAAGATTTATTTATTTATGCATACAGAGCTGGGGTACAGGCCAGAGTTGCAGGGGCAGTGAGAGGATTCACCAGAGACAGAGTGGGGAGCAGAACATGAGGATCTACTGAAATACACTGCTGAGAGGAGCAGCAGGCGGGTTAGGAGGGGTCTACCGGGCCACGTGGTCACCTCGGGGGCTGGGGATCAAACTCATGCTGAAATGGCTTTAGCTTCTCAGTGCTGTGCTTTAGCCTGTTGCACCACCAGGGAGGGCCTCCTGGACAGTCTTTTTTATCTGCTCCCCCCACTCCCCTCCCCGCACCCCCATCTGCCTTCTCTAGTGGAAGCATTTAGCCTCACCCCCTTTCCTCTTCCTTCTCCATAGCTCAGTCTACAATACTTCTAATACCAGGAACCCATTTCAGAGTTTGTATCCTACTGCTGGAGGGCAACCAGAGTGAAAAACAACAACAAAATGAAAATAACCTCATGGTGCCGGGGGAAGTCTTCAGTAACATTCAGAGTTTGCTTTAATTTTCTAATGACTTCTTCTTTTACATATGACCAGGGTCAGTGTTTGCACAGCCTCAAGGGTGAGCATCTTTTTAATGTTGTGTCCATAGCCCTGGCCCTGATAGCTTTAGCAGATTAGGAAAAGAGAGCACAGAACAACTGTGACAACTATGAGTTCCAGCTAGAAAGATTAAATCAAATGCCCAGCTTGATTTTGGAGAACCATGCACATAGCTTCAGAAGCCCACAAGAGAGACCCACTTAAGGGAGACTGAATAAACCTCTTGAAATCCAGAAATCCTAATCTCAATCCAGGCACCAAAATTCCTGTTTCTTGTCACAGGGTCTAATTATAGTCATTTGTTTTTAGTTGGGCTTGAGACACTGGGCTAGGCCATCGTCAGCATAGGCCCAGACCTGGACTACAGGGAATACTTAACCACCCAGTGCAGAATAATTTACTCAATCTTCCTCAATGGGGCCTTCTTAAGGGTCAGCTACTGTGTCTACCCTGAATTTCTGCAGCAGGACCTCGGCTTCTAACCCACTTTCTGACCCTGGCTTCTCTTAGTCCACTGTCTCTCTCATAGTGTAATGAGGAGTGACCCTTTTTGGACTGTGTCTTGGGGCCACTGTGTCGGGGGAAGGCCCATCTTGTGCAAGCTGTGTATGCTGCAGCGTCCCCAGGCAGACAGCAAGGCTCAAGCCTCTCAGCCTCCCTCCCAGCTACTTCTGTTATCAGAAGTGGGACTTTCTTCCCATGGTCCCCTCCACCCAAGGTTATGCTAGTACATGTGGGGTATTCTTTCCTATTGGCTTAACTGCTTTTTCTTTTCTTATTTTTTTAAATATTTATTTATTTGTGCATACAGAACTGGGGTACAGGCTAGGGATGGGGGAGGAGGGTGAGAGGACTCACCAGAGACAGAGTGGGGAGAAGAACAGACAGATCTACTGAAATACATGGCTGAGGGGAGCAGTGGGTGGGTCAGGAGAGGTCTGCTGTGCCAGATGGGTCAGCTCCCTGGCTGGGGATTGAACTCCTGCTGCAGTGGCTGCGGTAACATCATAGTACTGTGCTTTAACCCACTGAACCACCAGGGAAGGCCCGGCATAACTGCTTTTTCTACTTCTGTGGTTGGCAGTTGCTAATGAACACAGTTTGTGCTTGTTTTCTTAAAACATGACTTTAAGCACAATAACATATTTGGCACCTCTTCTTTTTTCCTCATCTCCTATGATGAGATCATCACAAACATAATTTCTAAAGATATCTCTACAATCAGACATTCAGAGGAAAACTGATACCTCCATGGACATAGTGTGATGGGTTTCCAAACAGTGGCAAGGACTGCTTCCATTGGTGGGTTTCCACAAGCATTGGCAATGTCTTTATGCACATAGGGGAATATGTGGCCACCTCGGAGGTATGACACCAGTCTCCAAGTTTCTCTCCCTCCACTTATACCTCCCCCAATCAGCCCTTCATTTTGTTAGGGTCATTGCTTTCAAAGTATGGTCCCTTTCCATCATCCTCCACCCCTCTGTAAATTTTCACACAGCCTCATTCTAGGGAGATGGAGCCTATCAGAGGTGGTTCTGGTTCTCTGATATTGTACTCACTACCCTAGGTCTCCTTCCAGGCACAGATGCCGGCCTCAACACTGGTTTGTGCTGACATGCCCTCCACAGTGCTCTCTGCCTGTCCCATGTCTATCTCCCCAGGCATTCTGAATGCTCCCTCCGGGCAGCAACCTGGTTCATTCTCTTCCAGGCTTTGCACCATATTGTGGCTGAACTCTGGAGTGAATTCCTTAACAGTACAGTAGACTAAAATCAGGACTCACCTCCCAGCCCTGCCAAGGACAGGCTATGAGGCTGAGCTGGTTGGTTTAGAGCCTCTGACTCCTACAAAAGAATTCTAGTTCGGTCTCCTTCACAGCCTGCTCACTTCCTCATTGAAACCACCAAAGGTCTTCCCCTCCCTGTGCCTTGTAGCAGGCAGGACTAATGAAGCCAGCTAGCACAGTAACAGCAGCCTGCAAAATTAGAAAGGGACTAATATTTTGCCTCTTCATTTCTTTTTTAGACTTATTTATTTATGCATACAAGAACTGGGGTATAGGCCAGAGAGGTGAAAGATTCACCAGAGACTGAGTGGGGAGCAGAATAGGCAGATGGACGAATTACACTGCTGAGGGGAGCAGCAGGTGGGACAGGCAAGTCTGCAGTGCCATGTGGGTCACCCTCCTGTTCAGGGATTGGGAATAGAATTTATGCCACAGTGGCTAATGATAGCTTGAATAGCGCTGAGACTTTAACCCCTGCACCCCTGGGGAAGCCCCTCCAGCTTCTCTTTGGCAGTCTCCCCACCCTTCTTATGGTGATTAACCAGGCTCTTTCTATGGTGGGCGCACTTCCTGGGGATAAATGGAAATGCAGCTGAAAAGGAACCCCCTTTATGCTAGGTCTACAAGCTCTTTCCTTCAGGCCAGGATATGAATTGGAGGGAAGGGGAGAATGAGTGGACTGAGGCTATAGGGGTCAGGAAAGGGTCTCTAGAGAGGTGCAGGCAAATTTGGCAAGTGAACAGCATTATGGTCCTAGCTGTTTCTCTAAGACAATGTGCAGGTTGGAAAGACCTCAAGCCATTATCCTGGTGGTACACCTCAGGGGTGTGAGACCAGGGAATGTGTTGGGTGATGGAGGCGGAAGGGGAAAGCCATCACTGAGAAGAGCAGAGCAGGGGAAGAAGAAAAGAGCATCTGTCTTCCTTCTGTGCAGCAGTACAGGGTGGGTGATCCTGTGGGGGTGCCTCTCTTCTTCTTTTACACTCTTTAGTTTTGCAAGGATACCACTCCCACCAGTCTCCCTCTAGCCTATATCATTGGTCTGGTCACTCGCTCCTGATTCACTCACTCTTAAAGCATTTTCTGCCTCTAAAGCACTCATCCCTTTTGTTTTTCTTCTCATTTTGCTAGTTTTTTATTCTAGTCTTCTATGTTCAGTACTTATCTTCTCCCCAAACCATAAATGTTGGGGAACCCCAGCACCTAGTACTCAGAACTCTTTCCTTGTGGGCCTATACCCACACCCTTGGTATCTCCTTCAGTCTGATGGATCAGACCAAAAATCTTGTTTTTTCTCTTTCTTTCAAAGCCCACATCAGCAATCTTACTGGATCTACCCTCAACATATGTTCAGACCAACAACTACCTATAGCCAGATGTGCTAATGTGCAATTGGTGAAAAGGATTCGCCCATAAACCAGTGGAATGAGAGAGCCCAGAAATAGACCCACACATAGCAGTCAAGTAAATGTTCATAAAAATATTAAAGAAACTCAATGGGGAAAGGAAAGTATTTTCAGCCAACAGTGTTGGAACAGTATCCATATGGAGATAAAGGATCTCCATTCCTCCCTCACACCCTACATAGAGACCAGTTTGGATCATAGATCTAAGTATGGAAATTAACATAGTAAAAATACTAGAAACAATAGGAGAATATTTTTGTGATCTCAGAGTAAGCAAAGTTTCTTTTTTTTTTAAGATATATTTATTTATACATACAGAGCTGGGGTATAGGCCAGAGGTGCAGGGGTGGTGGTGAGAGGATTTACCAGAGACACCATGGGGAGCAGAACAGGCAGATCTGCTGAGGGAAGCGGGTCAGGATCGGTCAGCAGTGCCATGTGGATCACCCCCAGGCAGGGATCGAACTTGCACTGAAGTGGCTACAGCCAGTTTGCAGTGCTGCGTCCCAACCCATTGCGCCACCAGGGAGGCTCCATAGCAAACTTTCTTAGGGAAGGTCTAGAAAGCATAAATCATAAAAGACTGACAAATTCAACTTCATCTAAATTTAAAACTACTACTTATCAAAAGCCACATCAAGGAAAGCCCCAATAAGACCTGCTATAAGCAAGTTTAAAACTGTGAGAAAATATGCATAACACAGATATCTGATGAAGGACTTGTACCCATAACATATTAAGTACTTTTGCAACTCAAAAAAAAAAAAAAATACAAACAACAAAACAATTTTAAAATTGGAAACAAACTGAGACATTTCACAAAGAGAGAGATATACAAAATGGTCAATAAGTAGATTTAAAAAGTGCTCAAAATTATTACTCAGTAGGGAGATGCTAATTAAGACAATAATTAGGCATTAGGCACTAATACATAGCTGACAGAGTGGCTAAAATGAAAATAATTTGCAACAACTTACAGTAGTACATTTTGTAGATGATGTGGAGCAACTAGAACTCTAACACATTAGTGGTGGGAGTGTAAAATGAAACAATCCACTTTTGAAAATGGATGTTTCTTTAAAAGTCATATATATATATATATGTCCTATGACCCAATGTTTCCACTCTTAGAGAACTGAAACATATACTCATAAAAACCTTTTTTCATAGTAATTTATTCATACTATCCTAAATGGGATAAGAACCCAAATGCCCATCTTAAGGATAATGAATGTGGCATAACTTACAATGAAGAATTATTAAGCAATAAAAAGGGAAAACTACACCTGAAAGTGATGACATGGATGAATCTCAAAAATATTATGCTGGCTGAAAAAACACAGATCTATTAAAGTGCATTCTGTTATAATTCAATTTACATAAAATTCTAAAACAGGCATGCTTAACATATTATGGTAAAAATTGGAATAGTGGTGTCTTCTGGATAAGGTAGAGATTAACTGTGAGGAGCACAAGGAGACCTTTCTTCACCTTCTGAGGTGAAGAAAATGCTACTGTAGCTGCCAAGACTTATTGAATATTGAAATTCATGATTTTCACTAAGTGTAACTTGTGTCTCAAAAACCATCCTTAATAAAGGCAAAAAACCTTTAAAATTACAAACAAGCCAAGGATGAACTGTATTCCCAACACTATTCAACCTAGGTGATATAGTAAAAAGGAGATTTTAGGTTTGAAAAAGGCAAAGATGTTATTTTCAAATGTTAGTTAGAATTCTTCATAAACATACAATACTCAACAAAATACCACAATTTTTTATAATTAATAAACCCAAAAACCCACTTGCAATACCAACACAATTTAAATATCAGTAGCATTAATCTATATCAGCTATTAGTATCCAGAAATTGTAATACAAGCTTAGATATCATTCATAGTAAAAATAAAAAACAGTGTAATATGTAGAAATTAAGCTATCATGGAATGTACAAGAAAAACTTTAAAGCTCTAATAAAAGGTATAAGAGCAGGATAGAAAGTGACACATATAGAGAGAGACACTATTAAAGAATGGGAATTGTAACATCACAAAATGTAAATTATCTCTCAAATTAATGGATACATTTATGTTCCATCAAAAATTTTTGAAACTTGACAATTTGATTCTTAAATTTAAAGGGAAGAGCAGAAGTTTATAGGTAACACAAAAGAGCAAATATTCTCCCTAATAAATATTAATGCATTCTACAAAACTCATAGTGTTAAGAATGCTGTAGAACTGGAATTGCAATAAATAAATAGGTCAATGGAACAGATGTGATAAATTTGAAATATGTTAAAGATGAAAGCATATGTCAGTGAAGAAACAATGTATTTTATGGTTGATGATAGTATGAATATCTGTCATTTTCATGGATCCTTATTTCAATATTAGTCATTAATCATTTTAAAGACTAAATTAAAGATCTCAACTTCACACCTTTAACAAGTAAACTCTAGATGTATTAAAAAGCTAATGTGGAAAGTTAACAGATAGGATCACATCTTGTGATCTTGGGATGGGAAAATATTTCTTTACTAGAACCCCCAACATAGAATTTTATATGTAAAAAGTTGATGAACCAACATAAAATATTTCTACTGAGTAAAGGACAAATGAAGTTAACAAATGAATAGTAGAGAGAGGATATCTTCAATGTTAAAAGCGATGAGGGAGGCAATATCTTCTGGACCCTACCAGAAATTCTAGTGTAAGAAAATGACAGGGACCACAATAAAAATGGGCAAAGTATATGAGATATTTACTAGTTCTATTCACCAAGGAATGGTGAATGAGTACAGATAGTATAGCACTTTCCTGCCTCCTTGAAGTTAGGTGTGGCCATATGACTTGCTTAGTTAATGAAAATTGAGTGGAAGTGACAAGAGTAGGGATACTTCCTTAGGTAGGGAAAGAATATATTCTTTTTTAAAAAAAATTTTTATTTACTTATGCATACAGAATTGTGGGTACAGGCCAGAGGTGCAGGGGGGAAGTGAGAGGATTCACCAGAGACAGAGTAGGGTGCTGAGGGGAGCAGCAGGCAAGACAGGAAAGTTTTGCTGCCATGTGGGTCACCTCCCTGGCTGGGGATCGAACTTGTGCTGAAGCGGCTGCAGCTAGCTTCACAGTGCTGTGCTTTAACCCACTGCATCACCAGAAAGGGCCCAGAAGTATATTCCTTATGAAGTGAATAAAAACCAAAATGAATATTTATTGACAAGACAGACAGTGGTTGTCGTAAATAATGTTCACCAAATATTTCCATGTTCTCCTCCTCTGGACACACAGTAGGGATGTGCTTTCCCACACTCTCAAAGTTAAATATAGACATGTACTACCTATAACAATGGAACACGAGTAGAAATGACTTATGTGACATTTCTGGGTGGAAGTCCCAGAGCTAATGTGTGATTTACCATGTTCCGTTTTCCTATGGGGTAAAGACTGGCAATGTCTTGGGTTCCTGAGTGACTGAGAAAAGAGTTCCTCTGATATCCCACTATAGGTACGTAGCAAATGCCAGAAATAAATCTTCTTTTAAGTTAACAAGATGTTTTAGTTGTTTGCTAGTGCAGCATAATCTAGTATATCCTGGCATCATAACAGCTACTTTGCAGAAGGGAAACAAATCATTAATATGTAAATGGAAAGAGATGCCCAAGAAATATTGATTAATATAGCAGTGAAAGAATACTTCAAGTTCATCAGATAGGCAAAATTAGAAAATAGAGAAACAGCAGTGTTCTTGGAATACATGGGGAAATAGCACTTCCTGTGAACATTTGTGTGAGTAGAGAGTTGGAGGTAATATTGGTATCAAGTATCATAGAATAAGTAAAAAGTAGTAGAGATTACAATGGAATACCAGGCTGCATTTTAAGGAATTAATTGAATATTCCTAGAATATCATGGATATATACTAAAAGACAAATGTTGAGTGAAAAAAAAACCATAAATCTTTTAGAACCATTAATATAAGCTAAACATACAGCATATGTGAAACAAAAATTCAGTCATTGTTTGTGGAGGAATAGGAACTGAGATGGTACATAAAGACCAAAGTAAATAATACTAATAATGCTAATGAAAATAGAACATTGTAAACTGATAACTGATTACTATAAATTGAAGATTTATTCAATCCAATGCACCAGAGGTCTACAAAGTCACAATTAATTAATTTAGTTGATTCAAGATCAAATAAAGAAGATGGCATTGAAGTGATGGAAAGAATAAAAATAGCAAAATTCATATTCTAAACAAATATAGCAGAGATGTGAAACATATGTTAGAGAGGCTTTTTCTCAAAGAGCTTCAAGGAGTTACTAAGGGCAGGGAGCACAAGTAGTCAGTCCATGGAAGAGCCAATTAAGGGTCTGCCTGGGAACAATCAAGTCAGTCATTATCTCTTTTCTCTCTCTATAGGACAGCTACTACAGTGTTTGGCCCCTGGATAAAGTCATGATTGTCACTCTTGATCAAATTGGAGAATGTGCTTGAAGGAAACTACTTGTCAGGCCTTGGGGTCAGAGAATCATTTATGGCCCAGAACAATTCTGCACATTCACAGTATACATGGAAGAAAATAAAGGCGGTAACCCATTATTGAAAGCACTCACCTCTAGAGTAAGCCTCCCCGCCTTTTTTAGTGCTGTGGGAGCTGACTGTTCCTGACCTAGAGACTTCCATCAATCCTGCAATTAAGAAGAGAGGTCAGTTGTGGAAATGGAACTTTACTGTTAAAAGAAAGAATATAAGCTATATAGCAATTGAGTCTTGCATTTAAAAAAAAAAAGGACTGTTAAGAATCACTAGACATATTAGGATAACCAACAGTGTGGAATAGAAGAATCAGGATAAACAAATAGGACAGTTAACCGGGGAGAAAATAGAGTTAACGGAAGACACAAAAAACTTTAAAGAAATTATAACTGAATTAATGTCCCTGGAGAAACTTAACAGCAAACTGTATCTATAAAGTAAGAATATGCTGCTCTGAAAAGGTAGAAATAGACCAAGATAAATATTGATATTTAGAGGTCAATAATGTAATGAGCATGGTTGAAAATCAATTAAAGTGATTAAGGGCATCTTTAAACATAAAGAAAAGAGATACAGAATGTTAGATAAAAAAAATAGGATCCTGAAAGGTAGTTATGTGAGTATTTTCCAGTAAAACTTTCTGTGATAAGAATGTTCTTTCTGTGTTATTAAATATGGCATCCACTAGCCAAATGTTGATTACTGATGAATTGGAGTGTGGTTAATGCAAGTGGAGAACTGATCCTTAATTTTATTTAATTTTAACTAAGTGGAGTTTAAATCACAATCACACATAGCTAGTGGTTAACAGATTAAAAAGCACAAATCTAGAACACCTAATATATGATTCTTTGAAATTCAAGAGATACAGAAAAACAGATCAATTAAAAAAAAAAGACACTCATATAACAACAGGGGGAAAACCCAATTAAAATATGGGCAAAGAACTGAATGTCACTTTCTCCAAAGAAGATAAATGAATGATCAATAAGCACATGAAAAGAAGTTCAATATTACTAACCATTAGAGAAACACAAATGAAAACCACAATGGTATACCACATACCTACGTGAATGACAAAAAGTAGGAAGACTGGTCTTGCCAAGTGTTTGTGTAGAACCAGAACTCTCAAATACTGTCAAGAAAGCAATGGTATAGTATAAATAACATTGGAAAACAGTTTGGAAGGGAAGTTTCTTTATTTTATTAAATAAAATTTATTTTAGTAAATCATATACTAATCATATGATTCAAGCATTCTGTACCTAGGTATTTGCTCAGGGGAAATGAAAACATGTGTTCATGCAAGTCTCAAAGATGAATGCACAGCACTTTTATCTGTAATAGCACTAAAGATCTGATCAAGATCCATCAGCAGGTGAATGGATAAACCAATTGTGACACAGCCATGGACTACCCCCTTACAATGAAACAGAAACAACTATTGGCATACAACATGGATGAGTCTCAGAATAATTATGCCCAGTGAAAGAAGCTATCAAAAAAAAAAACCCACACATATTATACTATTCCATTTACATAATACTCCACAATAAGCAAGCTTACTTGTAGTGAAAGAACAGACCAGGGGTTGTGGGGGATTATAAAGGGACCCACAGAAACTTCTGAAGGTGATAAATAGTGATGATTTCAAGTATCAAAACTTATCAAATTGTACACTTTAAATGTGTACAGTTTTTAACCTATCAATTACATCTCAATAACACTATCATTAATATTTATTGATGCCTTCCTGTGTGTGCTATTTATTATGCTTGACACTGGGGAATAAAACAGTACCCCTCCATGAGGAACTCAGAGAAGAGAGAAAACACTACTTTTCTACTTACAGGAATCATCCTCTCTGCAGACTGTTTCCTTGAAAATGGCAGGACTCCTGGTCACTGACCTGATGGGGTTCCACACCTATAGCTGAAGTCACTGAGCAGAGACAGAGTGACTCTCCTATCTTTTAATGCAAAGATCTCCCAGGGCTTTTGGTAGCTTGTCTGGGATGTGGTGATCTTGAACTACATGGGAGAACAGGTCTTGTTAAAAAATGATGTGGTCTGGGAGAGTCACATGGACTGGTGCGTTTCTCAGGAGAAAGGAACACTACCCAGATACCACTATCCAGATACCACTGCTGCAACTCTGATCAACATTTCATTTTATTAACATGGAAACACCAGCAGTGAGTGTCTCATCTGTGAGAAGCTCACTGACCTAGATTGCATTGTGGGCATGCCGACACTGGCCATGGTGGCTGACTCTAACACTTTTAAAATCAGAATCCATTAACCCTCTTAAATCACTGTGAGGGCCAATTTGACTGATTTTGGCATACTTATTTTCAAGGATCAAAGTTATCAGGCTTCCCTCATGGCTGTGTCAACTAACAGATGGAGGAAATACTTCTCTGCCATTCCCTGGAGAGAGAGACAGGTTGCAAGTGTCCTTTCCAAAACAGGAGCATCAGCCTCACCTGGGAGCTTGTTAAAAATGCAAATTCCCGGGCCCCATCTATAGAATCAGACTCTGTGGTCATGGATGTGATGAGAATGTAGCTATTTTGAATTTTTGTCAAGGCATTATACACGATGACAACCCTGCTCCCACACAGACTCAGGACATTTAGATAATAAGGACCCAGTTGAGGAGTCCCAACATTGCCTTTTCCTGGGCACCTGTTAAAACACTTAGATTCACTCACATGTGGAATATTAAAACTAAAGCAAAAAGACAGAGGAAAATAAAACACAAGCCCTTGAAATCTGACTGCAGATACTAGAAAGGGAGGGTGAGGGCCAGGAGCAAAGAAGAGTGGGGCCCGATGGACTAGTGAAGGCTTATGGAGGTGCTGAACCTATACCTCTAAATGCAATGTTGTAAATCAATTAATAAATGTAAAAATAAGAGTTGAACCTGCTGGAAGTTAGTGATCCTACCCCACCCACCATACAAATCACCATGCCTTCATCTCCAGCTTGCTCTGAGACCTGGGACGGAAGACTTCTTTTTCCCCTCACCCTCCCCATCACCTTTCTGAGATCTATAAGCAACACACCTGTTACTTTCCTTCTTTATGTGTAATTAAAATGGGGCCTTCAATCAAAATGACCTTGAGGAAGTGGTTAGGGTCTCCTCTTCCTGAGTGACAGCTCAAATGTTAAAGGAGCTCCCTGTCAACTCTGTGTGGGTGGCTATGACTCCTCATTCAGCAAGTCATCAGCTGCACACCAACTGTGGCCCCCCCCAACACAGTAGGACCCAGAAATCTTAGTTTTAACACCCGTCTTTGTTATTCTACTGCATACTCGAATTTTAAAAAAATTGTATCTGAGCACCTGTTCTCAATTTTAGCTACATATTGGGATCCCCTGGGAGCCTTAAAAATATTCTGGTGCTTGGGTTCCTCCTCCAGAAATTCTGATGTGATTGTTGCCCTCTAGGGATTAGAATTTTTGTTTTCGATTCCCAGGTGGCCTAACGTGCATAGTTTGAGAAGCAATGCATCATAGCACAATAGCGTGCTGCACATGCTGGGCCCCACCCCAGACCAATCAAGAATCTGTGGGAGGAGCCCCTGGACACAAGTGTGCTTCCAGATGGGCATTAGTGTTTTAAACTCCCCAGGTGATTCTAATGTGTAGTTTGGTCAGAGAAATGCTTCATTATCATAACACTTCTGACCTCTTTTTACTTGCTTTCCCCCATGGGCTCAGGAGTGAGTTTTCTAGTGGGTGAGTATAGAAAAAGGACTTGAGCAAGCTTGGGACACGCTGTTCCTTCTGCATACCCTCTCCAGGCCCGCTGGGCTTCTTTCCAGATCTTGATACACTCCTTCCCACTTCGGGTCCTCCCCACTAGCAGTTCCCCATGCCTAGAATAGAGCTCTTTTGCTGTGTCTGCACTGTCTTTGCCTAGTTAACTCTTAAACCTCCTTCAAAACAAAGCTTCATTGTCCTTCCTTCCAGGAAACTTTCTTACCCACTCCATCTATCCAGACTCCGGTTTGCCTGTAACATTCTCCCTTATCATCAAATGTATCTACTTTTAGCACAGGACAAAATTATAATTAAGGAATTGCATCATTGTTCAATGTCCATACTCCCTACTATAAGATGCTCGCTATTCATAGTCTGTACTGTTGCTCAACATTTGTGAAATGAATGAATGGTAACTAGAAAAGTCTTCCCAGAACAAGTGGGACTAGTGCTGGGTCTAGAAGTAAACCTGAACTCCATCATCAGAGCGTTGTAGTGGAAGGAGCACTGGATTAAGAGTCAAGAACCTGAGATCTTGGGTCCAGCTGGGCCAGTTGGGTGACTACTCACTCAAGAGTTATCCATTAAAGACCTACCATGTGTCAGATACTGAATTGAGCATGTACTTATAGCAATTGAACAAGCTGGTCATGGTTTTCTAGACCTGAAGGTTTAGGGAAAGAGATAGATGCAAGCCAAAAAGCCACTCAAATGAAGAGTGTCAACTATGCTAAAGGATATGAAAAAGAGGTACATGGAGTGCATAAATAATAATAAGTAGGTTTAACTTAGGTATGTAGTCCAGGATAGGCTTCCCTGACAGTAGGATAGTTTTCTTTTAGGTTTTAAATTGAGGTATAATTTCAGTGAGTTTTTTTATAGATTTATTTATGCATATAAGAACTGGGGTACAGGACAGAGGTACAGCAGGTGAGAGGATTCACCAGAGACAGAGTGGGGAGCAGAACAGGTGAATTGACTGAAATACACAGGAGAGGTCTGTCACATCATGTGGGTCACCTCCCTGGCCAGGGATTGAACTCATGCTACCGGGGCTATGAATAGCTTCATAGTGCTGTGCTCTAACCTGTTGTGTCATAAGGGGAGGGCCCTAATTTCAGTGAATTTGGATAAATGTATAATATTAGATAAATGTAACCATCATCCATTTCAAGATATACAAAATTTCCATTTCCAACCTAGAATATTCCCACATGTCCTTTTTAAATTAATCTTCCAGGAAACCACCGAAGCTGATATGTTTTCTATCAATAGGTATCAGTTTTGTCTTCTAGAATTTTGAGTAAATAGAATCATGCAGGCTATACACTACCCCTTTGGGTTCACTTCTTTTACTCGGCTTTTGAGATTCTTCCATATTACTACATGCATCAGTAGTTTCTACTTTTTCATTTTATTGATGAGTAGTATTCCACTATATGAATATACTAGTTTGTTTATCCATTCATCTGTAGATGAATACTTGGTTATTTCCTGTTTTGGGTATTATAAATAAAATTGTCATGAACATTCTTGCACAAGTTGTGTTTTCATATCTTTTGGGCACTGGTAATACAGAATAGAATTGCTGTTCATTGACTAGATATTTACTTAACTTTACAAGAAACTGCCAAATTGTTCTCCAAAACAGTTCTGCCATTTTTGAATCTAAATCAGCAATGTATGGGTGTTTTAGTTGCTCCCTTCCAACATTTGGTATTTTTTAAACTATTAAATACATGTGAAGTGGTATCTAATTGTGGTTTAAATGCTCATATTAAGGAGGGATGTTTTGATGCTGATATCTGCAGTATGAGAAATAGACTTCATACTCACCACACATAGATGGGTAGGATTGCTAGAAGGTGTTGAGTACCCATGAGACCAGAAATCCAAAATGAGGTTAGTTAGCCTGTTTGTATGTATGCTTTTTCTCTGGCAACACACAGCTGCTTAGGACTAGGCATGAAACCTCATCTCAGGTTGTGAGTTTTTCCAGGAAAGAATGTCGAATATTGAGGTGGGTAAGGAAATGACTATAGTGATGAATCATGGCCTCTACAAGGGGTCAGAAAGGAAATGAAGAATAAATAATGAGAACTGATGAAATTAATAGAATAGAGATCTCAATGAAGGTATAGAATTATAACATGGGATTATAGCACACAGAATTGAAAGGACAGGAGAGGATAAGTGGAGAGTGATAAGTGTTATTTCCAAAGATGAAGTCCTTTTAGGGTGTGATTAAAGTGTTAAAGAGGTAATCTTAGAAAGGGTGGCTTAATTGAGGATGTTATTGGAATTGAGAAAATTTTTAAAGTACTGAGAGGTCAGGGTATTGGATACCGCGTCAACGTGGATGTTGAACTTGCCCCCGGAGTGAAAAGAAGATTATAGGAGTTGAAAGGAGCAGAGAGAAAGATTACTTTGGCTGGGAGATCAGAAGATGACAGCAATAAAGATGAGCAGGGTGGTGTAGCTGAGTGGAAAGAGCTTAAAAAGAGCAGAGATCTTTGCAGGAAGATGGGGAGAAAACGCTTAGTAAATTCAAAGCCAACTTTATAGACGTTGCTGTTATTTTCACTGACATCTTTCCAATGGCTGAACGAACCACACCAAACAAAACCACCAGGAGCCTTTAACCGATATTGCCACCAGGAGGTGCTATAAAAAACCGTAAAGCAGCCCTCCAAGCAGTCCATGGAGGTCAGGAAAGCGTCTCAGCCTGAGCTCTGAGGACCCCCAGAGCTCTTACAAGATATTGCAAGCGGCTCAGCCATTCTGTACAGCTGCACTCAAATGTAGAGATTTAAGTGTATGTAAATCTGGGGGGGGGGGGGATCACACATTCCCAGTTATTTTTAAAAAGTTATTGAGCTGTTGAAATGTTTTAGTTATCATTTATTTTCCCAACAAAAGGTTCCAAAAGTACAGCTACTATCCTATAGGATAACATTTTCTGCAGGGTAAAAGGAGTCTTCATAACGATAGGTTTTGAGACTTGATTGATTTCGCCATATTTAATTCTTTTCTTCCTGAGTCACTTTTTTATAAGCAGCTTGACCAGTGAGAAGAACACAGCGTTGGTGTCAGAATTGTAGCAGCAGCAATACATTTATCACTATCATCAATATTTGAGTGTTTATTATGATTCAGAGACCACTTTGGCTTCAAAATGTGAGAAACTTGGAGACCTTTCCTTCCTCCAGGTTCTCCAAATTCTTTGAATCAAGTCACCAGCACTGGTGATTTGGCTCCTCAGTTTCACTCCACAGACACTCCCCAGAATGTCTGCTCTGAGTCAGAGATGAGCTAAGCCACAGAAGTTCCCTTGCCAACCAAGGACAGACACAGAGGAGGGTAGTACAAAAATATCCTTACAAAGAGCATTTCCCCACTTCCATGCAACCGTAGTGACCACACTGTCAGAGCACTTTGCTGGCCCCTTTCCTATGGGTGCTGTTTGGCAACGATTCCGTTCGTCCTCTTCCTGGTATCTCTGCTCCTCCAATATACCCCGCAGTGAGCTTCGTGAGTGGGGACCATTTTCACCTGGGTTTCACGGCAGATTGGAAAACTCGGCACACAGCGGTACTCAATAAATGTTTGTTACGTGAAAATGCTTCTGACGAGTCTTCATATAATACGTGGCGTCCATGCAGAATTTAGTGCTTGTAGACCTGTAGTGGAACCTCAGGTCCTGAGATTCTAAGTAGCTAAAATAAGGTCAAAATGGGGGAGGGACTAGAAGAGGGCCGGGACAGGAGGGCATTTCAGGTTGAGGGATTTGATGTAGAGGTAGGGAGGCACAAAGTGGTAACGGGTGCGGGGAGCGCATCACTTCATCCGCAAAGTTAAAACAGTAGGTGGGAGAAGGCGTCTGTGGCCAGAGGCCAGTAGGGGCTCTCAGTCAAAGTCCAGATGGAAAAACTAGCCGCGTTTTGATCCCGGACAGTGAGAGGAAGGTGTAAGAGACAGCGGTGCACCAAATTCTGCAGCGAAGAACTCCAACATATAAAAGACAGGATGGGTGGAGGAAATGTTATGTTCCCAAAGCTTCCTCTTATTTATGGGCGCCGCCGTTTGACAGAGGAATCAGCTAAACGCAGACTTCTCCCTTCCCCGGGGGGCCAGACAGCAGCAGGAGCCCCGCCCTCACCCCATCACGTGGCCAAAAGCGCCCGGGCACGTGACTCATGTCGCGTTTGGCCAATCAGCCTCTGCAGGGGCGGGAACAAGGCTTCTAAGGGGCGGGAGCAGCAGGCGAAGCCCCCCTCTTCTCGCGAGCCTGGCCACCGTCGCTTCTCTGCCGCCCACGGCCCCGAACGCAAGTCTCGCGAGGCTTGGGCTCTGCGGCGGTAGGAGGACGGGGAAGGACGGAGCTGAGCCCCGGCTGCCTCCCTCGCTCACTCCCTCAGCTCACTCGCCCGCCCCCTCCCTCCCTCCCCTCCCTTCCCCGGCCGCGGCCCCGGCCCCGGCCCAGTCGCCGTGCGCTCTCCTGCAGGGAGGATGTCGGGCTCGTCGCTCCCCAGCGCTCTGGCCCTTTCGCTGTTGCTGGTCTCTGGCTCCCTCCTCCCAGGGCCAGGCGCCGCTCAGAACGGTAAGCGGGGCGCCGGGGGCGGGCCGCGCGGGGGCTGAGGAGCGCCCGCGGGCGCCGGGGCCCGCGGAGGCGCGGGAGCCTGGGCCAGGGGTGCCGCTCGGGAGTCCGAGGGGCTGCGGGCCCGGACGGGAGTTCGAAGAGGCGCGGTTGCGAGGACCGGAGGCGCCGGTCTCTGAGGTGGGGGCGTCAGAGAAGAGCCCGAGGTGTTGCTGACTTAGAGGCTCCCCACCGTGCGGCTCGCGGCTCCGCGTCGGGGAGGGGACGCCGACCTGAGGAACGCGAGAGGGGGCGGGTGGGGAGGGGGCGCAGTTTTGAAAGCAGGCAGCAGAAGACTGGCATTCGTGTTGGAGGCGACGGCAGTGGCGGCGGCCAGGCAGCCCGAGAGAACCGGAGTCCCGGGCGCAGGAGTCGTCTGGAATTTTACAGGGGCCCCGTAAGATTGGTGACATTCTTAAAAAAATAAAATAAGGGCGATTGGGACTTAGAAGGGAGTATGGGAGAATTCGGAGCAGAGTACTATCCCCCCTAAGGAGGGGGGTAAAGAATTGGGGAGCCTCGGATATGGAGCTGGAGGGAAGGTGGGTGGACAACTGAGGTTGTGGGTTGACTGCAGTAGGGGATCTGGAATGGGAAGCGGCAGTGGCTCAAAAAGAGATGGGGGAAGAGGGCTGGGTTTGCCGAGGAGGGTGGAGTGTTGGGCATCCTAGGGTAGTGGTTGGGAGAGCCAAAGGAGTTGCTAAATAAGGAGAGGAAAATGAACCGAAGATGGAGAGAAAGGGTTGAGGCTGAATGAGGTAGGGGGGATATTCATTAGAGAAGTAAGGGTGCTGAGGTATCCAGATGAGGGTGGGGAACACAGAAAAGAAGGGAAGGGAGTAAAAACGCAGGAAGCCGGGGAGGGGGGTGTACTGTTAGTTTGCATTGTAGAGGCTATATTAAGAGGGAGGAGGAGCTGAATTGTGGCTAGTGGTGTATGAGAGCGCTGGGCCTTTGGGAAGGCTGGGACTCAAGACCTCGACTGCTGTGGGGGGCGAGAGGGGAGTGAGGGTAGTGACTGGCCAGAGGGAGACGGGGAAGTGCGTTTTTAAGATTAAAAAGTTTCAAGAGGGAAGAGACATTTTTTCCCGAGGAACAGAAAAGTAGTTTCTGAGATATGTGTAGCTAACAGTGGAAACAAGAAAATTGGGTTTGGAACTGAAGCCCTTTAGGGAAAAAATGGAGAAATGGTGGGGAATCCGAGGGAAAAGCTTCTGATTGTTGAAAGCATGTGTTACAGTTCAGCTGCTGAATTGATCTTTCAGAGGTGAGGCTAGAAGTGTTGTGATCTGGTTTTTGTCCTTTTAATAGGTTTAGAAAATATTTTTATAGGAAAGAATTTTGGAGGAGTATTGGAGAGTGAATTACAAATTATTTTTGCTAATCCTTCAGTGTTTCTTTGTGATGGTAGAACAATTTAAAATTATTCTTGTTGAAATAACTGACATTCAATTGAACTTTCATTTAAAAAAATCAATGATAGAGCCAACGGAGTTAAGTATTTTAAAGTACAAGCCAGGTTTAAAATGTGGAAGATTACAGTAGAAATATTTAAAGGACTGAAAAAGCATTATCAGTTAAATATAAGTGTATTGTAGCAAATTGTATTAATTACATCTTAGGCATGTCTCTTGGCCTTGAGTTACCACCACAAGGGTCAGGAAGGATTTTTTTTTTTGCCTCTGGCATTGCATATGTGAAATATGTTGGGGACCTTCCCCCACCCTTAATTTTCCTTCAAAGTATTAGTACACTATGGAAGGCAGGGTAGTTAGGCTGGTTGGTCTAACCAGTTTTAAGCAGATCTTATGAGTAAAAGAAGCCTAGTAATTTCAGTCATTCGGTTTGTGGAAATTACATGGTTTCATTGGGCACAATAGGTGAGTTTCCTGATCTTAACATGTTTAATCTCTGTGCTGGCATAGCTTCTTTCAGTGGTTTATAATACCGTATAAATTGTAGTTTCTTAGCAACTACAGCAAGGTTTTTGGATAGACCTACAAAGACTCATCTGGCTGTTCTCAGTGATATAGGTTCTAAATTGAGCATAGCAGTTTTTTTCTTGAAATGAGCCTGAATTCAGTCATATGACATGGCTGGTGAAGAGAAGCTGAGGTTATAATTGACCCAAATGAATATAAATTTAATTCAAGGAAGTAATGACTATTTTTTGAGTTTGAGTTCATATAGGTAAAGATGCTGTTTATAGTTTTTTTATAGGATAGGATTCAACCTTTCAACTGCATTAGTCTGACCCCATGTCATGGACTTGTATTCTCTTATCAGTGCTTCAAAAGTGGATACCATATTGTGTGTGGTATTGAAAGATTATCTATTTAAAATGATGACTTAACAAAATTGAAAGCCTGAGCATCAAGATTAGGTATGTGGTAGTTTAGATTAAGTATTTTTTTCAAATGGTCTCTTTAGTTATTCCTAAAATGAAGAATTTGGACTTGTTGACCTTAATGTCTTTTTTTAACTGTGACCCAGACTTTTATTGATAAAATTGATAGATTTTGTTCCCCATCTAAATATTTAGACTTGTAAACCACAGTTTGAAGAAAAAGCCTTAGTGTTGATTATTGTAAATATCAAGAAAAATGTTGCCCATTTTGAAGACACTTGTCCTAAAAAGCAACTTTCTGATAAGACATTCAAAAACTATAGGCTAAAAGTAAAGTTGAATGAGTAAATTATGCGGTAATATGTGATGGTCAAGAGCAGAGACTTTGGATCCTGATAACTGTGTTTGAGTCTAGGTCTCTATAGCTAAATGACTTTGAGTAAGGTGGTTAATATATACAAGCCTCAGTTTTTATCATCTGTAAAGTGGAATTTATGACAATGCCCTGGGGATGATGTGTGGATTAGAGGAAGATAGTGGCCATACAGATTTAGATTAATAGTACTAGTGTTACTAGGGATTAAATGTTACTATGTGTAACATGTTCTATTATTACATGTAGCCTAATAGTTCCCTCAGTACCCACTTTACTAAATGCTCCTTCAACATAGTAACTTTTATATCCTTTTAACAGTAGCATTATTACTTATTTTTCCTTATGTATATGTTGAATTTTTAATTGTTAATGCTGCTCAATAACATCTTGAATGAAGTCAAATAACAGGCCATTGAAAGTTATTAAATAGGCAGATTTGTGCTTTTGCTTATGTAACATTTTAAAGTGACTAGTTGCACTGCCTCTGCTATTGCAAATTCTGGTTCATATTTCATTTTCCCAAAGATTTCATTTTCTTTTAGTGAGATAATGGGCTTTTCCAATGGGCTAGATAGCACCTTTTCATAGAGTCCTGTTGTGAATAAGGCCTGACACAGTGGCAGTGTTGGATATATTAGCTGATGAATGAATGTGAAGAGAAGTGTTCAAGTGTTATTACTTTATACTGAAAATGTAAAAGCAGATAATTAGTACTGCCTAGTGGGAGAAAGTAAGGAGCCTAGTGAATTTTATTAGTAATGAGTTAAATGTTAAACTGTTTTGCTTGGGTGATATCAGATAATTGTGAATATTGTGCTTTGTAACAATGCCAGCAGTTGCATTAGGTGATTCATAAATCTTTTTCTTTTCTGTCATGTGCTGTTTGATTCAGTGATTTGGCAATTTTCTTTCTCTGAGTACATTTTAAAAGGTATATTTGATACTAATAGAACATCTCAAAATTGAAATGAACAGCAGATGACCTATTATCAACGGCAGCTATCGCACAAATGGCATGCCAAGTGTAAAGCAGAAGATCTTAATTATTCCAAATGGAATTAAACATGACCAGAAGAAATAGTTTGCCTTGGAATAAACCTTTAGTTTCTCTGGCAACTAGCTGACAGAAGTATCACTACTACTATGAAGAAGTTCCTGACTTGAGAAATTGGTCAAAGGTTTGAGACATGTCGGTTGGGGAGGGGGTGACCATGTTACTATTTCAGGACCTATTCCTGGGCTTTCAGTCTTTGTTTTTTTCAGTTACTGGATCCAGATAAGGAGGAGATGGAGATTGTGTGTGTGTGTGTGTGTGTGTGTGTGTGTTGGTAGACATAATACAATTTAACTTGTAACTATACCAAAGTGTAAAACAACAAAAGAAAGCCTTAAATGTAGATTTGCCATGCATTCCAAACATTTGCCATAAATTAAGATTGAATTTCATTACAAGTCTGACTTTGCATAGTACAAGTCCTCATGACAAATGAGAGTAGTCTTGAAGGAATTCGCTTATTTTTCTCCATATAGTTTTGCCGTGAAATTTTGTTTTCTCCTGTAGAGCACATCTTCAGATGTTACTAGAAGCAAAATGTTACTGTAATGTCTTTAATTTTTAAAAGTATTAATTAACTGGCTTAGTGCGATGACCAGATATGACTAAAAAAGTGCTTTGTCAGTTTCGACATTGTTTTCTATTTATTTAGTTTAAGATATTTTTCAAAGTATGATGTTTCAGGTCAGAGACCAGCCTTGAGACTGACTCCAGATATGAGCCATTCAGGAGGACTGGAGGGAGAGGGCAGGAGGGGTGAGGTGGGGGGTTAGGAAGAGCACAAGGGAGTATGGTGATGGTCTATGGGTGCTTTGGTGGTGGGAGAACTACTTAGGAGAGAAATCCTGTATGTCCAAAAATAAATGATTTAACCAACTAAAAAAGTACTACATTTAAAAAATAAAAGAAAAAAATCAAGGTAAAAGGTTTCATTTGTAAAATAGGAAACTTCACTGGGTCTTTTTAAAGTTTTTGTTTTTATCAAGCAACTTGGGAAAGAGATAAGGAATAGCTAACAAATGAAGTGTGTGGAAAAACTGGAAAGACTGTTTGATGTCATTAAGCTCAATAAAAACTTGAATAAAATCATAGAAAGAATTGAATTTTGTGAAAAAGTTTTTAATCTATTCACTTTATTGTGACAGTGAGAACATAATTTGAACAGCATTAGGAAAAAAATGAATTTATAAGAGAAAGGGAAAAACAGAAGAAAGGATGCAGTTGAGCAAGGAGAAAAAGCAGGGTGCAAGGATGAGGACTAAATCTTCATTTGAGGAACATTTGGAAAAATAGAAACTGTCAGAAAGAATAAACAGACCAGGGACCTCTATAATAAATTACAACTTCAAAATTAAAATTAAATTGCCAAATCACTTCTTTGAACAGTTGGCTTGGCTTTTCAGTGTCTCTTTAAACAAAACATTTTTACATAAATTTAAAATTTTATGTGAATTAAACAATTTTAATGAATTTTGTTTGGGGTTTTGTTTAAAAAATCCTGTCTTAATGCTGACTGGTCAGATTTAATGGAAACCTCTTGTGTTAAGTTCCTTGTACTAATGTACTAAATGATGGTCTTTTGCATTCCGAAATGACTATAAGTATGTTTTAAGATTAGCCTTCCTTCCAAATAATCTAAATTACTGAAATTTATGGTGTGTCTTGTGATCTTTTTCAGAATATATCAATTTGGATATGCTTCTTTTCCCTTTGTTTTATCATGGACTATATTATATCTGTATTGCTTTAAATTGAATAAACAGTGAAACAGAAATGAGATGTGAAATTGCTCTGAAGGTGTCATAGTTCTATATATTATGTAAGATTATATTATTAGAATTGAACCACTAGTATTATACATAACCAAATGTACACTCACAATGTAAAAGTGATTGATATAAAATATGCAATGTCAAAACCATTTCTGATAAAATACTGACTGGGCAAAATGTTCCACATACAGTTAGGTAACAAAAAAAAAAAAAGTGTGCTTGTGTGTTTAAATTGCTATGCCACTGATTCTTCTTTTATTCCTTGTGTTAATAGTATTTGAAAACAATGAACTAGATGATTTTAAAATTTTCTTTCAGTTCTAACTAAAAGTTCCAGTTCTGTTGAACCTAAAACTTAGTTATTGCCTCTTAGTAGGTAATGGGACTAGTGAGAACACTGTTTTAATAAAGTTTATAGAATTTTTTTTTTTTAAAGATTTATGCATACAGAACTGGGATATAGGCTAGAGGTGCTGGAGTGGTGAGAAGCAGAGGCAGAGCAGGGAGCAGAACAGGCAGATTAAAGAAGTACACTGCTGAGGGGAGCAGCAGGGATGTCGGGAGAATTCTGTCAGGCCATGTGGGTCTCCTTCCTAGCTGGGGATCAAATTAGCCTGAAGTGACTGTGGCAGCTTCACAGTGCTGTGCTTTAACACTTTAACCTGTTGAACCACCAGGAGGGCCCAAGTTTTTAGAAACTTTGGAAATAGGAAAAATTTAACTTGAAGAATGCAAGGCTTTGTAACCCAGTTGACTCTAAACTTAGGCAACACTTTGTCAATGAAGGCAGAACCTTGTCTGTTACAAGAGATTTCCTGTGAAAATTGCCAGTGTGAATTAAACAATTAAGAAACGAGGGATCAAAACGGAAAAGAAGAGCACAGGAGACTATGGTGATGGAACAAGGGTGAACTGGCCTTGTGAGGACTACATCTAAGAGGAGAAAGCATACACTGTATATAAAATGAAGACTGTTGTAAAAATACATATTAAAAAAATGAAGATGGGGCCCTCTCTGGTGGGACAGCAGGTTAAGGCACAGCACTAAGAAGCTAAAGCCATTTCAGCATGAGTTCAACGCCTGCCCTGGAGATGACCCACATGGTGCTACAGACTTCTCCTGACCCGCCTGTTGCTCCCCTCAGCATTGTACTTAGTCGTACTTAGTCATAGTCAGCCTTTTCTGGGCTCTGGTGAAGCCTCTCACCACTCCTGCATCTCTGGCCTGTATCCCAGTTCTATATGCATAAGTTAATAAATCTAAAAAAAAAAAAGTGAAGATCACCGCCAATTAGATAATTTCATGTTTTCTCTGTTGACTGGAAAATAGTTGAATATTGAAGTAGCAATGAAGCTTACTTGACAAATTGTTATCCTTTAAAGAGGTTTCTTTCCTGTTTATGACTTGAT
Source organism: Condylura cristata (assembly GCF_000260355.1). NCBI lineage: Eukaryota > Metazoa > Chordata > Mammalia > Eulipotyphla > Talpidae > Condylura > Condylura cristata. The sequence continues at coordinate 462,355 of NW_004567124.1, forward strand.
TTCTCCTGTTTCTTTAAGACCTTTAAACCTGTCCATTATAGTTCAACAGGGCAACCAAAGTATTAACCTGAATTAAATCTGAGGAGGTTTCTAGGTTTGATATGCTTTGAAACATTGCATGAAAAGTTTCAATTTTTAAATTTCTTCTTTTAGGTAAGTCCATTTCCTTGCCTTTTTTCTTTACATTTTTTTTCAATATGTAAAACTTAATAGTGAATAACTTAGTTAACTCCTGTATACTCATTTTCAGTAGGTATCAGCCACATTGCTGCCTGTTAATTTTTTTTTTAAAGATTTATTTATTTGTGCATACAGAACTGGGGTACAGGCCAGAGGCTCAGGGGCCGTGAGAGGCTTCACCAGAGACAGAGTGGGGAACAGAATAGGCAGATCCACGAAGTACACTGCTGAGGGGAGCAGTGGGCGGGTCAGGAGAGGTCTGCCACACCATGTGGTCACCTCCGGGGCAAGTGGAATAGAACTCATGCGGAAGTGGCTTTAGCTTCTTAGTGCAGTGCTTTAACCTGCTGCACCACCAGGGAGGGCCACTGCCTGTTAATTTTAAGGTAGCCTTAACATTAAACTACAAACTCAGACTTAATAATGCTGACAAGCAGTTAGTAGAAATTAGTTTATTATAGTAAAATAAGAATTTAGTTCTTATGAAATGTTGAAATGACAAAAATTATAAAAATGCTTTAGGGGAATTTAAGCTTTTGTGACAGAAGATCGAGAAATTTTGTGATTAAGTTATGCATAAATAGGTACTGTTTTGTGAAACAATACCTATTTATATTCTAATATATTTAAAAGGAAACTGTTGTGATTGCCAAAATTGATTTCAGAATTCGCTCATGAATCATCAGGCTCAGTTTAAAGAGCATTTTTAAGTATGGACTAGTAGTTATTTTTTCCTTCTGTATGTCTTTTTAGTCTGGAACAATCTGATGATTTTTGTAAACAAAAATTTTCATGAGACATTTATCAATAATATCAACACATGTGTTAATAATTATTAGTATAGAAAATACAATATGGTTGAATTAGTACATAGGCTGTTAATGATACTGTGATTCCCCCCTCCCCATTTGAATTGGGAGCAAAGAGGAGCTATAGTAATTTGAACATCATAATCAAAGCATAAGTTTTCCAGTATGGTTAGTTGTCCTTTCTTTTAAAGTAGAAGTTATGTTTCGTATACTCTAGCCTCTGTCTTTGAGGTATTGACTGAGTTCAGGACTGGGAGCACTACTGTTTATTTTGAGTTGAACACTTTGATGCAATTGTTTGAGACACAATTCTGATGAATATAAATTCATCAAGTAAAGGGAGGGAGAAGGGAAGCAGAACCTTCACTGAAGAATCATTTGCCTTTTTGGTTTAAGATCCCCGATTAGTCAGATTATTTTCTCATTTTTAGACATTCTTGGAAAAAAGAACAAAAAGATGTCTCTGTCCTGTGTTGGCAAATAACAAATACTTTTAAATCCTAGAAGAAGGAGTATGTTAAATTTAGTTGAGGATTTTTTGACTGTATGAGTTTGGAAGGTTGGAAATTTATTGGGGTGCAGGTAGAAAAAAAATCTCAACTCTGGCATTGTATTTATATTCATTAATGCTGAATTCCAAATAATTCATCAAAGGAAGATGAAATAAATGGTTTTAATGCAAACCAGGAAATTGCTACCTCAAAAAGAGTGACTGTAAATAGGATTCAGATAACTTATAATGAGCTGTCATTTAACTATTCTTAGACAAATAATGTAGTATCATGTAACAAATTTTTTTACTATGATTGAACTCCACAAAATTATGTACATTTCCCAACATTTAGTAAAAGATGCAGATATTTCTACATTAATGTTACCATGAGACTTAGGAGAAAAGCCTGAAGGAGCTAAATTTAGGGAAAGGGAGCATTAGGGGGATGTGATTATCTATTAATACCTTCAAGGTAGCAGTGTAAATGAAGTAAGGGAATTAGGCAGTCTCCAAAGATGGATGGGCTGTATCAAAGAGAATGGCCTAGAGCTCGGGAAAGAAAAGCATAGGTTTAGTATTAGAAAGATAATTTTAATGAAACTAGCAGAAGTAAAGTTATTTGCCCTCACTCGTTGTCAGAGCCACTTTAAAAGTAGGTCGAAGTGCTATTTGAGAGGGGCCTCATAAAACAAAAGTAGGGACATTTCTCTTTCTGCTGTACCTAGCACTTTATGTATTAGGGATGTGGGAGGGAAAAAACCTTGTCTTTTTTTTTTCTTTTTTTAAAATACCCTTGTGCATATTTACTTTGAGAAAAAAATTGTTTTATGTTTGAATCAATATACTTCATTATATATGTTTTTTTATAGGTGCAAATGTGGAAAAGCCTTTTTGGAAATGAAGTGGGTTTTCCAGAAGTTTTAAAGAATCAGAATTTAGTTTGTTTTCAACTCTAAAGTTCTGTGATTATGAAGTCAAGAAAAATGATAGACTAATTTTGAAATCCACTAGTTTTTAGGACTTGTTTATAATTAAACAAGACTCTTTCATAGCAATTTCTTGTTTAGTTATCAAAACTCTTAACTGAAAAATTTCCAATTGAAGCATTAGTATCATGAAAGTTCCTTCACTTGACTGAATGGAATCTAGTAAAATTTTAATCTTTGACTCTTAGAAACTAGGCTTTTTCATTTATATGGTAAATATCAGTTGTTAAGACACCTTCAGCCTAACTCTTAAAACTTAAACTTACTGGCCCTCCCTTGTGGCGCAGCGGGTTAAAGCACTGCACTGAGAAGCTAAAGCCACTTCCGCATGAGTTCGATTCCTGCCTGCCCCGGAGGTGACCACATGGCGTGGCAGACCTCTCCTGACCCGCCCGCTGCTCCCCTCAGCAGTGTACTTCGTCGATCTGCCTGTTCTGCTCCCCACTCTGTCTCTGGTGAAGCCTCTCGCCGCCCCTAGCCTCTGGCCTGTACCCCAGTTCTGTATGCATAAATAAATAAATCTTTAAAAAAAAAAAAAAAAAACTTAAACTTACTGAGTCAAAAATCTGCTGATAACCTATTTTTTTTTTAATGACTGAACTGGCACTGTAATATTTTGGTAGAAATGGAAGCTGTAATTATAACGTGCAATGTGAATTAAAAGGCAGATAGTTGAATTTCAGATGAAAAACAGAATTTTTGTTTTGCTAAATATGCCAACCCTAGAGAATGTCCTTTTTTCGTGATTTGGCACTAAGAAATTTTTTTTTTTTTAAGATTTATTGTTTATGCATACAGAACTGGGGTACAAGCCAGAGGTGCAGGGATAGTGAGAGGATTCACCAGAGATAGAGTGGGGAGCAGAACAGGCAGATTGACAAAGTACACTGCTCAGGTGAGCAGTGGGCAGGTCAGGAGAGGTGTGCCATGCCATGTGGGTCAACTCCCTGGCCACGGATTGAATTCATGCTGCAGTGGCTTTAGAGAGCTTCATAATGCAGTGCTTTAACCCATTGTGCCACCAGGGAGAGCCCTAATAAGTATTTCTAAAATAAATTAAATATGAGTAAAAGTATGTTATATTACAATTATATGAGAAAATGTAGTTTTAGGGTAATATATTCTGGTTACTTCACATTTTTATAGACGGTTTCTTCAGTTTTGTTACCTTATGATTTGACAATATTTAAAAAATTTGTTCTCCAAAAATTAAAGCTGTTTCCAGGGAGAAGGTGAGCTAAAAGTCTCAGGCTATTATTTTTTATAAAGTAATTCCCTTCTTACCTAAAATATTTTAAAATTTAGGGCACTATTGCCTGAGGGTATATGATAAAGGTCGTTTCTTGAGCTTATTGGTGTACTGTCATTTTTCAGATTTTTGTTTGGGGATATATTTGCTTTTTTTGACTTTTCTTTTTGGGAAGGAATACATTTGCATTTTTTGAGAAGAAAAGGATGCGAATGAAGATATGACTAGCCTCAACACCCTTTTCCTGGTGGGTTCAGAATAATAATCACTTGCTGAATTATAGCCTTCCTCCCCCCACCCCATTTAGAAAGGGGATGTATACTCTTTAGACCTATGGATAAAGTGTCTTTTGTCACTATTGTAAATATAAAATGTAAATAAAAACTGTTAAAAGGTCCTTTTGTGAAGCATTGTACTTAAATAATGTATGGGAAAGTGCTCTGTAAATTGTTTCATTTTGAAGTGATATTATGTTCATGTGGCTGAGTTATTAGGGGGCTTGTACTTATAAAGTGTTTACCTTTTAGGATATTAGATATACCTTTGGTAGTTCAAAGGAAAGTGAAGAGGAAAAATAAAGTAATAATGAGAATGGCCATATTATTTCAAGGTTGATTTTGCTGATAGGTAATAACTGTGCTATAAAATGTACATTTTAGGTGCTTTGTTAATCTTTATCCCCCTCTACTAGAGAGGGCTAATAGTGGATTTCTGTTGTCTTTGAAGTGTGTCTACAGTTAGCTCTCATTTGAAGTTTAAATCCAGTTATAGAGACATTGTTACTCTTGCCCCTCTTGCCTTTTCCCTTAGTCAGGTAACTAAAAGTAAAGTATATCTTGTGTCCTCTTTCATAACACTTTTTTTTCCTTTTTTAAGATTTATTTATTTATGCATGCAGAACTGGGGTATAGGCCAGAGGTACAAGGGCAGTGAGAGGATTCATCAGAGACAGAGTGGGGAGCAGAACAGGCAGATCTACTGAAATACACTGCTGAGGGGAGCAGCTGGCGCTTCTGGAGAGGTCTGCCACTCCATGTGGATCACCTCTGGGGTTGGACCCGGATAGTACTCATGCTGAAGTGGTTTTTGCTTCTTAGTGCTGTGCTTTAACCCTCTACACCACCAGGGAGGGGCCTCATAACACTTTTTAAAAAACACCCTTTTACTATCCTGCAGTGAAATGTATAGGTATTTTAACTTTCCTACATATTTTTAAGAAATACAACATAGTACCCTAAATGTAATTTAAAAGGAGAAAATAGTTAAAATATTTAAGTCTGTAACTGCTCAGGCATGGTTATATAGGAAGTCAGTTTAGTAGTCTCCATATGAAGAAAACCAGCTAACAAATGCAGACCTGTTTTATAGTTGTGCTGTAATAGTGACAATACCACAGGTAGCACTGCAGTAGATAATATGATTTTCTGAAAAGGTGAAGAACTCTTGGTAAAGTTACAGGTGAAACAAAGTACCGCCTATACTCACTTCATACAGTAATTACATTCCTGGGAAATTGACTCATGATTGAAAACCAAGTTACGAATACATTGTGTTATATCTTAAAGCTATGGCCTAAACTCAGAACAGTATTTTCATCTTCTTGGAGATCATTTAAAACTTGTGTAGGAAGAGGGACTTTTTTGTGTGTATGTAAGACTTTCTGCTTTGTAGAATATGGGAGTGATGGAGGAAAAGAATAGAAAACCTGAAGGAGTCAGATTTTAACCTTGTGATGTCTTCTTCAGGTTTTCTATTTTTTTTCTCCATCAGGGAAAATCTCTGGTCCCAACTCCACTGAAGGCTGGTTGTGCCATTTCATTCATGTCAACCAAAAATAAAACCACACATTTCCAAAATGGCCCCCATGAAAGGTGAAACACTTGCTCTTGAGAATATTGCTGTTCAGTGATGCACATTAACTTTATTTAATGTTAGAATATATTAAAAAAAAATGAGAGAGATATTCCTGGGTCTCTCTGGTGGTGCCAGGGGTTAAAGCACAGCACTATGAAACCATAGCACCCTCTGCAGCACAAGTTTGATCCCTGGCCAGGGAGGTGACCCATGTAGTGTGGCAGATATGTCCTGACCTGCCAGCTGCTACCCTCAGCAGTGTACTACTTTGATCTCTCTGTTCTGTTCTCCACTCTTATCTCTGGTGAATCCCCGCACACACCCCTACCCCACCCCCCTGCTTCTCTGGCCTTTACCCCAGTTCTGTATGCATAAATAAATTTTAAAAGTCTTTAAAAAAGATATCCCCATTTTGTACTGGAATTTATAAGTATCCTCTGATACAGAATTATAACACCTACTTCCCAGGATAAACATGGGTCAAAGCCACCCTCCTGGGAATGGAACAAAGACAAGAGAGCGCAGTTGTTCACTTGTTTTTATTTGTTTTATTTCGGTTAGCATTCATTAAAGCAGGGATTGGAAACTCATTTACCTAGGAGTTAGGCAAGTACCCCTTGTAAAATGGAGAACACAATAGTGCTTTGAAAACACTGAAAGTTGGGGGCCTCCCAGGTTGCTTAGGGCTTAAATATCAACACAATGGAGCAATCAGCCACTGCAGCCCAAGTTTGATCTTTGCCTGGGAGCTAACCCACATGGACCAGCAGACCTTTCTTTTCTTGACCACTGGTCCCTTTAGCAGTGTATTTCAGTAGATCTGCCTGTTCTGCTCTCCACTCTGTCAGTGGTGAATCCTCTCACTCCCCACACCTCTGGCCTGTACCCCAGTTCTTGTATGCTTAAAAGAAAACAAATAGAATGGACTGACTTTTTAAAAAAAAAAAAACAAAAAACAAAAGCATTTTGCTATATGTCTTGTCTTCATATGTTTGCAGCAAAACATTTTTGATTTTTTAGCTTTTACTTTAAGTGATTAAGAAAATGAGCTAAATGATTAAACACAGGAATGTGGTTCTCATAATTTGGTGGTTTTCTTCCACAATATGATTTTGAGACCTATTAAAAAACTCAGTACTTCAGTTATATGTATACATTGTTTTTAATAAAAGTCTGCTATTTTTCCTCCTTAGTTTTTTTCTATTTTTCACTTTTTTTTTTCTATCTTAATCTTAGTCTCTCTCTTTTAAGATTTATTTATGCATACAGAACTGGGGCACAGGCCAGAGGTGCAGGGGATGTGAGAGGATTCAATAGAATCAGAGTGGGGAGCAGCACAGGTAGACTGATGAAGTACACTGCCAGGGGAAGCAAGACAGAAGAGGTCTGCTGCACCATGTGGGTCACCTCCAGGGCCTGGGATAGAACTTGCACTGAAGAGGCTGCTGCCATCTTTGTAGTGCTGTGCTTACTGTTATGCCACCAGGGAGGGCCTAATCTTAGCTTCCTCTCATGCATATCTACCTTTAATTCTTTATTTTATTTGCATTCTTTAAAGGTAGTACAGTGGCACATTTAAAAATGTTTTTCAGTTGGAGTGTTTGTATTTTAACTTTTGCATAGTCGTAATTTTCTTTTATATAGTGAAGATTTTTCTAATACGCTCTTTTACATCTTTATTTCCCACAGGACCATATTTTCTCAGAAATAGCACAGCTAGTCTTTAGGCCTCGTAGCAAAAGAAATTAATCCCTGATGGAACTGAGGACATAAGGCAGAAAGAGTAACACACAGGCAACTAGTAATAAATATTGATTGTGAACAATGTGGCGCTTGCTGTGGGCTGATAAATTTTAGTACTTCTTTGCAAGACTACCACTTACTGTGAGATACACATGGAACATTCTAAAATGACTGCCCATGGAGCATATAATTTGCTACCCAGTGGCAGGTAGACATTAAAATTCAATTACGGGATAAGAATGGTGCTAGGGGTAATGAGATACTACCACTGAAGGATCAAAGGGCAGCTTTGGATGTGCATTTAAAAAAAAACAAACCACCAGAGTAGTAGTTACTGCAAGAACAACGTTAAACTGTAGTGAAAATGGCTCAGAAGAATCTGGTAGAAGTATGAGTTTGCTGATTACTGTATTTTTTTTTTTTTAAGATTTTTATTTATTTATGCATACAGAGCTGGGGTATAGGCCAGAGGTGCAGAAGCGGTGAGAGAATTCACCAGAGACAGAACGGGGAGCAGCACAGGCAGATTGATGAAGCATACTGCTGAGGGAGCAGCCGGTGGGCCAGGAGAGGTGTCTGGGGCGGGGATCAAACTAGTGATGTACATACGCTTTAACTTCTTAGTGCTGTGCTTTAACCCGCTGTGCCATCAGGGAGGGCCCTGCTGATTATTGTATTTTAGTAATGGTATGTATATTTTAGCAGCTGTTAAAAGTCAGAATGGGAAAGAATTTGAGTAGAATCTGTTTTTAGTAGTACTTTCAAGTGTCACCTTATTCTGCAACTCTGTCCCTTTGTCAGTAAAAGAACTAAAAGAATTGTATCAGCTCTCAATATCACTGGAAAAACAGGTCCAGTAGTAACCAAGAAAGGTTGATGTAACCAGATACATAAACTGTCAGCTTTCTCTACCTAGAATTTAATGGTTTTCATCACATTGAATTTTCAAAGAATATACAGAAGGGAATATTAGCAGAGAGAATGAACCAGTTACAGGGCAACCCAAGGTGAATTGGGTTGCCTGCTGTGGGTCCTCACCCATGTGCTATTTCAGATTTAACTGCAGGCACACACAAAAAGGTTTATAATGGGTTTATTTACAAGAGAAAAGGAGATGAATAACTCAGGGAAAGAGAGCTATAAGTTGGTTAGTGCATCCTACCAGTTCCCCTGACGTGGATCCCCAATAGCATGCTGAAAGCCTGCGAAAAGCCAAGAGACAAGCCACGAGACAAGCCACATGAGCCAGGAGGCCAAGAGACCCCCAAAGCCCACATGTCTGGTTTTATATCCAAATATCACTGGTTAACTCTACCCTCAGGTCCCAGCATGCTTCCCTTTGATGTTGCTGGGATTTGTAGTTCTGGTGTTTGGGGTGGGGTTGAAGTCCACAAACCCTGTATCTGTACAGTTCAGGATATCTTTCCCCACTTACAAACCTTCCTGCTTTTGAATAATGGAATGTGTTTTTAGTAGTGTCTTACAGTGTCATCTTTCAGTGCCATGTTATCTACTTGTCATCTAGGCTTTTGAAGAAAGTTAGTGGGCTTTAAAAATATATGGAAGGACTTATGTTACATTATAATTTCAAATATTACCCCGCTATATAAAGTAAATTATTAATATCCCACCTTTACACCTTCATCCCCACTGCCCAGGAATAAGCACTGTTTAAGTAGTTTGGTGTGTACCCTTTAAAAAATTGTTCTGTATAGACCTATCTACAGACTGTAATGCTTAGTAATATTAATTATGTTATAATTCTTGGTATGTAATAGCCTTCCATGTAATATAGTATTTGGAGTGTGACATGTTTTCATTTATGTAAGTGGTGCCTCTAGAACACATCTGGTGTTAAATAATTGTCACTGAAGGGAGTTAAGTTGATGATGACTGAGTTACTGATAACTGGAATTTGCCCACTAAGAGGGCCTTATTTATAATAGGGGAAAGATTCATTAAATGGAAGAGTTATAACTGTATTTTTAGTCTCAGGCAAATTTTTGGGTGAAAACCTTAATTGTTCACATTTAATATCGTAGCCAAGTGGATAATTCTTCGGACAGCTCTGCTAATTGTTAACGAAAGTATTCTAGATAAAATTTTGATGCCTCTTTTCAAGAGAAGTAGCAGTATTTTGCTCATGTTTGAGAAACTAAGTAATATAACCTGATTATCCACCTCGTAGTGGGGGTGGAAGTGACTACTACCTGATTTGTAGCCTTTTGTGAGCATGAAGACTGAAACATAATGCAGTAATATATGAATTGCATATAAGTAATTTTATAGGGAGAATAGATTACTGAATGGATATTCAAAATCTTTGTTGACTGAATTTTAGGATTTCCTGAAAATTTGAGGAGATAGCAAATTTTAGTGAATTGAACTTTAGTGACCAGGACTCAGAATATTATATTCTAGTGACATTCCTGCATCTGGATTGACATCTTAAGTGTTACATTAGGGGAGGAATTACGTTTAGGAGTTTTCAACCAGCAGAAACTTAATTTTTCTTTAAATAGAATCTTAATTTACAAATTAGATAAACTGGGGGAGGGAGAGAGTACCCTATCCTGCCTACCTTACACTAAATGTTTCAAAGAATCCTTAGGGTCCAAGGTGCAGGGCCCTAAACTGATGAAATGGGTGACCTTTTCGTAGACCTACTTCTGAAGTTTTTGCGCAGTAATATTTCTTAACATTTGGCTCATAATCTGTTTGGTCAGTATTGATACCTGTGTGGAAGAGGTTCTGTGGATATTTTGCAAGTTTGATTAAAATACTTACACTAGGGCCCTCCTTGGTGGTGCAGCGGGGTAAAGCACAGCAATAGGAAGCTAAAGCCACTTCCGCATGAGTTTGATTCCCGCCTGCCCTGGAGGAGATCCACGTTGTGAGGCAGACCTCTCCTGACCCACCCACTGCTCCCCTCAGCAGTGTACTTCATCGATTTGCCTGTTCTGCTCCCCACTCTGTCTTTAGTGAATCTTCTCACCATCCACATCTCTGGCCTGTACCCCAGTTCCATATGAATAAATAAATTAAAAAAAAAAATACTTAACACTAATACATGTATCCTTGGTTGAAGTAAAACTAAAAGAGAAGATGATGCTTTTAAGGCAGAATTTATCAAATAGTACAAAGATTGTCTTCCTATGCAAAGTGAATTTGGTAAACTAACTTTTATGCAAGGTTTGTCATTCTCTTTGTGAGAAAGAGCTACTTGTCTTTTGCCCTGAGTTTTGAAATCCAAGAATATGCATATGATAAGAGAGTGCTGAGGTATGCTTTAAAGTCCTTGTTTGGAAAATAATTCAAGCTGCTATTAGTTTTCATTCTTTTGGTGGGAGGAACTCTTTTATGTATTTTTATTTTTTAAAAATTTATTTGTGCATATAAGAGCTGCGGTGCAGGCCAGAGATCCAGGGTGGGGGGAAGGTGAGAGGGGTGTGAGACGATTCACCAAAGGCTGAGTGAGGAGCAGAACAGGCAGACTGACTAAATATTCTGCCTAGGGGAGCATAGGGAAGACAGGAGAGAAGTCTGCTTGCTTCTCCATGTGGGTTATAGCTCCCTGGCCAGGGATTGAAGTCATGGTACAGTAATAGCTGCTTATTGCTTGATAGTGCTGAGACTTAAGCCAACAGGGAGGCTGCAATGATACTTTTTAGTTATAATTGTTCATAGCCAACATAGCACTGCTATCAGTGTTGAGGGTGTGCATCTAACCTCTGCCTTTGTGGAATGTCAAATTCAAAGATAGAGACTTTTTAATAGCTATGATATACTTTGTGCTTACATGAGAAGTTATTTTTACATGATTATCTGTAGAAATTGTCAACAAATGTTTGCTGTTACAGAGAATTTGCTTTCAGAGACATTCAGTTATGCATTTTCAGCAATTTTCAAAGTGTTCTTATTTTTAGAGTAGTTAGAAAATGTCCTACTCCCTCAACCTTCCTCCACAAATGGTTTTCTTAAAGGTTATCCTTTCAAAGAAACATTTCCAGAACCATTTTTTTTTTTTTAATTCTAGGAGTTACACAGGGAATCTGAACTTCGTTCTCTTTTAGAATTGAAGGAGGACATTAGTTACCTTAGAAAATAATGTGAAAGTTGCATCTGACTACAAAGTAAGTCTCTTTTACACACAGTTTTGTCTCCTTGTTAGTATGCATAGCTAGAAAGCAAGCTGACATTAAGGGCTTGAATTACTTTGTGTGTGTGTGTGTGTGTGTGTGTGTATGTGTGTGTGTGTGTGTGTGTGTAAAGAGTTACTTCTAGAACATCTGTGGTAAATTGATGTGTACCATAGTTTACTGTCTTAGAATATGATTCTCTTGCTGACCAGAAAGATGACTCATATCATAGAAAGCCCCATTAATCAAAGAAGATGATTTCATGTGTTAACACGGCTCATTAACATACTGATAGTACATTTTAAGTTGGCAATAGGTGAAATTAAGTGAAATGGTTTTAATTGTAATCTTGGTTAATGGGAATCATGTTCATTTTTAAACAGTTTTTTAGAAAAATAGGTGTAGCAGGGCATGGGGGGGGGGATACAAAATTAGGCACCTATCTTGGTTTCCAAGTAATTTGTAATCTTTTAAAATGTATCCTTTCAGAGACACACAGTGTTGTGCCTTTTGATGGATTTATAGAATAATATATTTCAATTGAACATTTATAATAGTTACAGAATATTAGAGCTGAAAACACCTTAGATGTCATATTTTCCTGTATTCTAATTATACACATAAGGGAACTGAGGTTTCAGAGTTTAATACGTATGTTGTTAAATGGAATGATTTCTATACATTGATAGGCTTTTCATAAAGTCACAATTTGAATGTAAGTAGATAGCTCTAGCATGTTGTTACTATGCAGCCTTGTTTTCATTTCCGAAACACTGTCAGAGTACTTGATGTATATTCTAGAGTTGATGATAGTATATTCTAGAGTCAATGCTTGGCCTATTTTGTACCAGGTTTATGATGTTAGATGTGCTAATACTCTGTGGGAAGTTAATATAGAATGTATTAGGGTCATTGATCTTTGTACTGTCATTTAAAATCAAATGAATAGGACTTGATTATATACTATATACTTTATATTGATAGGAGGCAAATGATTATCTGAATTAAGGGTGGTAGAGCTTTGAAAAACTACTGAGAGTAGGGTTTTGAGGATTATCCAATTCTGAGAGAAAGAAAACTAGGAATTGCAGGTGCTTTGCAAGACTAGATGTATCTATAACCGAGATAACAGGTATCTAGCAATCCAAATAGGTTTTTGGAATGTTATTGCTCAGAGTTATTGGGAAGAGTTTGTAAATCCCAATTACACTGTAATTTGAATTGAAAGTTAATTGACCTGGCATTTTACTGTAGGATAACTCCATTTAACTGCTTCATCCTATATAATATGACTTCCAGGTTCCCTATAAGTTAGGTATCCAGAATTCTCGGTTTGTGCCTATTGCCTCATCAGAATTACTAATACAGCATTCCATCCTGATTATAGAAAAAAAACAAACTTTTAACGATCACAAAGTTTAAGTGTCCTGATTTAGATGATACTATCCACTGTATCCAATCATAAGTGTAATATCTGCCCCTGATATTTAATATGATGAAGGTTTATGAAATTTCCTCAGATACTGGAGGAATTCTGCTTAGAAGAATTCAGAAGACACTAATAAAATTTAACAGAAGTCTGGGTGATCTTAAGGTTTAAGTTGGTTTGTATACTAGCTAGTAAAGAGTATGTATTTTCTGTGCTTGCATCAACACAATGGAGTGGACATTACTAGCTTTTCTGAGAAAAATGGAATTCTCATTGTTTTGCTTTATCTAATGTTAAAAAATTATCTGTACTCAGATGCACTCAATTTAAGGACAAATCTCAAGCACATGTTTATACATATTTTTCAGTTAGTGTATTTAATTTTTTTTAATCTTATTTTTAGAGCACGTTTAGATTTTAGGAGAAAGTACAGAGAGTACTTGTTTTTGCCTTCATACACACATTCAGCCTCCTCCACTAACATCCCTACCAAAGTGGTACATTGTTACAATAGACAGTCTACATTGATTCATCATTATCACCCAGAGTATATTTTACATTAGAGTTCATTGGTGGTGTACATTCTGTGGGTTTTGATAAATGCATAATGCTCTGTATCCACCATTAAAATATAGAATATTTGTTACTCCAAAATCCCTCTTGCTCATCTCTCTCTTCCCCTTAGCAACACTCATCTTTTTACTGTCTTCATATTTTTACCTTTACCAGAATATCATAGTTGGAATCGTACAATGTGGAGCATTCAGTTTGATTTTTTTTCACTCATTAAATACACTAAATTTTCTCTGTGTCTTTTCATGGCTTGATAGCTCATTTCTTTTTAGCATTAAATATTTCATTGTGTGGAAATATATATATATATACACATATATATTTAAAGATTTATGCTTATAGAACTTGAGTACATGCCAGAGGTGTGGTAGGTGAGAGGATTCATCAAAGACAGACTGGGGAGCAGAACAGGAAGATTGACAAATTACACTGTTGAGGGTGGCAGTGGGCAGGTCAGAGATCTGCTATACCATGTGGGTCAGCTCCCTGGTGGGGGCTCCAACTTAGGTTGCAGTGGCTTTGGAGCTTCATAATGTGGTGCTTTAATCTGTTTCAGGGAGAGCCCGGAAATATATTCTAAGAATAGTCTTGATAATCCATTTCTAAATAGATTTACAAGTAAGCACTTACTTATTTTAACAGTAGTTTATTTCTTTTAACTTAATATTTTCTTATTTCTTGAGAATAAAATTGTTTATTGCTTTGAAGAATGATTTGCCCTGTGGTTAGCCCTTCCTCCATTTAAATGTAAAACTTAAATTGTCTCTCCTGGAAATGCAGGTGAAGTCCTGAGTGAATTGTAATTATATAAATTGTTGAGAATTTGGGGGAGAAATACAGATGTCCATGAACATTGTATAATACCAAATACTCCTTGAACTCTGATGCTAATCTCACCTTGTAAATAGTTTTTTGCTACTGTCATGACTTTAGTTGGAAAGTTTATAATGTCAAAACCTGGTCAGTATGGTCCATAAGTAAATTAATCAGATTTACCTGGTTTCATAACTCCTTTTTTAAAATTCATAATTCAACTCAGTGTAGTTCTGTTGAGTATCCTGACTTTTTTAAAATCGAGACCATTGGGGGCTAGAGAGTGGAGGAAATTTTCTATTTCATGTTGTCATTGAAATGGAGACAGTCTTGAGCACTTGCCTGTGTAACATCCTTATTTTCCAAAGTCATATCTGGTTAATCTTTGTAAAAGGTAGAATATGAACATTGCACTGTGTATGATCTTTTATCACAGTCTATTCCTCTAGTATCACTTGGTCTGCAGCACACTGGCTTTGTTTCTTTTTAGTACTCTTTACTGCATAAAGCAGGGTGGGAGTTTTGCCTTGGGCTTTAGGCTAAGGTTCCATGCATTTTCCTTTTTTTTTTTTTTTTAAAGATTTATTTATTTGTACATACAGAACTGGGGTGCAGGCCAGAGGCTGAGGGGTGGCGAGAGGCTTCACCAGAGACATAGTGGGGAGCCGAACAGGCAGATCGACGAAGTACACTGCTGAGGGGAGCAACGGGTAGGTCAGGAGAGGTCTGCTGCGCCATGTGGTCACCTCCGGGGCAGGCGGGAATCGAACTCATGCAGAAGTGGTTTTATCTTCTCAGTGCAGTGCTTTAACCTGCTGCGCCACCAGGGAGGGCCGCATTTTCCTTTTTTTTTTTTAAGATTTATTTATACATACAGAACTGGGGTACAGAACTGGGGTACAGGCCAGAGGTGTAGGGGTGGTGAGATGCTTCACCACAGACAGAGTGGGGAGCAGAACAGGCAGATCATTGAAGTACACTGCTGAGAGGAGCAGCGGGCGGGTCAGGAGAGGTCTGCCACGCCATGTGGTCACTTTCTAGGCAGGCGGGGATCGAACTCATGCTGTAGTAGCTTTAGTTTCTTAGTGCTGTGCTTTAACCCGCTGCGCCACCAGGGAGGGCCCCCCTTTTTAAAAATTGAGAGAAATTGGGATTAAGAAAATCTTTGAACCAAAAGATTAAAGATTATTTGTAAAAGCTAATAGCATTATATAGTCAACACTTAATACCACTTTGGGAACTTTCTGGCTTACATATAGTATCTTATATCATGAGTCACTGACACCATGACAAGACCCTTCTTTTAAGTCTTCTGAAACAGAATAGTAAATTATTTACCTGAAATTATGAAAAGTGTCCAAATATAGGAAGGGGATTAATTTCTATTTTGGTGTATTTTATCTTAGCAAAAGTACATTGTATTTAGTGAATCATTTGGAAAGAACTATAATTATGTAGAAAGTTCCATTCTCATTTCCTATTTTCATCCTCCCTGAGTGATCTCATACCTCCTATGGCTTCAACTTTCACCTAAGCTGATTCCCAGTCACATATTCCAACCTTCACCTCTCCCCTAAACAACAATTATGTATGTTTTAAAATCACATCTGAACATCTTACTAGGATAGCTTATCTTGTATGGATTCCAAAGTCTACTTTATTCCATTTACATATCACTCTCACCCCATGGTCATCAATTTTAGCTGATTCTTGTATACATTTCTCACATCTACCATCTCATAGATATTTTCATTTGGATTATTGAAGTAATTTTCTAACTCCTTTCTTCTGATCCACACTTTATACTTCTATCATTCATACTGGTTATACCACTGTTCTAACGAACAAAGAGCCCAAGCTGCTCAGCTTGCATGATGTTTGTTAACCAGCCTGTCCCAATTTGTGAGGTCTTGAGTCTTATTTTTCTGAGTAGGCTGAGCCCTTAACAATTGCTTGGCATATAAAAGTACTCCAAATTATTGATCCCCCACCCCCCCGTTGAATTTGAACTGTTCATTCCTGCCACTTTTTCAACACTGTGCACATAAGAGTTCCTCTTGTTTAGAGAAGGGCAACGTTCCTATCATAACTTTTATACATGTTATTTAAGTGGCCATTATCAACTGTATTATGATTATTTTTCTGTCTCCTGTCTTGCAAGGTTAAGTTCTCTTTAGGAACAAAGTTTATTATAATTATTCCTTCAACAAATGATCCCTTCACAAGCCTTCAATAGATGATAAATTGAATTGGAAACATGCTCTCAATTTATATGAGTTGAACAAATACAAAATAAAAGTCACTATAATGAATTCATAGTGACACACGCTTGTTTTATTTTTTTGCCCACTTTTTTTTCTAGTATGAATCAAAATTGAATAGAATTCATATGATGTTAGAAACATCCATGTTACTCCTGTGCACTTAATTTCTGTTTGAAAAGCTGAACATTTTAAATTTTATAATCTCTAAGGGCTTAGTTGTCAAGATGTGAATCAACAGAACACTAGCATCACTTGAAAACCTGTTAGAAATACAGCTTCCCAGGGCCTGTTACATACTATTGAATCCGGATGTCTGAATCGGGTCCAGCAGTTGTATGTTAACAGATGATTCCAATGCAGGGTGAAGTTTTAAGAATTGATGTAGGATTTTGTCATTTAAGAAAGGTTTTACCTTTGCTGTATAATAGTAATTTCCAGTGTGGTTTCCACTGGAAAGCTATTTATTCATCAGCTGGGACTGGGCTGTACTACTTAATATCATGAAATGATTGACTTCCCCTATGTGCAAAGTATTTGACTATGGTTTCTGTGAGTGGCTGTTAAAAAAAAAAAAAACAGCAACATGAGGGAGGGAGTGTCATATATGCCTTTAAGTTTAAATGTATCTGCAGATCCAGACTATCTGCTTGGTCTAATTATGTTCATTGACATACTCTAGATATATGATAATGGAATAATGATGAATTGTATTATCGTTTGGAAAAATGAGCTGAATTGTATAATCTTTAATATTTAAACCATGACTGGTATGTTGTTGTTAGGGACAGAGCATGAACTTGTTATTACAAGTTGTAATGTACCTATGAACAGTTGAATTTCACAGAAAAATAATGGAGGTTTGCTTTTGATTCATAATTATAATTATGCAACGAGATTTGTAATTCTGCAATGCTTTTCAGAATGACTATTAAAATGTTCACTCTTTCCTAGCATATTGTTTTCATTTTGCCTTTAATAAGTAATAAGTTCTAAGTGGAGGGTCAATAGAGGCACACTCTTAAATTGCACTGTGTGTCTGTCCTTATCACCTCCCTCCCCCGGCCCCACTCCTCGTGCAGATTATTTTGGCTCAGAGTTCCATTTTAGGAGTAGTTCTAGATTGGCCCATAGCTATTTTTGACAGTCTCTTGGGGTAAAAGAACTTTTATGAACATTTGCTTAAATATGGAAGTTTCACTATTTGAAACCAAATCTCTAATGAAGAACACTCTTTGAGATACAGCTGGTTTGTATGTATTTGTCTATTTCCTTTGGATGAAACATCCTTGGTTTTTTTTTTTTTAATGTGTTTTTTTAAAAGATTTATTTGTTTATGCATACAGAACTGGGGTACAGGCCAGAGGTGCAGGGGCGATGAGAGGCTTCACCAGAGACAGAGTGGGGAGCAGAACAGGCTGACTGACTAGGTACACTGCTGAGGGGAGCAGTGGGTGGATCAGGAGAGGTCTGCCGTGCCATGTGGGTCACCTTCAGGGTTGGGATAGAGCTCATGCTGAAGTGGTTTTAGTTTCTTAGTGTTGTTGTGCTTTAATCCGCTGCGCCACCAGGGAGGCCCCCCCCCAAAAAAAAAACCAAGGAGGGCCATTGGTTTTTAATGGTTATGAAAACTAGCCTTTTCCTTTGTGTACAGCAGTTTGAGTACTGTTTGTGCAGTTAGGAAATGAATTTCCTAAAGTTTTCCTAAAAAAATAGCTTGATGGTAGTTTGTGGCCACTGCATCCCCTTCCTCCCCCTCCCTCCCACTTCCTTTGTTTTTAAGAAGTTATGGCCATTTTGATGTAACAGTCAAAATATGGGACCTTCTGTATTTAGCTTCACTTTTTTGCTCAAGATTATCTTAAGACACCTTTTTCCTCCCTAGAGTGAGGAAGGCATGTTTAGTCTCAGAGGGTCTTTAATGATGAAACCTTTTTACATGAATATAAAAGTTTAGATTAAGTGGCTAGACTTTTCTGATAAGTAACAGTTTTTTTTTTTTTTTTAATCTGTTAAAGCCCATTCAGGGAGCTGTGGAGTTATAGGCAAATGTCACTAAGCCCTTGGTTGGATCATGTTATATATATGAAGAAATTCAAGAGGATCAGTGCTAAGCTGGTTGTCTTGTTTGAATTTTAAAAATATACAATTCTTTCTAAGATTTGGTGTCAAGTTCTATTTTTATAAAACCTTTTAATAGTTTTTTTTTAAACTCACATTCTAATTTAAAAAATTGTTAGCAACCTTACCTTATTTTTTTTTTCTCTTTTGGAAATTTGAAAAATTTAGAAAAAGCACACCCTGTCTCCCTCATAGATGAGTCTCTTAATCTTTTCTACCTCCTTCTTTCCTTTCCTTCTTTCTCCCCACTGCTTTTGAGGTACCTCAGCAGAACCCCCAGGACTGATTTAGCTCATCCTTTAAGATACAGAATAGAATGTTTGCATAAAATGGCCATCTTAAATTATTGCATTTATAGCTGTACAGTTAACAAAGTAATTTTACATACATTGTTGATGTGAACCTTGTCATGATCTTTTGAAGAAGGTAGGAATTATTATCCCCGTTTTTCAGATGAGGAGACTGAGGTTGAAGAAGTTGAAGAATCCTACCAGATGTTGTAAATCTTGGCTCTTTTCCCTAATAAGGTGAGCTCTCAGCTTAATAGAGAGACTCTTATTTGTCCACTCACTCAGTAGCAGTATAATAGAGACTCAGGGCATCTAACCTGTTCTAACCTATTGAGAATGTGATACCCCTAAAATTGTATTGGAAATTTTGTTTGTGTGTATTTTTCTGGGATGGGAAAAGTCCATGGCTTTTTGTCATAAGTACAACTCCCCACCCCCCACTGATTATTATTATTATTTTTTTAAGATGCATGGATGTAGGTAGGTTGCGCTTGTTTAGCCTGTCAATAGGAACTGACAACAGGGCTAAATGAAAAACTTGTTGAACATCAGTCACATTAGATACTTGTCCCTTTTCTGTCCAAGTCACTTAACTTTTGCATAGAACACTACAGTTTATAGAACTCTTCTATATATTTTTTTCATCTCTTTCACAACTACCTTGTAAAGTAAATGGCATCATTCCCATTTGAGAATGCTCCTCAGTCTGCTTAAAGAGAACTTAAGTTATAACAGTACTCACTCAAAAGCGTGGCATGTTTTCTGAAACTGAAGTCAATCTAATCTGACCCAGAATTTTGTAACTTTTATTACAGAAACTGAACTTATAGTTTAGATCATGCAGTATCCATTACCTACCCACAAATCATTGGTAACTAGTTTGATTTATAATTGGTAATTGGTAAGCTTTTTTTTTTTTTTTTACAAAGGAGACTACCTTTTTTTATTCTTATTCTTTCAGAATAATTCAGATTTAATGACTTAACAACTCTTGCTAATTTTTGAGTGAACACTGCCATTATCACTCGCTCCATGCTAGTCTGCCTATGGAGAGGAAGAAATGCAGAATTCCTTTTGCAATTTATTTCTATTCTGGTCGTCTTTTATATATTCAAAAGAATAAGTTTATTACAAAGAGAGAGAAGAGTAAAGGACACTTGCACAGACACAAACAGGCAGAAAAAGCTGCCCATTCTGGTTCTCTGCTTTAATGGTTAAATTAATTTTTTTGTTCTTTGAAGAAATCAGATTATAAATTAGAATTTACTGGGAAGTAAAGTTTCTGTTTCCCAGCCTGTTGTGGAGCAGTTCTGGTCTACTGCACGTGACCTGTTGGGCATTATTTCTATGGAGACATTTAATATCACTATATTATTATATAGTATTATATAGTATATCAGATAATTGTATAATGTGCTATTATATAATTATGATACATATATACTATATATAGCATAATTGATATAATAATACATTTTGGAATGCTTTCTGTGTGCCAGGCACTGTTTTTAGCTGTGCTATGAAATCTTCACAATAACTCTGTGAGGTTAGTACTGTTTACTGTTCTACAGATGTGGTAGAAGCTCAGAGAGATTAGGTCACTTGCCTAATCTCTAGTAACAGTGCCTCCAGACAGTCTGATTTTAGAGCTTGCTGCTTTTAATCACTAAACTACATAGTCTCCTTTGGCATGAACTAGATTTCCTTAGTTCTTCAAAGCAAAAGTGTGGCTGAAATATTAGTTGATGTAGTTTCAAAATAAAGGTGGGTCAGGACCCACTGGCTTAAAAGCCAGGTGATGGAGATGATCTTAATTTCCAAGCCTTGCCATATCTCCCTGATAGCAGTAGCTGTGAAAGGAACAGATTTGCTTCCGAGATCATACGAGATTTGAATGTGGGAAATGCCTTGTAATTGTGGCCGCCTCTACCTGCAGATCTACCTGCAGTATTAACCATGACATCAGACCCATGTACCTCCTTCCTTTTGCAGAGAATGAGTTAACCCATTTCCATCCACTCTCAGGGCCACAGTCCCACCTTACCCTTTGTGGGTACACATGAAATGAGTGCAAATTGTACTTATTACCTGACTTTTGTGTTAAGGAATAGTGGTAAGTAATCCATTTCTTAAATTAACAGCAAGGATTCAGGATTCAAAGCCTGTATAGCAACTGGTGTGTACAGCTTTATAGCAGGTATTATGTAGATAGATTTGAAATACAGAGCTTGTAACCACAGACATCAGTATGTCTTGCTTAGTCTTCTCTTTGAGATATAAGAGGAGGATTCTGGGAGGGTGGGGGAAGGAGAGAAACAGGGCAAGAGAAATGCTCTTGTGTCTTTGGCTGTCATTTCTTCTTTATTATAAGGAATGAGTGAAGGAGAAGAGCGTGAACCACCCACAGGGACTTTATAGTGGAGGGGCTTGAAGGAAACAGCTGTTTAAAAAATAAATAAAAGGTGACAAAAGCAGACTGTATTTTAAGGCTAGGTCTTGGCAGTAATCAGCTGAGAGAGAGAGAGAGTGAGGGAAGTGAATCTTACTTGCTTTAAGGAGTGCCCTGAAGATAAATGAGAATTTTCCCTGTAAGAAATCACTGATGGTCCCTTCTGTTTGGGGCTAGGCTAGCTTTTTTGCTTCCGTGGTGCATATGTAAAAGCAGTTTTCTTGGAATTGGGTTCAACTTGCTCTTCTGTGTTCCCTTTTTCTTCTCACCCTCTGCTACATATCTACACATCCAGTTTTTCCTGCCAGAGAGCTCCTCCTTTTCTCCGGCTGCTAGCCCCAGCTGTCATCTTTGCTTCCCAACCCCCAACCCCAGTTATGCAACTTTACATTATGCTTTTCCAGGTTTTACTGTCTTCATTTTTTTATACTCTGCCTGCCACCCTCTTCCACCTCCAGTTCCTAAGTCCCTCCCTTTCCCGTAGCCAAGTGACCATTGTTCAAGCATTCCTCGATCATTGTTGAACTGAATGAACTGATATTACCCAGACCTATTTGAGATCTCAGTTCAGTTACAAATTACAGTGATTGGAGAAGATGTTGGGAAAAGGGCTGGAGTTTTTTCTGAAATTCAGACTTTTCCCAGAATATTGAATGAACTTTGGCTGGTGGATCAAAGAGATGCTTCTGTTGACCTCTCAACTTAAGTTATGTGCTTTTGTAACGAGAGCACATATATTTGTTTGAGATCCCGTGGTAATGAAAGGCAGGGCCATGAGTCAGGCTCTGAGCTGCCTGCCTCCTGCTGCTGCTGAGAGCTAGTTCTTCTGAATTAGAACTAATTTTGGATGGATAATGAGGTAAATGGTTGCTAATAACTTTCCCTTGCTAATTATGATTTCAGAGAGGATGTACAGAGATTTTTCTTTTTTCATTTCCCCTACTGCAAGGAGGAGAAATCTGTTTTCATGATTTTTGATGAGTATTTAGTTGGCAAAATGTCCCTTTTTTTTGTTTGTTTAGAGGCAGTACTGTTGATTGGAAACAGCCATAGACTAAGATGACCACAGCTTGATTGGAGATTAGGTGATCTTGGGCAACTCATGAATTTATCCCCATATCCGTCTTAGGAATTAAGTGAATGAAATATGTGTGGAAGCATTTTGCAAACCATTAAATTTTATTAAAAAAAGTCAGGTGGTGCGCTTTATTAATTTGATCACCTGAGAAATGCCTATGTTTTAAACTCCTTCCTCCAGTGATGCCATCCTTTTCAAGGGCATGGGGCATGGTGATGGAATCATCAGAACTAGGGGGCAGCCTTACCTTGGAACCATTTTCTCTTTTGTATCTCAGTCCTCCTAGAAATGCTTTAGGAACTCTTTGTGCACTCCTCTATTGACTTTAATAGGATTATAATTTTAGGGTGTTAGTGGTCATGGTGTGCTACATATTCGAATGAAGGGGTCCTGACATTTCATAGCCAGAAATTAGTTAATTGATCTAAGTAGTGACAAAAATATCTTTAACTTTAAAAATAGGAAGGCACATTGACTACAGTTGTGCATAGTGTTAGGAGACCATACATTGGTTTTGGACACATCTGGATCCAGGCCAGACCCTTTCTGTTATTTTGTGAGTGGGCAAAATACTTGACATTTTTTGGGTCTTAGTTTCCACAGGCTTAAATAATGGCACCTATCTTATAAGGCAGGTGTGCGGATTAAATGAGATAATGCAAGCTGCTTAGCATATCGCCTAATATGTACTACATTCTTAGAAGATGTTACTTGTTGATATCTATGTCTGTAAGTAATAGCCTTCAGAGAGCACAGATAGTAGTCTGTTGTCAGTGTTTTGATAGATTTTTACAAATCTTGTTTTTAAATTCATTTGTTTAAACATGCATCATATAATTCACTAGATCAAAGAACATTTTGACCTTGATCCCATTTTGCTGTATGCAAGTAGAAAATTAGACTAAACCAGATGAACATTCCTTTCTCCTTAGAAGCAAGCCTTTCTCAGGGTAGTAGAGTCAAATTGAGTAACTGATTCAGTTTTGTGTGATGGGAATGATGTTAAGGCTGCATCTCACCTGCCTTTGAATTGTGTGATGTTGGGATTTGAGGTTACCCTAGAATTGAATGGGTTCATGGTGTTCTGGACATAATTGCATGCATTCCTTGTATAATAGGTTGATAAATAGGTTTAAGTCTAGGCCTGCTTTGAAGTGAAATTTGAAAAGTGGGGAAAATACAAAAAAAATTCATTAGTGGATTTCTTTAGCATGATCAATTATAAAATTATGTATACTCCTCCAGTTCACAGAAGAGTGTGAGCATGATCAAGAATATGATTAAAACAGTTAATACTGTTTCTGATGATTGTTTTTCTCTGGTGTTTAAACCAGTAGTAAAATGCATGCAATCGGTTTCCTTTTACCTGTCCCTCTATATTATTGACATGGATTTTAACAGATGTGCAGGTGGCTGTTTGCGAAACTAAAATCTGGCTCCTTGGGTACCTTTTTATTTTGAAGTCAGTTTAGTTCTTCATGCAGGAGCTTGGTGTCTCCATTTTGTAATTTGAAAACTTCCCCTGACATCTTTTTGGTAAATAGTCCCTCACAAGGAACTGACACTTGGCCTTAAATAGTTTAGGGTGGCATTTGTTTCAAGGCAGAACATTTAGTCAAGGATTGTTAATTGCTGCATTCCTTTTCTCCTCAGATTTTGAATGCTGAGGAAAGATGAGTATGAATTTAGAGGTCTAGACTTCTACTTGAGTAAGCGTAGTACTTTCCACTAGTTTGTGAGGCTTATGGAGTGGAGTTTATCTCCAAAGGCAAATATTGCTATGCATATAAAACAAAGTTTTCCACTTAGTAACCTCTATTTTCTGCCATACCCATTATATCTTTGGCTTCTAAACTATAGGAAAACTGTTCTGTTTAGTTGATACATTTGGACTAACCTCAGAATATGCTTGGTCGGATGTTGGTAGATTATTTCCATTCTGCTCACTGCAAGGGATTGACTTGGACCAAAGATAAATTGTCCAGCCACTCAGTAACCTATTTCAGGTTCTTGCCATTACTGTAGGATAATGCCAGATTATTAGTAGAAATGTTGACTGAACTGTAGGTGGAGTAAATGGGTGAGCTATACTAGCACTCTTATTTAGGTTCTTGTGGACCCAACTCCAGCTTCTTCAAATGAGCCTGACTTACTTTTTATTCTCTGCCATTGCCACCTTGTTCAATGAAGTATTGACCTCAAGCACATAATCGACAAAAGGAAGTATAGGCTATTAACTTTAGTTCCTGGACAGTTCGTAAAAATGTTGTTGACATCTGACCTTCACCATGAATTTAATTCATTGTTTTATATTTTTAAATTCTTTTTGAACTGACTTCTAGGAGCCAGGCAACTGAACTATGTAGAGAGAGCCTGTCAACTAAACATGGTCATTTCTAGTATTGTCTTTTGGGGAAATTCTTCTAGTTATATAGATCTATGGGATTATGGAGTATATAGACTATACTCACTGGCAGTGAATTGGGTTGCTCTTACTGTTGGTTTCATTCCTGAGCTGACTCCCATAGTAATTCTCTTTCTGAAGTACAGACTGTTGTTATCTTCTTTTTCTGAGGATCTGCATTCAACTAGAGGTTGCCTAATCTGACCAGATTGTCATTTGTGAAAGGCTAGGGTAAAATAAGATGTGGGAAAAGTCTAACCTAAATTCAGAATAGGTTCCTGCATGAGAGAGAAATTTGCTACCCTTTCACTTGAATTTTGGACTGACTCCCAAGAGAAGGTGTCAGTAGGTCAATTTTACTTCTTGTTGAGGCCCACACAAGACATTGCATTTCTAACAAAGTGTTTACCCATCCAAAAGAGAGATCCTGACTTGGCATATCAACCCAGTGCCACTTCTGGTTATCTTTCATCATTTGCCTGAGTTTGAAAAGGTAATGGTTTGTGCTCTAAGGAAGGAAACTCTTCCGACACCTGAGGCTTTCTCATTCCTACCAGCTGGGCCCATTGCTAAACTGCTTTCCAGTGGGCTTGCTTCTGCCTGGCCAGCACCTGGGCTGCCCCAGCTTGAATTAGCCTGCCTTTGCTTCATAAGCTTCCCAGGATGGTTCTTCTTCTTAAAAGCTTGTATGAAATGCTATTTACTGTCTCTTTATAGTTTAAAAATGAATCCTTTTTGTTCTTTGCAACTCATTTGCTTTTTTTCTTTTCTTTAAATTACTATTAACACCTGTTGATTCTTTTTTTTTTTTTTCTGATTGGCCTGTCACTGCATTCCTGCTCCCCCTCCCTCTAGCTGGGTTTGTCAAGTCGCCCATGTCAGAAACTAAGCTCACTGGGGACGCCTTTGAGCTGTACTGTGACGTGGTCGGGAGCCCCACGCCAGAGATCCAGTGGTGGTACGCAGAAGTCAACCGGGCAGAGTCTTTCAGACAGCTGTGGGACGGTGCTCGGAAGCGCCGTGTCACCGTAAACACCGCCTACGGGTCAAACGGCGTGAGTGTGCTGAGAATAACCCGGCTCACCTTGGAGGACTCTGGGACTTACGAGTGCAGGGCCAGCAACGACCCCAAGAGGAATGACTTGAGGCAAAACCCCTCCATAACATGGATTCGAGCCCAGGCCACCATAAGCGTCCTTCAGAGTGAGTCCAGCACCCTACAGTAGTAGTACTGTAGTCATTAGAGGTGGCCTGATGACCCTTCCCTCTGCTTCCTTTCCCTCTTCCCCAGTATGATCGCTAACCCCCACCCCTTGTCTTTGTTTTATCAAGCCCACGACCCTTCTGGTTGTAGTGTATGAAAACATCTGTGGCAACTTTTTTTTCCTCCTCCTTTGCTGTCCTCTCTACCCCACTCCCCACCCTTCTCTGTGTCTTTCTCCTCAGGAACAAAGAACTTGGGGAAATCCGTGACTGTCCAAAATCATCTGCGTTGGGAAAAGGTGGGGAGGGAAAACTGGGGAGGCTGAAAACACACTTAAAACTCACAAACCAGGTAGTCAAACCAGGGTAGTATTGAATTGTTTCTTACCCTCCCCTTTAATTTTGTAGTAGGTTTCCTGTTATCCTTTTGCTGATTTATTCTCTGGTGCCTTTCTATTTTTGTTTCTCTCCCCAATCTAACTACTTTTATTTCTTCTGTTCATCTGTTTGAAGCTCTCTGAGTAGCTGCCTTCACCTTTATGATTTTAAGTTTGTGTCTGCCCAGCCTCTTTCCTCACTGTGACTTGGTGTCATCCTGTTCTGTGATGGGAATGTCGCCATGGGTGTGGTGTGGTGATGTGTTTCAGTTGTTGGGTGGCATGTAAGCTTGGATATTTCCAGCTCTTTCTCTTTTCTAAAACAGAGGCATGTGCTTCTCTGTCAACAGTCTTAACTGCAGCAGTGTACTCCTTGCTGGCCCTACTTAGCCAGTCTCCTGCTCTCTTAGCAGCAGCAACCTCAGATTTTCGTCTAGAGTCTTGATATTAGGAGCCAGGTAACAGTAAGCTGCTTAGTAGTTTTGTTTGTTTGTTTTTTTTAACCCTGTTAACTCTGTTTCAAAGTCAGAGTTGCTTTTGTTTTCTGTTCCTAATTTCACTCTTGATGATTGGCATTCAACACAAAGACTGGTGACCCTAAAAGTAGTTTGGAAGCTCATCACATGGGGTTTTTCTTTGTCCTTGAAAAAGAAACCTAAATTCAATCCTGTTCTTTAGTGATGAGGGTTAACTGGGTGGTTCCCTTCACTTACTGTAGCAGATGCTTTCAAGACATGAGACACAGGAGCTTTTTCTGTGGCCGCTTATCTTTCTAACAAATGTCTTAAACTACATGTGTCACAGGAGGGAGAAGTTACCACAGAGTCAGTGGCTCCTGACTAGGATGGGTTTTAGTCCTACCTCTGACTTGGTTATATTTGAGCCGTGTCTGTGTAATGGAAAGATTCTCTGGAGTTTTCAAAACCTTCTCTTCCAGGACTCAGTAAGAGACAAAACCAGTTCTAGCATAACTGATTGAGAAAGAACAAGTAAAAATAAAATACATTAATTTGGTAGTAACAGGTGATAAAATGACTTGAGCCCCTGGATCTACATAATTATATGGAAGATAATAAATAAATTGTTTACAATAACTCAGAAAATGCTTATGAAAAAAAAAAGCCTTTGAAAAGAGATAGGAGAGGCTGCTGCAGTTGCACTGTTGAATCAGAGAGCCTGCTTCTGGAAGGGGAAAAGAAAACCTTGTCTGTGTGAAAATGGGGAACATTAACCCAGCAGTTTTTCTTTTATTTAACAATTTTTTCCCTTGCACGCCTCCTTCTCCTGCCCCCTTGCTCCTTTCCTTATCAAAGCAAAATTACCCAAATGGCCACCAAGGTCTGCAGAAGTTTGTAGGCATGGACTAGGCTGGGCATTTGGTGTTTGTACTTCGGAGCCTGACGCAACTTGACTCACAGTTAGAAAAGTGATGGCTTGGGGCTAGGAGAAGATGAGGCTTTGAAGTACTTACCTGATCATCCCAAGATACATACCATTTTCCCCAGTTTACTTGGAAATAAACTTACTAAATTAAGACTGTTTGTGTTGGAACTAAACCCCGACTAGTTCATTCTCTTCCCTAGATTTAGCTATTAGTAACTTAATCCTGGTTAACTGTTTTTAGAAGGCCAGGTCTCATCTGTCTTCTTTAAAAACAAAAGCAAAAACCTGTATTCTGCTTTAATTGTATTATTTTGATCTCAGCATCCCTAAGGGCATTTGCCTCCAATGGGAGGTTGAGTCTTCTCGCTATGAATGACCTCCTGGAGGTACTTCTCCCTAAAGCTCTTGGAGTAGTAGTATGGGCAGGGAGAAAAATGTGCCCAATTTTAGGCTCTTTCTGGCCGTATTTTTGTTCGTCTATGTCTGACTAGGATAAGGACCTCCTACTCACTGCTTCTAAATAGGAGTAAGTGGCAGGTAAAATTTTTTGAACTTCTCCTAAATGTTCATCTCTCTTGGACTTTATGGGCAATGCTCGACCATAGAAACAAAAAAGCCCCACCTTCATCCTGGTGCAAAATGTAGATGTGGTATCATGTAGCCAATGAGTTTGTTCTAGCACTGGTTTCCATATGCCATCAAAGGAGATTACCCTATCCCACAATCCTCCAATGATGCAGAATCATCTAAAACTATTTAAATTATTCATTTGCTCCCTGCTGACTTGCTCCTGGATCTTTAACACTTAAGGGAAAAAAGTACATTCCTTTGCTTTCTAAGAATTCTTGGCAGAAAGTTCACCAGGTTGTTTCATCAACTTCTTAATCTCCCTGAGCTGCAGTGGTCATTTGCATCACCACAGGTAAGAAGAGCAGCATTTACTTGGCCTCCTTGCATTTAAACATCTGGAAACTCTTGGCTGCATTCTCACAGATCACCCTTTTCCCAGTGCATTCTGAAAGGAAGAGCCAGGGGACAGTCCCAAATGGGATAGAAAATGAAATTGGATAATAAAAATTCAGTAAAAACCTAAAAGTGTGTTTGGGTTTTAATGTTGCCTTTATATTTTTAATTTCTGTGGGTACTGGTTCTCCCTTTTGTTTTTGCTTGGTTTTGATTTTTTCTTGGAATTGTGATGCTTTTTGCTGATGGTATGTGTGCGCCTTTCATTGCAGGGTTTGCAGCCGTTCTGCTCGACTTCTTAAGGCCCAGGGATTTGGCTTCTGTCCAGTGTGTTTGGAAACCTTGGGACACCACTGCGCTAACATGTTTACATGCATCTGCTTCTGTCTTAGTGGCTGCTATGCCTCCATTATCTGTACATAGAGACCTTGTTTGATGTTACCAATAAGGACCAGTGCTGAGTGGAAGATAACCACTAGCCTTTTGCCAAAGTTGCAGTATAGTGAGAATCAATTGTTAATTGAGCTAACTTGAGGATTTGCCTTCTTTATCACAAGTTTCTTAGAAGATATCAGCTCTACAAGTTAGAAATTCTATGTTGATTAGAAGGTTCTTAGACATTACATTTTTCAAGTGTCCCATGATTTCTCCTCCTCTCTCCTTTATACAGTGTACAATATTAGTTCCAGCAGAGGGAGAGAATTCTGTTGGCTAAAATTAAGAGTCACCATTACAGCCATGAAGTGGTGTGAGGGAGCTGCTTATAGAGTTGTATATAGGAAGTAGCCACATGTAGGGAAAGGGAAGTCTCAAAGATTTTTGAGAAAATTGGGAAAAAAAAATAAAAGTGCAAATACCTTTAATAGTGGGTGGGAAAGGTAACTGTTAGTTTAGACTTCAATTGAAAAATGTTTGACCAAAAGTAGAACTAAGCCTGGGAAGATTTAAGAGAAATAATGACAAATAAATACCTCAACTTCAATGGAGCGATGAACCTTCCAGGAATGACATAGTGTACCTCAGAACATTTTTGCTCAATGGTGTTATAATATTTGTAGATCCTAAATTAGTGATCCCAGGTTATCAAAACCCAATATAGAACCAGATGATGAAGTCTGTAACTTGCCTTGGGGGTTGTGAGTATGGAGGGGGAGGGGTAAAGGGAGGGAATTGGGTTGGGAGGCATAGAGAATTCAGTCAAATCTGTTTACTAGGCTCTAGGCCCATCTTTACCATTAATAATAATTATGGCCTTGCACAAGTCATTTTACCTTTCTAACTCTTAAAGAGTGGGATTCAGGTTACTCTTTTGAGTTTTTCAGCTCTGAAATTCTAGTGCCCATAATACTAATACATACTGCATCCTAGTTAAAATTATACTATCTCCAAATGCAATTTGTTTTAAGTGAAATTCTGAAAAGAATTTTGTTTTGGGAATAAATATGGGCTTGAGAGGAAAACTGATGGTTCCTTAAGAAATTTCCCTTGGCAAAATTTGGAAAATGCAATAGGCTTCCTCTAGGAAATTTGCTTTTAGAATCTATACTGTCTTTCTGTACAATTAATGGCCATGGCTGGTTTGCCATAGTTTATCAAATTCAAATGTGGGAAAAACCATGTACATGTTATTTAATTATAACTGTTACTGTTCTAAGCCCTAATGGTATCTCAGGGAATTTATTAGTTATATAAACGATACTGCCTTTGTCTTTAGAACTACAAGGTGGAGCCTGGTTTTCTAATTGAAGCCGAATTGGTTGGTGTTTCTTATGTCATAAAACGATGGTATTCAAAAGCGTAAGTGGATTGTTGCCAGCACAAGCACCTGTAATACTCCCATTCTTTTCACGTCTAGGCCAACTGGTCTTCAGGCTGTTGTCTGCGCTAGTGGTCATTTGCTTATAATCATTGTTTTTCCTTTCTTGACTTCCTCCAAAGTGGTAAAGTGAAATTCCTCATGTGGTCCTGTCTGCCCTCCCTCTTCTTCTATTCTCCCTGTCCTCCCCATCCAGTTCTCAGGCCAGGGCTGCAGAGAATGGAA
The DNA here is from genome assembly GCF_000260355.1 of Condylura cristata. Taxonomy (NCBI): domain Eukaryota; kingdom Metazoa; phylum Chordata; class Mammalia; order Eulipotyphla; family Talpidae; genus Condylura; species Condylura cristata. The sequence goes on from NW_004567124.1 coordinate 493,193, forward strand.
GGCTATGGCTTCCTATCATTGTGTACTCTTATTACAGAGCCAAGGATTGTCACCAGTGAAGAGGTCATTATTAGAGACAGCCCTGCTCTCCCTGTCACCCTGCAGTGTAACCTCACCTCCAGCTCTCACACCCTCACATACAGCTACTGGACAAAGAATGGTGTAGAACTGACTGCTACTCGTAAGAATGCCAGCAACATGGAATACAGGTGAGAAAAGCTAGTAGCTCCTGGGACAGTGGGAGGGGATGTGGTTGATCTTACTTGACATTCATAATCTATAATTATATTATGTATTATGTGGGAGGAACTTCACACACACACACATCCACACACAGTTTTCCTCTGGAGAGTCTTTTTGGGGTCTTCTGTGGTTCCATGTAATATTTGTTCTGTTTCTTTGAAGAATGCCATTGTAGTTTTTATTGGGATTGCAATGAATCGGTAAATTGCTTTGGGTGGGATGGCCATTTTGATTGTGTGATTCATCTAGTCCATGAACATGGAATATCCTTCCCTTTCTTTCATGTCTTCTATATTTCTTTTAATGATTGATAGAAATATAGAAGACATTATTTGCTTTAGGAAGCCAACTGATTTTTGTGTTGATTTTGTATCCTGCCATTTTGCTGAACTGATTTACTGTTTTAATTAGTTTTTCAATGGAGTCTTCAGGGCTCTCTGTATATTACCATATCATCTGCAAGTAATGATGGCTTTATTTCTTCTTTCCCAATTGGGATTCCTTTTATAGCTTTCTCTTGCCTACTTGCTCCAACTAGGGCTTCTGATACTATATTGAATATTAGTGGTAAGATTGGGGATTCTTGCATTTACATACATTAGGAAGTGTGGTCTGTATTTTTTTGTGTTGTCTTTGTTCCCAGAAATGTGAGACAAGCTGTTGGTTTGTACTTTCTTGTTTCTTGATGTCGGCTTTATGGCTATGTGCTCCTTTCTTAGTACTGTTTTTGTTAAGTCCCATGTATTCTAGAAAGTTGTGTCCTGATTGTCACTGTCTAGAGGTATTTTTTGATTCCTTCTTTGATTCCCTCATTGACTCATTCACTAGTAGTTGTTCAGTCTCCATCTGTTAGGTTTCTCTGCTTTCTCTTTGTAGTTGATTTCTTGTTTGTTACCTTCATGGTCTGAGAAGGTTCCTATGCAAAGTCTAAACTTGCTTATCTATAATAGGCTGAGAAATCTCTAGATTTCCAAATGATTCTAAAGAACAATTAGGTTTTAAAACCATACATGATCCCTTGTGTATGACAGAAGAGAAACCGAAGGCATAGAGAGTGAGTTGTTCTGGGTAATAGTGCTAATTATTGAAGAGTCACAATTAGAATGTAGTTCTATTGACTTAATACTATGGTTTAAAGAAGCAGATTGAAATCTGCTTTAGGACTCTTGGAGAGATCACCCTAAGTGATCTTTCCACTGGATAGATTTCTTAATTACTTTAGGAGTGTTTAATGACCAAACCTGATCAAGATCAGTAGATACAGGGCTCTTCAGTGACTAGGAATAAGGATGGTACACTGGAAATATCCTTTGATGAAAGGATAGCTGCCGGCTGTAGTTTACTTGGGACCCAAAGATTTGGTGACTAATCCTTTAAGATTAGTTTGTTCCTATTTGAAAACCAAGCTGCAAAAGGATCAGCTAATCTTGCTTGGCAAGATGATTATAGTGCAAAGAAAGAGCAGCACACTGGACTAAAACCAGAAAAACCAATTGTACCCAAGTAGTAGCAAGGACATTTTGCAGAACTGACATTTTTCATACCCTAGCTCTTGGATGCTTTCAAGGCCAAATCTTGTTATCTAATTACATTAGAATAAAGGCTAGGTTCTAGATCTTCTGACTATAGAATCTAGGTCACTGTTTTTTTTCTGCTCTAATCTGTCATTTAGTGGCAAGTTAATCTACCTCTTGATACAAACATTAGAAAGGTAACCTCCAAGATATACTTAAGTTGTAGTTTCATAGTTGGGAAACAGTTAATCAGAGTTATTGAGTGAGATAAGAGGCATTTTATTCTTGGTTTGTCCATTAGTTTTACAAGTTTGTCTTTGTATTTGTCTTTCAAGGTAAAAAGTTCCTAATCTTGTTTCTCTTGGGTCTTTTCTGTGTCACCACAGAGCTTTGAAATTTATAAAGTTTGAGTTTGTGTCTTTTCTCTCAGAATATCTGAGGTTGTCTTAGGTTTTCTGTATTGTCAGATTTTTTTCAAGGAATCTGTTCCTCCTACATTTTATAGAATAAAAATTGAAGAGTCTTTGGGCCTAAGTGAGCCATGGAAAGTTTCAGATCCTGCTTATGCTTAGCTTATAGAGGTCATTTTCCATTTTCTCAGTTGTTCTTCAACAACTAGTCAAAGAGAATGTTGTGGGGAGACTTTGAGGCCATAGGCATGATGTCAAGCATGGGAATCATCCTCCCAAATCTTTCTCAAGGAACTTAGAGTCAGTGTAAGCCCTAAGAAAGCTGCTGCTTTTCTTCCAAACTTGAACATTTGCTAAGAGTAGATGATTGGTGTCTGCTTTCCTATCAGAGCTTACTGATTTAACAAGAGGCACTTGTGTCAAGTTTAGAAGAGTCTTGACTGCTCTCTCAGAATAGATATACTGAGACATTCCCAGGAATGTCTCCTCATCCATAATCTTGATTTCTTTTTTCCATGTGAACAGTAAGATAGATTATATATTGAGATGGTCAGTGGTTGAGGTTAGGAATTTTTCCTAGACATAACTAATTCAGGGGAGACTTAACCATCACAAGTATTATATTTTAATTATATTTTACTGACCTGGAGGTTGTTTTCTGACCTGTTCTGTTTTCTGTAATAACTCACCTTTCTGCACACGTTTGGGGTATATTACTGTACCTAGCTGGTGTGATGCTGGTCCTCAAGGGCAAGAAAACTTGTTTGGAATCATCCTGTGAGAATCAGAGGAGTTGCTGTCCTGGCCATACACACTTCATACAATTCCCTCTTTTGCACTTTGTTTTCAGTGGTCTGAATCTATGCATAGCTGTGAACTCTGAGTTTGTTTTCATTTGTTTATTGATTCCCCTTCTATATTCCAGACACCACCTATATGCTGGGTGTACCAAATAAATGATGCTTCTCCTTTGGCTGTTGGGAAAATTAACAGTAATTAAGAAATTACACAAATACTAAACATTGTGATAGGTGCTACAAAGAATTACAGTGTTGTGTGAGAAAGAATGTCAGGGAGGGAGCTATCACTTAGATTGGGGTGGGAGGCAGTGGCATATTATTAGCCAACAACAGTGGGGAGGGAACTAACTAGGCTTAGAGTGAGGGGAAGGGCATTCTATATAAAGGAACATCTTGTGTCCAGGTTTTGAGGTAGGAATATGGTTGGCACTTTGAATACTGAGATTAGTGGGACTGGAAAGTGATTAACATGAGGCTAGGGAGCTAAGCAGAGGTCAGCTGGTGCAGGGTCCTAGAGTTTGAATTGTACCTAAAAACCTTTAAAGGTTAACTGAATCTCTGTGACTGATGCTTTGAAGTAAAAAAAAAAAAAATTTTTAAAGAAGTGTTCCTGTGTCTTAGTAGGAGAAGATTTGTTGAAAGGCCAGGTACAGGGTAGAAAGAACTACCAAGACAAGGTCGTTAGGAAGCACTAAAAAAAGTTTGCATTTTTTCTGTTTGATTGGAACTACTAGTGAACAAGTGTTTAGTGATAGCTCCATCTTCTCTGAGTGTAGATTTAGTACTTTGTGCAGCCCTCTATTATGATTACTTACTTGTTTTGCAGTTTATTTTTTTCAAAAGAGTAAAGTACCTTAATACTATATGGTTAGTGACCATGTTCCTATTATACAGCCTTTGTATTTCTGGCACCCTAACAGGAAAAGGCCCAAATAATTTGGGATATAGAAGAGGGAGGATATTGTTTTTAGTGTGGAGGATATAAGTTGCAGGTAGAGGTGTGATTTGGAGAGCAGGGTCCCTAGTTGCTCCTTTGATTCTCCTTTTTTTTGTATATTTTGACTGTGCTCAGCTTCCTAACTGGATTTTTCTTCTTATCTATGCAGGATCAATAAGCCGAGAGCTGAGGATTCAGGCGAATACCACTGTGTGTATCACTTTGTCAGTGCTCCTAAGGCAAATGCCACCATTGAAGTGAAAGGTACAGTTCAATAGAGGCTGCAGTGTGAGCCTCTCAAGATACTCCTTTGTTCCAGACTCCTGGTCTTCAAATACTTCTTGCTTCCTTTGTGAGAAGATTATAACATTATGATTAGATCAGCTGACTAGGTTTAAGTCTAAACCCTTCATCCAGGCTATCAGGCTGTGACAAATTAAGAATCTCCATGCTTCCATTTCCTCTTTTGTTAAGTAAGGATATCAGCAGTATCTACCTCATGGGTTTGTTACGATGATTAAATAAGTAAATATAGTTGGTTTACTCATGTGAAATTCTTGAGACAAAAAAGTTTGCCAGTTGGTACTTTCATAAGGTTCAACCTTAGGTGAAGTTCTTGAGTAGTGTTTTGTTAAGTATTATAATATAGAAATGGATCAGAAGTATTAACAAAGTACACTGTTCATGGTGAACATATGTATTTGAGGATAATTCGTTAGAGTTTGGTTCATGACATTTTAATGAGGCTATAACCTGGAAGTTCCAAGAAACTCTCTATAAAGAGTTGGAGCTACCTAACATCATTCATCCCACATTTGCCATGTTGTTTCAGAGAAGCATCTGAGACTCAGAAAGTGAAATCACTAGCTCAGAGTAATATAGGGAATTTGTGGCAGAGCTAATCGTAAAACCGAGGTCTTAATCCCCAATCCTGAGGTTATTTCATTGTCTAAAATGACCATGGGAAGAAGCTAGGACTCCTGTTTGAGTTTAGACGGAAAAGGTGAGATGGATTTTCTTTTTTCATTTTGCTTAGGAAAGACACAAACATTTCCTTTGAATCCTTTGAAGCTACTAGGGAATCTGTAGTAGCTGGAAGGGTAAATTTAGAAAATGGGTAGGGTCTACCCAGCAGGTATTCAGATTTTTCTTAAAATATTTGGGAGATTAAAATTCAACAAAGGCATAGACATATTCCAAGTTTCCATTGTACATTCTAGCTATAAATTGAGGTAACACAGCTTCAACTTGCAAGCTGATGTAGGGATGGTCAGTACCACATCTGGCTGCTTAATACAATTTTAATACCTGAGGGGTTGAGCCATAGTGGCATGATTCTGTTTATACAGGCCAAATGATGTGGGATTTGACTAAGTCACTGACTTCTTGTAGAGATCTGTTTGAAGACTACCACATTTGTTTAACATGAGCGTGAAAATACAGGAAATTGTCTTTTAAGTTAGCCAAGGGCCTTTCCCTACCTGGGTGAGTTGAGCTATGTGTGGAGACGTTTCACCCCTTGTTATGAGACCTATAGCCCTGCAGTAAGGCTGAACCTTTGTCACAGAGTTCAACAGGATGGATGAGGGAGGGAAAGTGGTGTGTTAATCACCCTCTCCAAGCCTAAAGGACAATTACATACGATTGCCAAGTGCTGACTAACAGTAATCATATTGATTTGGTGTTAATGGTTTCTCAGCAACACTTTCAGGAGTGGAAACTGAGGTGGTTTTCCTTAAGAAAGAAAAAGTGCTTGAGAAAGTGGGATTCAGTGGTTTCATGCATCTTTCCTCACATTGTTTTTAGTGGGTATTAAGGTACTAGTTTGGAGGGGTTAAGACTAGAAGGCTGTAGGCAGCAGTATTTTCAGAGGAAGCTTAGATAGTTTCTTACCATAGTGAAGGTGCTTACTGTGCACTGTTGCATTGTACTTTGAACAGCTCTGTGAGGAAGTCTGGGTGAGTTACGTTATCCTGGTTTTAAAAATGTATTCTTTGACCAGATTGGACAGATATATTAAACTCTCAGGAAAATTTATAGGGAACTCTTCTCTCTCTCCATAATATCTGGATAGAAAACAACTGAACTTTTAATGTCTTTCAGATTAGAGATAGTTTAGTTTGATTAAAGATTGTTTTGCCTTTTTCTATACAAGGTTTGCCATAGACTCAGGGCCATGTTTACTCAAACCTAGACTACGGCTGGAGTAGAAAACTTGAATTTAAACTTGTGTGTACATGTAGTTTCCAAGTATTTCCATATAAACTAATTTTATTTGCTCAGTTCCTCCAGGGTGGGGTAAGAGGCAATTACCTTTTTATAGCTATAATGATTTGAAAAATCTGCTGAGTAATAGGTAAGAGGTAATTGTACTTGAGAACAGAAATTCAGGGTATTCAGGGAACCTAAGTGACCTCTGTTGAAAGGAAGTCTGAGAACTCTTTGTGGTTTTAACTGAATCAGCAGTTTAGTGCAGTGTAATTCAGATGACACTGGTATATTTCTTTAACAACTATTCTACACTTAGCCCTTTTACTGCAGTTCAGAACTTCTCTGAAATAATCAGTGCTGTGGGAGTGTAGGACTTAGACTAGCCAAGGACTGGGCTTTATATGTCATATTACCAAGTCTTAAATTGCATATAAAAAGCTGAAGGAATGAGAGATAGGGACAGCCCTGAGGTGACAATGCTTTTTCCAGTCAAGAAAGAATTTTGAGGGAGGTAGTGTATCTACATGTAGTGGGAAAGGCCTAAAGGAAGGTCTCTACCCTCCCAACCCCCTTTAAAGGACAAGAATGAGGCACTTTGTAAACAGGAGGATACTATTACTGTTAAAGGGTTACATTTCTTAGGTGACCTGAGCAAGTGCTGAAGGTTGCCTGGGGAGTAGGGCTGGCCAAAAGAGGGCAAACAAAAATGATGAGCCCTTAGTGGGACCTCTACGTCATAGTCCATCCTTTCTCAGGCTACATCTCTTTCCCTAGCTTTTTAACTCTTTGGACATATGTCTTCCAGAGACTTACAGAGAATTCATGAACAGATAGGTGTTGAAATTTTCTAACTTGGTAATTATTCAACCTTTCAACTCCTTCTTCTCTCTTACCCTTTCTTCCTTTCCAGAATTAAAGTGTGATTAAAACAGTTTTTGGGTAATTTTAAAAAATGGAAAAAAAAAATCTTTTGAATCCCAGACTGTATCTTTATTTACCCCCTCAGTCATTTACATTTAATCCAAGAAATAGGGATTTTGAGTTTCATTGTTGTTTTCAGAGGATTTTGGTGGTCATCAAATCCTTGCAATAAACATGGCATTATTTCTTGTGAAAGGTTTGTCCCAACTCCAGGAAGGTTTCTATCCCCGCTCATGGGCATTTCAGATGAGTTTCACAGTCTTTTGGTGGATATCAGAGCAAAAATTAATCTTGGTTTTTGCTTCCCTATTTCTTAGCTTGCTTTCTGTTTGATTATAACTGAATGTTAGAATTTCTTGCCCTGCATCTGTGTTTCCTATTCTGTTATATGGCTTTTCAAATTATGTATCTGTGTTCAAAATGGCATAAGATGAGCTATGTGGTGATGATGACAAATATCATTAATAAGAGCAATAATACACATCTTACATTTGTATAGCACTTCTAGCATGCAGACATTTTTCATGGTTATTTGATAGGCAGCAAGCTTGACAGGAGAGGAGGCTCAGAGGTTGTGACATCCTTTATGTGAGAATTGGTGTCAACTGGTTTGATCCATAATTGCCACCACTTAGAAAATCTTTGAGAGACTAATAATAATAATACTTTAAAGCTGCTAGAGCATTTTGAACATCAGCCTCAACCCAAATAATCATGTCTGTTCTTTCTTTTTCGTTCTTCAGGTGTACCTTAAAAAGAAAAAGAATGACTAACATTACTGCACACTTATTAAATGCCAGGCCCAATCCTAGGTGAAATACTTGTTCCTAGCCTCTCCTTTAGTCTCCACAACTCTCAGAAGTAAATGCTATTATTATCTCCACTTTCAGGTGAGAAAATTGAGGGTCAGGGAATTAAATGATTTGCTCAGTGTGACAGTTAACCTAAGCATTTAGGGTTCTCACCCAGGCTTTCTAGTGTCAGAGCCCATTCTCTAAACTCTAAGACAAGCTGCTCTGTTGAGCATGTAACAATTAAAAGGCCTTGGACTGAGAGTTAAAACAAACGGATTCTAATCCTCGCCTTACTATTAAACTCATTCTAACCCTAACTAGTCACTTTTCTTCCCTGGTCCTCAGCTCCCCAGTTGTATGATACAGCATGAGGCATAAGGTCTTTAAGCTTCTGCACTGCTTTGGCCATCTTGTGTTTAAGAGGACCTCACACAGACACAGATGACAGTTGGGGTTATTGAAGGAAATGAGTTCTAACTGCTTTCCTAGTGGTAGTGATTGTCAGCTTCTCATCTTTGAGAGTATCTACTCAGTTCCTCCTGCACTTTCGCTCATCTCCCAGTCTTATGGGACATTCCTTCCTTTATGGTCCCTGGATCTTGAACACAGGTAGCAAGAGAGATGTTAGAACAGTGTGTTTAAATTGGATTTTATGTGTATGAAATATGGCTGGGGAATCAGTCTTTTTTTTTTTTTTTTAAGATTTATTTATTTTTGCATACAGAACTGGGGTACAGGCCAGAGGCTCATGGGCGGTGAGAGGCTTCACCACAGATAGAGCAGGGAACAGAACAGGCAGATCGACGAAGTACACTGCTGAGGGGAGCAGCGGGCGGTTCAGGAGAGGTCTGCCACGCCATGTGGTCACCTCCGGGGCAGGCGGGAATCGAACTCATGCGGAAGCAGCTTTAGATTCTCAGTGCTGTGCTTTAACCCGCTGCGCCACCAGGGAGGGCCGGGAATCAGTCTTTTTAAAAGCACTCATGCTTTTGTTGTCCAGCCGCAAATGAGAATTGCTGTCTTAGAGACTTCAGAGACTTTTCAGTGTTTTCACCCGCAGGAAAGGGAAAAACCTTACCTGCAGAAGGTAGCACAAGTCCAGGTTGCTCTAGTCTTCACAACCAATGACGATTTTACTGTAAGGAAGCCTTGTGAACTAAAAGCCATCATCCTCCTTGTTCTATCTTAACCAGTTTCATATTGCTTAGCCCTTGGCTACTGGTAAATTTTAACTCTCCCTCCATCTTTCGCCACTGTTTTACCTGTAGCAGAGATGAGATGTCTCTGGAACTCATGTCAAGTAAGAAAAGCAAATGTCATCTGCACAATTGGCTTGGCGACAGCCCGACTTCATAGCACCTTTAAGATGAAAGTGAGTTGAGAGGCTTTGGATAGTTTTTGAAAAGTGACCATCATATAAACAGTCTTATGTAAGAGGCTCCATACCTTGATTCCTTTCTCAGCTTTGTTTAACTCTGACAATAGCGTTAGCTGAAAATGCCTACATTGCCTGAGTTGACACTTCTCCATCCACCAGCCTGGCAGAGAAGCTGGATGCTTTACTCAAACTCAGAAAGTTCAGGCAGGTCAGCAACAGAGGGTAGTGAGGAACATGCCTTTGTCCTTAAGCCAAACCTAGATAGTGAAGCTGGATCAAATGGTTGGATAACTAAGATGCTGAGAACCACTGCACTGCCATTCATCATGATTGTGGAAAGCTACCTCTTAGCTGACTATAGTGAGGGACTAACAAGGCCAAGAAGTGAGTTTATTCTCAAGTAAGTGGGTCTTTGATCGATTACAAGGTTCTCTTTATTACTTCCTTGCTCTCTTGGTCCCTCACTTTCACCACTCAATCTGTATGTCCCAGCGAGGGACAAGGGAAGCAAGGAGTATTTCCCGGCAGACTTCTCAGGCCCATCTTTTCGGCACAGGATTGGGCTAACCAGTTCATGATTAAATTGCAAGCCCAAAGAAAGGGAGGCGGTAAAACAGGCTGTTCATTACTCAGTGTATTTGTTAATATCTCATCTGATTAAACCTCATATTTGAGTTATAAACAAAAACCTCTTTATACCACCATGCAGGGAGAGAACACATAATATTCAACATCCTCATTTCTGAGAACTAACAGTGCTGAAGTCTTAGGTTTTCCTTTGCTAATAGCTCTGTTTAACTGTTTCTGACAGTAGCTCTAATCATTGTGTTAAACTGATCCAGAGATATAATCTAATCATCACAAGACCTCTGTGAAAGTGCATGGATATCATTACTATTTTAAGAGGTAGATACTGAAACTCAAAGGATTTTATATGATCCACCTTAGGTTACTCAGTTGGTAAGTAAGAGTCTCAACAGAGATCACATTCCTTTAACTTTAAGCTTAAAGCTTTTTTCTTTCTCTTGTAGTACACCGAGTAAAGTCTTGCTAGGTCCATGAGTATATTTTTATTTTATGAACTCTGTATTAGTTTGAAATTTGATTTATTTTCCCCTGGTATCTGGCACAGTATAAGAAACATGACCACTCGTACTTTACAGGGCAGAGGTAGCCCTGAATTTGGATTCTAGCATTACTATTTATTAGCAGAATAATTTTAGATGTTAAGTAATTTTTCCACACTTGAATTTTCTAATCTATAAAGATAGGGTAATGTATGTTTCATTCAGTGGTTATATTTGTTATCTATTGCTGCCTAATAAATGACCCCAATTTTAGTAACTTGAAACAACAAAAATTACCTCATTGTTTCTGTGGATCAGGACTTAGAATACACTGTATTGGGAGAGTTTTCCATGGGGCTTCAGCTGAGCTGTTAGCTGAGATTGCAGTTATCCAAAGGTCTGACTGGGACTAGAAGCTCTTTCCTGGATCACTCAGACAGCTGTAGTGGAGGTGTTGGTCCTTCACTGTGTGGCCGCTTCGTGGACTGCTTTGAGTCTCCCAGTATGACAGCAAATCTCCCCCAGAGTATATGGTCCCAGAGAAATAGCAAGGAGAAAGCTGCATTGTCTTCTGTGACCTAGTCTCCAAAGTTTCTCATCTTTACTTCTGATTTATTTTATTCATTAGAATTGTCACCAAGTCCAGTCCACACTCTGGGGGAGGGGAATGAGGCTCTGTGAAAATAAGTGTCAAAGTTTTATTTGTGGACTATTTACAAATCATCGCAGACTCTGAGCCCTAGGGGGCTCCCTCTCTGACCATTGCTGACATGTACTCTTAAGAATCTAGTTATCTTCCTCAGTGTAGGCTCATTGTCCTGCTCAATTGGTGGGCAGGGACAGGCTTTCTGACTTGGTTGCTATCATAAAAGACAGAAAGAAATGAAACTCTTCATTTACCCAGAGACCAAGGTGATCATGGTTATAATCACCTTCACATAATGGTAGATTGTTGTGACATGGGTTAATTTCTCTGCCCGGGTCCATCTTGAAAAAGTGAGTAAGCAGTATTCCTGAGTACATTAGGTGGATGGGGTATTCCTAAGATACATGCAGAATTCTTTGCTAAGTTGAGGAGAAAGCAGCAACAGATTTAACTGAAAAGTTTTTTTCTTGTAACTTCTGTGTAAACATGGCTCAGAATTTTTTTTTTTTAAAGATGTACATATTTATGCATATAGATCTGGGTACAGGCCAGAGATGCAGGGGCAGTGAGAGGATTCATCAGAGACAGAGTGGGGAGAAGAACAGGCCGACTGAGGAAGTACACTGCTGAGGGGAGCAACGGGCAGGTCAGGAGAGGTCTGCCATGCTATGTGGATTACCTCTTTGGCTAGGAATTGAACTTGTGCTGAAGCATTTGCAGCTAGTTTCATAGTGCAGTGGTTTAATTCATTGTGCCACCAGGTAGGGCCCATGGCTCAGAAGTTGTGGTGGAGCATAAACTAAGTTACTAAGTGCATAAAGTTTCTCCACATAGTAGCTTTCAAGCTATGTTTGTATCTGTGAGTAAGCCTCTGTAAAATACCAAAGGAGATGAAGTGAAAAGGAGAAGCATTGTTTTCCATTTACATGCCAAATCACTGAAGGTCATCTGTACCCCTCTCCCAGGTCTTGGTCTTTAAGTCTGGGTCTTTTCAGAATGGTGACTCTTTGCCATGAACTATAAACCAACTCAACTTTTAGCTTTATGTGTTCAACTGTTAATATTGGTGATGTCTCAAAGCTAGCAGCTTGTGGTATTGAATTCACAGGACTGTTGGAATTAGTCAAATAAGTGGGGCAAGGGAGACAGAAGTGGAAAAAAAATACCTCCTGTCAGCTGAAAATTACATCTCCATTTTTTATCACTCCCCTGAGCTCAGACTTGGTTTTCAGCTGTCTACATGACAATGTCACTTGAATGTTAAATAAGTATCAGACTTCCTAATTTTAAACTCCTGGTTTTTTGTTTTTTTGCCACCATTGTTTCATCCTCAAACAGAACAAAATAAAAATAAACCAGTCATCCTGGTTCTTTGGCAGTCTCTCACTGAGTAACTGGCAACTCCATTCTTGTATTTGCTCAGGACAAATCCTTGAAGTCATGCTTGACTCCTTTTTCTCTCACATCCCTCATCCAATCTATTAACAAATGCTATGATAGCCTACAAAATGATATATATCTACTTCTGCTGTTACTGTCCTCAGTCCAGACAACCCTGTGCTCTCCCTTGCTTATACTAGCCTAGCCTAATTGGTTTTGCTTCCACCATTGTTTTTCTATAATTACTCAGGTAGTAGCCAGAGGGAGCTTTTTAAAACATACAGATTATTTCACAGTTGTATTTAGTATTCACCAGTGGTTTCCCAGCTGACCCTAGTAAATCAAAAAGATAGCCTACAAAATCCTATCCCACCTGGACTCTTAATCTCTGATTTTCCCTTAATTGCATTTCCGCTGAACTCTTCCTTGCTGTTTCTGGATAGAACAGACATACTTCTGCCATTAAGTGTTTTTTTTTCCACAGATATATGAGTGATCCTACTCTCTAACTTTCTTTGTAACTGTTAAAGGCCTGCCCCTATCACTGACCTATTTGACATATAGTAGATATCACCAAGTGTCTCAGATAAATGAAATACAGAGAGAAAATCTGGCAGTTCTGCTACTTATTGTGTCTTTCCATTTCTTGTAATATTATTTTAGTTAGTGAGGGCTACAAAGCTTACTCCTTTGAGTGTTTAAGGTGGTCTTTAGTTTTTATGACTGAAGAAAATTTTCATGAATAGTGACCAGGTTGAAGAGTGGCCTGAGGAGTGGCTGATGGTGGTAGAAGTTTGTTTGGGTGGAAACAAGAGTATGACAGTTTGACCCACTCCTTCTCCCACAGTGAAGAAGTCTGCCTAGAAAATAAAAATAGTTCCTTTACAAGAAAATAACTCATGCTAGCTGTATTAAACAAGCCTCGCTTTGATCAGGAGTTATTAGAGAGAGAGAGAGCTTTGGGTTTTATTCATTTCATTCCTGTCTAGATGCCTCTGGAGGTGACCTGGAAAGCACAGTCTGAGAGTACCAGGAGTCTGGATTATTTTTAAGTCGAGGAAACATGGGACACACCCATGATACAATTAAATTGCACAAGGTTCTATAGTCTCAAGATGACTGTTTTGACATCTTGCTTATTTACCCATAGATAATGGATGTAGGTAGGGGTTTCAAATAATGTCTCTTTGATAATAGATACAAAACTAAAGCACAGAATAATTGTAAGAACCAGCAAAACTGGGATTTGGGCCAGGCTTACTGATTCTTTTACCTCTTGGACAACAAAATGACATTTGGCCCACTTTATTGCTCAGATTACTCTGATAAAGTATGGTTGTAAATATAGTTAAGATAAAAATAAGACCAACTTCAAAGAATTAGCTTCCCCTCTCATGCTTCTTAGATCCTTGAAACTTACCAAATTTTAGACCACAGGTACTATTTATTTCTTCCTAAGTGATCCCTAGAAGCAGAGAACACCAATAGCTTTTGGTGTGTCTAGAAATTCACCTAAGATTGGCTTCATTAAAATTACTGTAATTTAGGTATACAAGTGAGATTCTTAATCTATTAATATAATTTCTTGGGATACTAGTTGCATTTCTTATTGATAGGAGGAATGATCTAATCGATCATTGTTTTTGCCATGCAACATTTGATAGAGTTCATAATTGTCATTAGGGTGGGTGTTTTAAGAAAAAAGCTTTGGTAAAGGAGATGGTAATAGCTTTTGTTCGTATTTTCTTTAAAGGAGGGAAATTGAGCCTATGCCCTCTTTAAGTAAGAACCACCTGTTTCACATTCAGTAATCCTGCTGTCTGCTTGGGCTGCTTTGGTGGGTGAAGGGTGGGGGATCCATTGCTCTGTTCTGGCTTGAAATAAGTAGTATCAAAACTAAATATGAGAATGATCCTAAAAACTGACAATATTATAAACAGCTCTGAGCCAGTGAGGCTTTTATCTTAGTCAGAGAGAAGGTTCACAATGTAACTGTTGCCGCTCTTTTTCACAGCTGCTCCTGATATCACTGGCCATAAACGGAGTGAGAACAAGAATGAAGGACAGGATGCCATGATGTACTGCAAGTCAGTTGGCTACCCCCACCCAGAGTGGATATGGCACAAAAAGGAGAATGGTCTCCCCACGGTGAGTAGGAGGTGGCCCTATACAGCTGTGTCTGGTTGCTCCTGGGAAGTTCATGCATCTGGACAAGTTGCTGCGACCTTGTTGGGTTACCCTTTCTAGTCATGAATGGTTAGAATTTATCTGGCGATCACGGAGAGTCTTTATCCAGCTTGGAGTCTACATTTTTTGTTGAAGCTGTCTGCCTTCATGGTAAGCCATTGAATGAGCTAACCCTACTCTTAATCATAATTTTACAATTATTTTAGTGCATTTATCCTAAAGAAATTATTGTTCTTGCAGTGGTCTTTTACTTTGTTGTTTTGGGGGAGGACGAAACCATGAGAACAATTATTAGTATATGACTGGAACACAGGAAGTACTTACTAGGAAGTGGGGACAACCTGATGTCGAGATCGAGGGCAGTTTTAGACATCAGAAATCTGACAATATCTGCTCCAAAAACAGATAAAGAAAACCTCTTTCTGTGGGATAATTCTTAATAGTGTTTGGAGAGTCAAAGCCTTAAACTTCACTTTCTTTTTGATTGAAAGCTGTTTGATCACTTTTCTGTCAAACAGTGTTTTATACCCCTTCTGTCCCAAAACTATGCCCAGCACTGTACTTTTCAAGCATTCCTCTTTGGAATCAGAAGTGACCCTACACATATGTAATCCAGATTCTTTGGAAAGGATACAGACTAAGGTAAACTTGTGGCAAAACAACCTTTTTTTATTTTAAAATTTCAAGTTTATTATTCATTCTAATTCATGATTTCTCAGTAATCTATGTCAAGAGTAGTGATGATGGCTTTAACATAGAAGTGATGAGTAGCTTTTAGTAACCCATTGCATGATGGATTGAGGAATGAGGACAAGGAATGGAGAAATGAAGGTGCTATGTTACATATTTTCAAAGTAGGCCCTAAAAGATCAGTATTTCTTCTTGTAAGGTGCTAGCAAGGAAATGTTTATTTCTCTTTCCTGCTTCCTGGTAGGAGGGCCTTTGAACTTTTGCTAAAGCAAGTTGGGGTTCCTCAGTGTGTGTTTTCATCTTTATTGTTCTCATACTCATGTACATCTTTAATTATCTGTTGTATTTTAAATCACACTATTACTTTCTCTTGCTTTCAAACTTTGTATCATTGGGCGAAAAAGCTTCCAAAGAAGGAGCAATAGTCAAAAACCTATTTCTAGGTTGATGCCTTTGTAAACAAGTTTGTTGAACAGTCTAAACTTGGTTGATTGCTGAGATAAAGTGCTTTCAGTTTTTTCCTGAATACCAGTTCAGCTTTTAGCTTTCTTTTCTGGAGAGATTCCCACAGCTTTTGGAAATGTGGTGTTAAAGAAGTTTAAGTCCAGTCTAATCCAAAATTTTATGTTTATCTCCCATCCCCTCTCTGAGTTGGAAGAGGAAGCCACAGAACTGTACTTGGACTGTTTTCTGGGTTCCCCATTTGTGTGGGTGGGAAGAGAGGACTGGTATCACCTGCTTAGTCTACTTTGGGTTGCTGCTACTTCTGTGGCCTTAACTGACTGGCCTTTGTGGCAGAATTCTAGATACTGGGCTGTATGTGAACTTAGTTCTTTAAAGGGCCAATGCTCAGATAAGAGTCACTCCAAGTAAACCTTTGATTCCTTCTTTACTCCAGCTCCAGGTAATCTAGTCTTGAGCTTATCACTGCTGGAATCTTCTCATTTGGAAGGCGGTCTTGTTAGCTGGAGGAGCTGGCGCATTAGGGCTCTTCAGATGGTGGGATCGGCTGCACGTCTTGCTTGTGTCATACAAAATTTTCAAAATTGAGAGGTGTAGATCAGGCAGCTAGTCTGCTGCCTAAACAAATACTATAAAAGATTTTCTTCTTGGCACTCCCAGTCTTTGAGTGATTATTTTGGCACCTGTTCCACTTGGCTCTGAGGTAGAAGGATACAATGCAAACTCATTCTTTCATCCCTTCTAGTTCAGGTTTCTCTGTAGTCTGGGAAAAGGTAATGTAATTTAGGTGATGATTGGGGATATAAGTCTTGGAAGGAGTATCTAACTCAGGGTTGTGTTTTTTGTTTGTTCCCTTTGTTTTTTGAGATACTTTTGAAGCTTCTCCATCAGTTCTGAGGCAATAGGAGAAATCTCATCCAATATCTGTGTACTGATTGGAAAGAGAAAATTTCTTGCATGTATTCAAAAATATATAATTGAAAGCTTGCACACCAGTATGACTAGTCATAAGTGAGAAGCATGGAATTAATGAGCACACAAGGAAATGTCCATTTCACTCTGTTGCTTTCAAAAACCTTTTGCTAAAGCAAATCGGGGTTCCTTGTTATGTGGAATTGGCAGCTTTCAGATGCCTAAGAGTTGAAGCTTCATAGGATAACTCTAATTTTGAAGGTCATGATCATACTCATCACACAAATAGGTCTGAACATCATTCCAAGGGTATCTCCCCCTCCCCCACCTGCTGTCTGTGATTATGCCTTGTGTAACAAATTACATTTGAGTCCTTTTATCCCCTCAGTATCCCATGAGGTCAGCTGTCTATCCCAGTTCCATCCAGACATCTGGTCATGTATTCTCACTTATGTTTACTGTATGTGTCTGCTCAGAGCACTCCTGTCCTGCTTGTTCAGTTCTCTTCTCCAATATATTTCTTTATTATATTACAAGGTGATCCTTCCAGCATTGGAAAAACTCCCACCAATTTTGTATTTTACACATTTTTTATATCCATATTCTACTATAGGCATAATGTAGAGAATAAAACAAAAGATACCATAACTTGTATTTTGTCACTCCAGGACACAAATTAGACTTACTAGTTTAAAAGAAAGTTTATCTTGATTCTTTTTTTTTAATTTTTAAAAATATATTCATATTATCCTTCATTTCTGTACAATGTATGGTTTCCCCATTTAATTCCCACCAGTTCCCCGTGCACCATCACCATAGTGCGTCTCCCTCCTCCTCGCGTACAGTGTGTTTCTGGTCTATAGTTGCCCGATGATGTTGATTTTTACTTTATTAGTTACTTTTTTCCCCCCTTTCTGATTCCTTTTTTGTTATCTCTACATTCTTCCTTTAAGTGAAACCATTTAACACTTTTCTTCTTTCTGGCTTATTTCACCATCCATGACTCGTCTGCTAGTCACTGTGTTCCCTACAGCGCATTCTACATAACTCTGTGGGGCTTCTTAACATGTCCCTATGCCATCCCAGTGGAAGCTGGTTCTCTTTTGAATTCATTCGCTCTTATTATTATTATTTTTTTAAGATTTATTTATTTATGCTTATAGAACAGGGGTACAGGCCAGAGGTTTGGTGGGTGAAAGGGTTCACCAGAGACAGTGGGGAGCAGAACAGGTAGATTGATGAAGTACCCTGCTGAGGGTAGCAGCGGGCAGGTGAGGAGAGGTCTGCCATGCCACAAGGGTCAGCAACCTGGCCAGGGATCAAACTCATGCTGCAGTAGCTTCGGAGATCTTCCTTCATAATGTGTTGCTTTAACCCATTCTGCCACCAGGGAGAGCCCAATCGCTTTTAATTTTTATGTCAATTTTCCTTTTCTCTCTCACCTTACTGTTAGTAGTATATATAACATATAACACACATTAATTAGTAAATATTGAGTGCTTGAATAAAATTTTCCTTTGACCAATTCTGAAAGAAAAGGGAAGTTGTGAATGTCCCCACCTCTGACTGAAAAAATTCTTACGCATTTTTTCTAAAGATAATTTGGTGAATTCTGTGAAGTTTCCTTCCTGTGCAATAGATGTACTGACTTTGAAATCATCAGAGAAGTCTGGGGAAGCATACATGCTTAACCATGGAGGTCAAAACACTTCATCTTCATCCTCAAAACACTTCTTCATCTTCATCCTGCTGTGGCTTCTTATCTAATGTTGGAAGCAGCATTTCTAGATTCAGTTGATCTTTTTCAGGCCTGTAGGGTAGGACCTCCAGTCTCTTCCCTGGAAGCTGGAGAAGTCTGGAGAATCAACAGCAGGGATGGCTTTTATCCCACTTCCATTCAGAAGCTTGTTGATTTGTAGTTGTTGACATTGGGGGGAAGTCAGTCAGTAAGGGAATGCTTAAACTTTTTCAGACAAATACAGAACTAGATATTACCCCTTCATCCCAGCCAGAATCTTGCTAAGAATGAATAGCATCATCCTGTCTTGGGCACTACTTACCTACTCTGACCTTTGTGTACTCTCACCTTCTCTGTCCCTGAGCAGGAGATTGTCAATACCTCTGGCCGCTTCTTCATTATCAACAAGGAAAATTACACTGAGTTGAGCATCATGAATCTTCAGATCACAGAAGATCCCGGAGAGTATGAATGTAATGCTACCAACTCCATTGGCACTACCTCCGTTGTCACCATCCTTAGGGTACGGAGCCACTTGGCCCCACTCTGGCCTTTCTTGGGAATTCTGGCGGAAATCATCATCCTTGTGGTGATCATTGTTGTATATGAGAAGAGGAAGAGGCCAGATGAAGTTCCTGATGGTAAGAGCATCCCTACAAAATAGCTGTAATGTTGGGGGGTTGGTTCCTTGGGGTGGTTTCCAAGCACCTAAAGAGGACTATAAGAATGTTGGAATTCAATCCCAAAGGAGAGAAGGAAAATTCTTACATTGGTTCCTTAAACCCATCCCCAGGATTTTTGCATTAGCTGCCTAGAGCTATAATTATTAGCTCTGTCCCTCCATTTGGGTGTTCTTTAAAGCATAGTCCCATCTGCCCTTTATGCCCCATGTGGGGAATGGGCAGCTGTCAGTCTCTTTGTTCAGCTCTATCCTCCTTCAATACAGATCAACAGGCAGATTGAGCTTGAGGAGAATCCAAGTCAAGCCTAGAAGCCACCCCAAGATCGCAGGCCACCTGGCCTTCCAGGCAGATTTAAGGTATCTAATTGGTTATCACATGGTTGCCTGGTATAACCTCTGTAGATAACTGCCCCAGCCCAGTCAGACTCCTCAGAAAAAGCCATTGGAACATGCCAGTGTTCCCTTATTTGGCCTATTTGATAGATTTTTCAAGGATCTTGGTGAAGCTGTCACCCACTATTTAGCTTCTCTGTGTCTCACAGGCGAGAATGGTGAATGGCATGTGATGTACCTGCATTTCAAGATAAAAATGGCTAAGCAATAAAACCTGGGGTACATGCCTAGCATTCACACCCTCAGACTGGCTGAGGGTCTGACGAGAGTTGATAGTAACAGCATAAATACAGCAAATTGTTAAGTTTATAAAGAGAAAGAATCTTAGATCATTGAACCTGCTTACAGTCAGAAGAGTCCTGGGAATTTTTTTTTTTTTTGCCATAGATGTTCTGTTTCTAGCCCTGTGACTATAATTGCAGGAGCTTATTGTGTAGGCTGTGTCGGAACCTCAGACCCTAACTAGCTCTCCAGCTCCACTCTTTGACCCAGTGTAGTAACATCAGCAAGAAAAACAAGTTCATCAGCTAACCAACCACCACCAGCACCACTATTTTCGGCCAGACAAGGTGTACCCCTTAGTTCAGTAGGAGCTAATCTGTGGTGACGGTGTTCTGGGCCTGTGCTTGTGCACTGTGGTGCTGCCCCCTTCCCCACAAACTTGTGTGTGTCCCTGAGCTGCCCAGCAGGCCCACAGCACCTACCGTGTGTCGTGGAGAATGCACAGGGTGGCTGGTGTTCCCTAAGGAATAGCAATCCCTGAAAGCTTCAATGGCTTCAGACTCTGGGAGAAAATGTTTGAAAACAACTACCTCCCCTTCTTTTCCTTTCTTCTCAGCAGTTCCTAAGTCTTGTTGCCTGTACTAACTAGAGAGAGGATTGTGGGGATGCTGGTGGACAGACGTTTTGCTGAAACTAACAAAGACCTGGTCGAATTCCCTCCAAATGTGCAGTCAGCAGTGAGCTAGATAGTGGGATCTGCTGGACATAGATGGGCCTCTGCAACACTGAGTGTATCCCCTGATTTTAACTTTCTCCTAAGTCATAGATCTGCTGTTTTGTGAAGTGAAACTGCTTCCTGAGGTTTTTCATATATCCTTAATGTTATTTTTCGCTAGATCTTTTCTCTTTCCTGTTATATACTAGGACTTCCAGAGCACCTATATTTAGATTTGAGAATAAGGGTGACAGTTACTTGTCTGTCTGTTTTCAGTGCTGGCTCTGGGGGAGCAGTTAAGCCTCACTGCTGAAAAGGGGCTTTTTCATGACCCCCTCCCTCCCAAAATTGCTTTTCCTTTGCTGAATATCAATTTTCTCAGTCTGCCCTTTGGAAAGACTGGGAATCAGAACATCAGAGAAGAAAAGGCAAAACCAAAATTCGATAAGCCTGGCTGCTGCTCTTGTATCAGAACGACACACTGACTTAGCATGTCCCTGCTAAAGGTTTCTTGTGGGAAGCCACTTCATTTACCTGGTTACTATCCTAGTGTCCGTGGAAGAAACCTTTTTTGAGTTAATGTGAGAAATGGTTAGTGTTGGTTGTCTGACAAGTGGAGACACCTGCCCAGTTTTCTGGGCTGCTATCTTTTTTTTTGTTTTTAAAAGAGTTCCATGGCTTTTGGATTTAAGTGGGAACCAGTTTGTTAGAGACCTCTGGCTAACAAATCTGAACAGTTTGCTGGAAGGAAAATATCTCTTCTAACTAAAATTGTTATGTAGACAGTGAATGAAACCTACGTAAAAGAAATGCCTGCAGGGTAAGTGAACAGTAAAATCTCTTTGCTCTAGTCTCTTGGAAGAATAATGCAAGCAGCTTTGGCCTTTTTGTTGTTGTTGGACTGGGTGCAAAATGTGGGGTGCTGTATTATCACAATGTGTACCTTTTTTCCTCTCCCTTTCCGACGGCCAGTGTGGCCCAGGTTCTGTACCTCATCTCTACCTCCATGCTGTCACTTAAGTAGTTTCTTCCCAGACGTCTCCTGTCTCTTCTCTGTTACACGTTTCTGTTCCTCTCCCCCTTTTTTCTCCATTCCTGGAGGTAATCGTTAAATAAGGTCAATTATTTTTCTCCTCCAGGCAGTTTTCCCTCAGTTCCTAATAATTTTCATAAAAAGAACCAACACTACTCACGTGTGCTCCTTCCCAGCCCCAAATTTAACCCCATCTACACACGCTTTCCTTTTAGGCATGAAGTGGTACATTAGATCTGATGAATCGTTACTATCAGTAACTGTGGCTTTGTGTTGACTAATATATATACCATTATGAAAATGAATTTTTATAGGCCTGACACTTTTTTCTCTGCCAATTCAGTATTTTATTATCAAGATATAATTTTTTTCTGACTCACTGAATTTTTTATGTGAAAAAAATTTCATATAAATCTGATAATATTCATATTTGGGCAATCTGTGTTCTTGGTAACAGTCCATTACTAGAAAAACTCTTAAGTGAACATTGAAGAAGTATAAAAACACAAATTTGGATTTACAGAATTCAGCCTTTGTATGTTTCACCAAAAAATCATTAGATTCCTCACATAGATGTTTATTAGGGTTATGGTTTGTTTCCAGAAAAAAAAAAAGCTTATGTCTTTTTGTTACGAGAATATATGTATAACATTTCATAGGTGGAATTCATGTTTTATATCCCATTAGGCTTCTCTTCTAGTCTCTGAACCAATAGGTTGTCTTGTAGGTAGATTAACTGCCTATTACTGTTTAACTTTGGTGTTTGCTGAACAGGCAAATGATAGAGCCAAGTAAGAGCTTCAGTTTTCACTTTGTCCACCTCTTTATAGTTTCTGAAAATTTTAAATAATTCACTAAAAATTAGGTCCAGTTAGTGTGCCTCTTGCATCTGGACTTTAAATATACTGGCTAGTTTAGTTCCCACTTGGGCTTTGTAGGCACACACACGTGCACACATGCATACACCCCCCCCACACACACACACATACCCCTTTCCCACACCCCCCGTATTTCCCCCGTATTTTAGTAACCTCAGGTTAAAACATAGGAACTGACATAAAAAATTCACCTGGGGGGGGGGAGATTTTTGCATATAAGTCAAAGTAACTCAATATGGGAAATTTTTGACATTTTCTGGGTACCATTTTAGTGACTGATAAATCCAGACTAAACATTTTCAAGCTAAGAGTTAACGCTGATGTCCCAATGTCCACTGGTGAAAAAACATTTGGTAGCATATGAAGCTTTGTAACAGTCCATCCATGTTGTAGAGAAATGTGAATTTTTAAGATGATATACCAAACACATTTGTTGTCTCAACTAAAGGTCACCTGGGTCCACGAGTCACCTTATGAAGAAAAGACAATAGGGCCAAAGAAGAAAGGAAACTAGAAGTAACTGTAATCTCTTCTTAGGTTTAATGCTCCTTTGCTGAGCTCAAGCAAACTTTTAAGTGGGACAAACCCCTCCTCAGTGAGATGAAGACAATGGAAAAGGAGTTTTGGCCAGTCAGCTAGCTTTTGGTTAATTTTGACTTTAAAACCACCTTTTGGGAGGTGATACTGTCAGGTACTGAATCTGTTAATTACCAGGCATCTAAAGTTCCCATAACGAGGCATCATTAGCGAGCAAAGGGTGTAGTGCATTCAGTTAGGAAGATGGAATATTCAGATAAATCAGCATGTAGGCAGCTCCCAGAAACTTCACTCTCATAAGTGGATTCCAGAAGCATCTTGTTTCCATTCTTCCCAGTCCTCTTTCTCTCATCTAGACTGTGGCTGCAAATAATTACAGGTGGAGAGAACAGTCACTGCTTAAGGCTGTCTTTTGGCCTGAGGGTTTGGGGGTTTGTTGATATTTGTCGGTTACTATGACTTCTTTTTTTTCCCCCCCTCAATTGCATCAAACCCTTAAAACATGGTGGTAAGTGAGTGATATGCATGCTTTTGGAGTTTGTTTAACCTCCGCTTCAGTCTCTACAATGCACAGTTCATGGTGTTAACACTTCAAGTTTACTTCATTCACTTTCACAACTAATTTGGATTTCAGTTTGCTGTTTAACCCTCATTTACTTTGATTTTTGTACCTTTTTCTGTAGTTCTGTTTTTTCCCTCTCTCCTGATTTACCTGTTAGGGGTCAAGTTGTTTGTCTGACCTGTGAAGGGAGAGTGGTGTTGCAGGTAGTGATTCAGTCTAGAAAAGTGGAGGCAAGGGGCTCTTTTCTTTGTTCCTTGTAAATGTGAAAGTGGATTTGGAGGAAGACATGAAGGGGGGAGATCTTGAGAGCTGAGACAGGACTGTGAATAGCAGCTGCTCCCACTTGCTGGCATGGCAACCTCACCAGAGTCACTTTCGCTAAAACCCCTACATGCAGTCTTTTGCACGTTTGTTAGCTTGTTGGGCTGAAAAATGATGTTGCTGGTCAGATAGTAGGGTATATGCCCCCACCACCAAAGGAAAGAACAACTTGTGAAGTGCTTGGATTGGTGCTGCCAGCATCATGCTTTGACAAGATTAGCCTGGCCGTCGCGATTCACCCCTCCCCTGCCCTTTTAGTGGTGGGAATAGTTCGTTGGTATTCTTGAAACAGCTGTCTTGCTTTAGAATTTTGTGTTTTCAGGTGCACCACCAGAACACTAAAAATACTGTTTGCTACTATCTGTTTTCCTTTAAGTCCCTAAGTGCTTATTAGAAGTTCCCAGCATGTAGCAGAGCTGGCTTGGCTGGGATGCTGAGAGCATTAGGGGTTGTGCTAAAGGAGGATTAGGTTGGGCTCATGCGTCTTAGTAACTGACCTGTCTTTACACACACAGATGTCCTTCAGTCTTAGTTTGTTCTCTGTACCTGTTTGATAGTGTACTGTTGTTGGTCATAGACTCCTGTGGACACTGGTGTGTTGCTAGCCTGGCTGATAAACTGTTGATTTGTGGTTAGTTATTTTATTTATTTATTTATTTTGAAATATTTTTTGCTCCAGTCACTGTGTGTGCTGGCAGTGGCTTTGCCTCTCCGTTGCCTCAAAGGAACAGGTGGAGCAATGTCTCCTTCTGACATTACTCCTGACGTGTGCTCCTGCAGATGCCTACACTGAGACTGTAATCTCATAACTGCTTCATGTGCACCAAGCCCCCTTGTGGAATCCTGCTGAGAGTTTTTCTAGAAGCCTTCAGTGAAATCAAACTCTTTTGAATCATTTCTTCTACCTGACTTTTATAAAATAAAAAATGAAGAGCACTTGCTTGTTTTCTCCCCCTTGTGGTTCTAAAAACAAACTGTATCCCTGCTTAAAGGGGACCCCAACTTGCCCTCAGGTGAAACAGGAAAGAAAACTTACAAATCAATCATAAAATACCAATTTTTAAGAAGGCTTCTAAACTCAGATAATCTAAGCATTTTGATTAAAACAATAAACCTCGTGGCTCATACAGGCTTGGGTTCTGGTTTTGGCCAGGACATCAAAATGGGCCTACTTATTTAACATTCTTTTCTAGAGGGATGTCACCACTTTGCTTTCTTTCCCTGTTGTGTCAGAGAACAAACTCTGGTATGCAGAGTACAGCCCAGCACCGCTGGCTAGTGTGAGGTTCAACAGTTGAGGCTTCCTCTTTCTCAGTCACATTCTCCAAACTAAAGATTCTCCCAAAGATTACAAAATGGCAACAAAAAAAGTACTTTTGGGGGAAATGAGGATGTGTGGTTAAATGTATAGATTACTCATCCCTCTACACTGTAGGATTGAACCAAAACTGTGCATGCATTCACCACAAGAAAACAAACAGCAGGATTTTACAACTGAAATGTTGGTTTGTCTTCTCATCTATTTAAGAGTGAACCACTGGAACTTGGGGACAAGATGAATATGATATTGCAGCCTATCTGTCCGCTACAGTTGCAGTTTTTCATGACAAGCATCCAAAGTGTTAACTAAAACCATTGAAACAACATACCTGCCATTAAAAACTTTGAACCTAGAAATAATAACTCCATGAGTGTTTTGCACCTCCAGATGGAATGGCCTTGAATCAGTGCTATGAATAGCCATGTTTGCCACTTGCCATTTGCTTTTTTATTAACCCTTACAAAGTCTCTCACAATTTTCTCCTTTCTTCTCTGTCTCTCAATGGATTACTAAAAAACTGAATACCTGTGCAGATGACGAACCAGCTGGGCCAATGTAAGTATGTTATTGGACATTGATTCAATCTCGAGTTGTTTGCGTTTACAGTTTATTAGCCGAGTGTAGTAGCTAAGATTAGGGGGAAGACATTGAGTGGAAATGAACCTCGCAGGGAATTGACAGCCATTTTGGTTCCCAGGACAAGCTGTACAGTTTTGCTTTTAGTGGCAATATGAAGTAGAATAGCATGCAAAAAAGGTTAGCATTTTGCACATTGCATACCTTTAAGTTGATAATGCTGACCTTGTTACAAAGTGGAGAAAACGACTAATAAGAGACTTCAGGATGTGTTACAGGTGGGCTGTAACATGAATAATCTGGTCCATCAGCAGTTGTTGATTTCAAGAGAGATGGAGCTGCAAATTTGGAATCAATCCAAGATTAGCAGAATTTCCCAGAGTTGGGGACCTAAGGATGGAGAGGGAGGTAAACACCCAAATTAGTTATGTGCCAGAGAGGCACACTGCTACCCTCTGTGTAGATCAGTAGAAAACACAACTTACTCTCACTTTCATAGTAATTATGGTTCATAAGTCAAGGAAATTCCCTGATACCATCTGCCTTTGGAATCAAAGGACCTATTAATTAGAGAGAGGTATGTAGGCACTTTGCACAGGGAATATCTGTATGCACAAAAAAATCTCTTCTACACCTGGGATGGCAGTAAGTGAAGGAGTCCCTGTATTTGCTTGGGCAGTAAGTGAAGGAGTCCCTGTATTTGCTTGTGCTATACTTTCAAAAGCTACTGTGAGTTTAACTCTTACAAATCAATTTTTCCTCCAAAGGAAAACCAACTCTACCAACAATCACAAAGATAAAAACTTGCGCCAGAGAAACACAAATTAAATACTGCTTATACTGTAAGTATGGCCTTCTGCAGAAGTTTTTAAAATCATAATCTAATGACTGTGCCTCTCTGTGACCGTGTTACACATCCTTTCATAGTTATGTTGTAAGATCTTTTGATTCATTTCAGAGCAGCAGATATTCTGTCCAGTTTAGGGAACAGCTGCATTTCTCATTTATATGAGAACATGTATATGATGCTTCAAAGTACTTACTTTGCACCATTATTTACTTATAACTTAAAAAAAGATTAGTCATTTTTTGAAGTAGGCCATTAGTTCCACTTGGCTTCTGAGGGCAAGGAAAGCATGCTGGCCAGGCCAGAGTGCCTTCTTGCAGGGCACATGGAGGCCAGCATTTCACACCACCTCTCTGAGCATGCTGTTTGAATCGGAGCTTTATGTAGTTGCTGTGCAGTCCTGAGAGATTGATAGCCTTTATTTCCTTTTTATTTACAAATATTTTCTTTACAGATCTTTAGGTTCCTAAACTGGTGGCAACTGACCTGCTAAATTTTCTGCTTGGACCTCTTTGGTTCTCTCCCCTTTCAAGTGAGCAACACCACAATGACTGTCTAAAGCATGCCTTATTTAGCCTCTCCTGTAAGGGTGACCTGGCCAGGTACATTTTAAACAATGCTTCAGTGTAGAAGGTGTAAACTATTTTGGGCTTGATGTGTTGTGAATGTTGCTTTTTTTTTTTTTCTTCCTTCCTTTGGTAAAACATTTAAATAGAAGTGAAAAGGTCCTCTGAGGATCAGATCATGCATGCGCCATTTTTTACTTACTGCAGCTGTTAATTGGCAAAGCTCTAAAATGCATTGCTGCCATCTAGTGATACTTTTTTGTAAAGTACAGCAAAACTTACAGATATATACAGTATATAAATATATATATATATATTTATATTTTTGGGGTGGGAGAAATCCAAAATAAAATAAATGCTTGTTTCATTTTTAAGCTGCTGATATTTGTTCCTTTACTGTATGTTGTCACATGAGGAAATTGTGCAGTTCTGGTACATAAAGATGAGTAATATAAACTGAAATCTGTAATTTTAAGGGCTTAACCTACGACTTTGATAAGCTGGAACAGTCCACTGAATGGATATAATGAATTGCAGTAAATATATGTATGATTGCTTTTTAAGTGATTTTTTTTTTCTTTTAAGTCATGTAAATTCTTAAATCCTTTTGCACTGATGTGTTGAACCTTACTGTACATTCAATTAAGGCAAACTTTTATAATTTGCCTTTTGTTTTCAATGACCTTGAAATGTTATAGCATGGTATTCTATGCAACTAGTTATACTTTGGGATTGACACACTGTATTTTTTCACATTGATCTGAGTGTAGATTTTCTTGCCCAGCAGGGTTCTCACGCGGTGTGTGACTGTAGCTGCATGTACTTGTGTTTTGTGTAATTGTTGAAGTGCAATGATGTATAAAAGTGGATTCACCTGTTTTTAAAAATAAAACATTGATAAAAGGTGTTTGGAATAATGCTTTTTATTCTAGCATCTTTAAGCTGCTTCTTCCTAAGATTGAAGTTTTTGAATTCTTTAGTCCTAAGTGTACAGTGAGTGTTAATTACTCAACCCCGTCAGCTTTTTTAGTTCCTTTTCCACCTCTTCCACAAATGCTGGGAAATTCTGATCCATGAGGCACAAGCGTAGAAAGGGGCCTAACTCTTCCGCACTCCATGCAGACTGTTCATAGACAAGGGGTAGCTCCTCAGATGCCAGGAGAGACTGTGGGGATTTCAGAAGAATAGTTTACTGGAGATTACAAGTGAAAGCACTTGAAAACACTCGAGTAACAAAACAGCATTGCCTTAAAGTTAGGACACCATTCACCAAAAATTAGTGTTAATTAGCTCTATAGGGATCCTTTACATGTTTCTAAATATATGCAGGAAGTGAGATACACTTGACATATTAGTTTAGTAATGATTTGCAAAGTCATGATCTGATGCTAATAATGAAGAATACTGAGCTAAGAAACCTGTCAGCGAATGAACTCCACTACTTACTTTCCAGTCTCCTAGGTGGTGAGGGATGGGTTTAGAAGCAGGAACTTTACTAACTGCTTCAAGAGGTCACAAACTGGGGCCTCCCTGGTGGCTGAGGGGGTTAAGTCTCAGCACTATTACTAGGCCTGAGTTCGATCCCCAACCAACGGATCTTAATCCACAGATGGCACAGCAGACGTTTCCTGTCTTGCCCACTGCTCCTCTTAGCAGTGTGTTTCAGTACGTCTGTCCTACTGCCTCTGGTGAATCCTCTCACTCCCTGCACCTCTGACCCATACCCTGTTCTCTTCTATGTAAAAATCAGCTTAAAAAAATAAAGGGCATAGCGCCCTCCCTGTTGGCACAGCAGGTTAAAGCACAGCATTAAGAAGCTAAAGCCACTTCAGATGAGTTCGATCCCCACCCCAAAGGTGATCCACATATGGCACCGCAGACCTCTCCTGGCCTGCCCGCTGATCCCCTCAGTAGTATATTTCATCAGTCAGCTTGTTCTGCTCCCCACTCTGCCTCTGGTGAATCCTCTCACTGCACCTCTGATCCGTACCCCAGTTCTGTATGCATAAATAAATCTTTAAAAAAATAAAGGGCAGAAACTGATGACAAGACTGGTAGGTCACATCTTTTTCTGGCCCTGCCCGTGAAACTTGAAAAATACAGAGTATTACACCACAATCTAGATACCAAACCTCTGACTCCCAAGAAAATTCCCTCATGCTACCTACCCTGGTTGTCAAATCCTTAAGTGCTGTTTAACTGGGGTTCTCCATACTTAATAGTTTGGCCTACAGAATGTCCTAAATAAAATCGTATGACATTGAGTATTTTTTCACATGCTTATTTGTCATATGTATGTTTTTGGTAACAAAGTATTTGGAAACCAGTTAAGTAAGCTGCCAGTACTAAAGAGTTCTAATGAAATCTGACTGTGCTTGGCAGTTTGGAAAATCTGTCAACACTGGATGCACAGCCCAGCTTTGTGGAGGTCAACCTACCTTGGGTCTCACCCAGTCTTCACATGAATTTTCATCCAGTAGGTGGCTTTATATTCTTTCCATCTATGGCCTGGCTTACTTTCATTACAACTGAAATCTCTAAGAACTATCTATAATAGAAATTTACTTTTCTAAATTCAAACGAGTTGTCTAGATTCTTCCTAATGTTGTAAAACAATGAACAGGGAGCTTTGTTCTCCAGTGAAAACCACTGTTAAAAATGTCAGTGTATCGCCTTCTAAACACTAAACATACATTACAAAAACTAAACTACACATGCCGCTTTGTAGACTTTTTAGAAATTTACTAAGAATTTAATCTTTCCATACCAAGAGATAAGAATTCACATCATTTCAAATTGATCTTTATCCTTCTACCACTTTACCCACTCAGGTATTGTATTAGTAAACATACATTGTTTATAATTTTTTTTAAGACAGAGGAACATCTTTGTGTATTTAGAATTATATGGAATAAGATCATTAAATTTGATAAATATTACCAAATTGCTCTCCCCCCAAGTTGTACCAACCATGTTCATAATGTGTCCAAAAAGCTGGAGCAAGTAACACATCTGAGTTCTCATTCGGGTGTTTCTTTGTGAACACAGTTACTATAAACTATGTAAACCAGACTCAGGCACACCCTTCCCTCGCATCCTCAGCCTCTGATGCAATTAACCTGTCACACCAGTGTAAGTACAAGGCCACGCACTGGGCAGTATGAATTCTGCCCTGCTGCTGAACAAATACCTTTTCATTTTGTCATAGTTGGTTATGGAAAGAAATAGACATGAATTCTTGTCTTCTTATCTCTCTAGTTTTTTTTTTTAAATCTATATTTATGTCCACTTATTTTGAATTTGTGATAAGGCAGATGGAGAAAACACCCAAATTTCTTTTTCCTACTTGCTAGCACACTTTCATACATACTATTAAAAGACAATTTAGCTTTGAATATTGATGAACTCCCAAGTAAAGTTTTGCAGAAAGCATAAGCTGTTGTTCTGACACAGAGGAAACATGACAGAATGGGGTAGTCCTCGAGGCGCTCCCAGCACAGTGAAGACAAAGTGGAACTGAGATCGACCAAAATGGATTTTGCAAGATTCTTTGGTATTAGAAAATTGCAAAGGGGAAATGAATGTCTGAGAACAAGTCTATGGTAACAGAGTTGAATCCTGGTTTCATTGCTACTCTGACTCCAAGCTTGGTATTTGTCTTAGAATGGCTTGTTGAAATTCTTACCTTTATTCATTTTGGCAAAGTGTCCCTAACACAGACTGAATTCTTTACTGCACACACCTAAAGGCTAACTCTACACCCTTCTTACCCTTAGGAGAACAGCTCTTCATTATATACCACTGTATCTAACATCATGGTAGGGCAGAAGTGGTTTGTCCTCTGCCATCTTGTATAGTGAAATTTCAGGTTACCATTGTAAAACAAGGGAGTGCAAATCGGGGATACACATTCTTTGGGATCACTGATTTTTGTAAGAAGAAATAGGCTTTACCTGAGCTAACCACGTTACCGAGGTCCTCCCTCCTAGAGTGCTTGTTCTGGCTGGTACACACTCATGCTCTGAGGTTTGTTGTGTCTGTAGTGAGACAATGTGTCATCAAAAGATTAGCTGAACATAATGATAAACACCACACACCATTAAAGAAATGGAAACATGGCACTCACAAAGAAGAGAGGACCAGTGAAGACAGACAACACAACCACTGTCCATGTGGTCTGTCCTGGCTTACGCTGGACTCTTACTGGGTTTAACTCAGCAGAGGCACCAGAAGTGTTCACTTCTGCGCCTGCCAGCCAGTACCTACTATCTCCAGTGTTTGGCCCACAGGACTACCACCTGGGGACAGGAGCAGTGGCTATCGCTCAGCTGAGAATCATTTGTCACCTAAATGTTACCACTTTTATTGCAGAGAAAGTACAAGAAAAGTATGTTTTTAGTAAACACATTTTAAAGATAGTATTTTGGAATAAGTTCTGTAGGTAAAATCACTAGAACTTTGACCATGCCCACTAGACACCAGAAACAGGAGTGATACAGGGAAGGAAGCCGCACAATAAGGCCGTGGTCTGGTGCTCAAGAAGCCATAGCCCAGTGAGAACCTCAGCAGTGACATGACCAGGGTGCACCGGGCTGTGCTGTGATGGAAATGACAAAATGACTTCAGGCTCAGACTGCAGGGAGTGGCGTGCAAGAGTGCACCAGAGTCCATTCAGTGAGGCAACACATTTTCCAGGCATGTACAATAAGCAAGGTGTGCAAGGGGACATGGCAACATAAAGAGTGCAAGGCCTGTTTCTACTTGAAAGCATGAGAACTTCTAAGTGCCCACACTCCTTTTCCTAAGTACATGCCTGCAGGTCTGCTCTGTTTTGTGTTCCTGTGGCTGTCACTTAAATCTCCACACAGGCATTCCCACAGAGGCATGAGCGGATAGTGTCACTGAGAAGAGAAGCGACGCTCTCCCTGGAGGGTCTCATTCCCCTAGCAGCATTTTTTGACTGTGAGAAGTCAGGGTACTTCTGGCACTTGTCTATATGGAAGCTGTTGCTAGTAGGTAGATACTAGCAAAAAGAAAAAGATTTGAAAGCAGTAACAGTGGGGTGAGAGCAGGGAGGGAACAGAGGAGAATTAAGGGAAGAGAAACTTGTCAAGAAAAATGAAAATGAACTAAAAGCTTAAGGGGGCTGCAATGAATCAGGAGTCAGGCAAGACCCGAATTTTAGTCCAATTTCCTCATCTTGTAAAAATAAGGTCATGCTACTGTGCCTACTGTTTCTTCCAGCTCTCACATTTGACACATGATGCTTTCCTAGGATACAGGTCAGTACAGCTCTTAACATGTTCTTCAAGTTAACGGGAAAGATGTTAACCAGTCATAGGCCACCAACTATGGATAAAGTGCCTGAAGGAAGCTGGTGGGTTGGCTCCATGAGCACACAGTGCCGGCAAGTGCAGAGATGGAGGAGCAGAGGGAGGTTCTGTGTACACAGCAGCTGGAGCCCTGGGTGTTTACTTCTGAACTTGCGCTAACAAGGGAAAGAGTCCACTTAGCCTGTCTACCCGCCAACCTCTTTCCTGCTTCTCCTGCCCCCTCTCTCGGGGTGGGTTGCCTTAAAAGCCCTCAAGCTAAGAAACACCTGCTCCTCCACGATTACCAAAATTACAAGGTTGAAGAAATGTGAAAAAATATGAGCCAGGAAATGACTCAAGAACTTGAAATAGGAAGGCATGGAATTACCTCTATTTACAAAAAATAAAACTTTTAGACAAAAAAATAGAGGTATTGGGGAAAATGACACACCTGAGTGCAAGAGAACAGCAAAGGAACTAGACGTTGGCCACAGTTCATGGCACTTAAGACAGAGTCTGAGAAAGGAAGCATTTAATACCAAGTCTGCATAGCAGAGCTCATGGCAAACCTGGGACTTCTGTGATTAGGAAGTCTATAATGTTCCAGACAGTACTCAGAATGTCTGTGCCCTAACAAGTTAACCCAGCAGCTTTACCCTGTTTGCTGCTCTGCAATTTCAGACACTCCATCTCAATTAAACTTGCCAGGCACTGAAGTAGGTGCTTTACATACAGCATTTCAATCTTAACCATTTCACAGATGTTCAGTGACCTGCATAAGATCATACAAATACTGACAGGTGAGGATTTAAATCTAGATCCACCTTGGTTCCAAAGCCTATAATTTCTGCACAGCATCATGATGGCTCATCTACTCAGAACACCAGACTGGGAATTTCTGATTACAGAATGGAGAAAAGGTATGAAGTCCTTTTTCACACCCCACTATGAGGTATTTCTACTTAGTTATTTGGACTCAGCCTATAAAAACAGACTGAAATGTTTGCATCAACTCAGCCATCAGCCTGTGTTTGCCACTGAGTTAAAATTTCAGTTTACCTAGATCCTAGATCTAGGTACCTAGATCACAGAACAGCTGTGTTTTCAATCCCTTTCTAAGGCATTCCAGACCTAGTTCCAGGTTCTGGGAACCTTTTAGGTCTCGTACCCCCTATATTGGGGCATACTATTCTCTAGCCTGACTCATGAAACCTAGGGAAATGACCTCCTGAAGGGGCAAAGGATCACATGCAACACAGTGCTTTATAATAAACCTTCCATCCTTTAGTAGGGAGGGAATTCTTAAAGAAGATGGGTGGGGGGAGGGGGCAGCTGATGAGACAAAATGCTTGAAACTAGATCCAGGGCTTGTGAGACAGTAGCTTTAGCGTTAAGACATCTTCATCAGAAAGATTATGAAGAAACAAATGAAGAGAATTCTAGAACATCAAAATCTGATTTGGCAAGTTAAACTCATTTAAGAAGAACTTGTACAGTACTTGCTCAATAAAAAAGGCTTTAAATAAATTCATGGTTGCCCTAGAAAAACTATGAATTACAAGAAACTTGGTGATAAACAATAAAAATGAATTGTCTTGGCCCAGTGAGTTTAAGGAAAACTAATAGGATGAAATGATTGAAAATGAAAAATCAAGCTTGAAACTGGAATTTCATCCCCAAAATAACGGTAAATATTTCTTCAAACAGCTACTTCAAAGAAATGCTACAATATGTGCTTTTGTTAGAAAATTCTCTAACAATGCGTCAACGTTTTGCTCACAGACCGTCTTAACACACTTTCTCAGGCCCTCCAACAACTTTCTTTTGTTATAGCTACCTTATATTAGCTGTGTAAATAGTTTAAAAATTCACTAAAATACCCATTCTATGTTAATATTTAAGCATTTTTATGAAAATCAACTAGTTCTTAAAGCAAAAGTGTAATGCATGTTGCAAATTTCTAATGTCTAGCTTAATGGAAGACAGATGACTGACATTTACTTTCACATTTAATCTGCTGACACGTTACTTTGGGCAAAACTATATAAAGAAAACCTGGCCTCATGCAGGTATGCCTAGACAGAAAAGGCAAAAATTAATCTTTTCAGATAATTGTGGATGATACTTGGTATGCTGCTATAACTCAGAGATAGTTTCTTCAAGGTTAGTTGCAACATAGAATCTAAAAGCATGACATATGTTACACTGTTAGTTAAATCCATTAGTCTATCTTATACTTGGAATGTTCCATTTTGGTCTATGCATGATTTTGTAGCCCCATGCATATACTGATCATTTGGAAATAATGGTTCACTGAACTATAATACAGAAACATTTGCCATGTACGAAAAAGGTCATATCCATTAATAGTAGCACCACTGGAAAAGTATTCTGGATCAGGAAGCTCTCAAGCTCAAGGAGCAGATAGAAGTTTTCCAAGAATCTGGTATTCTTTTGAAAAATTCATTTCACTACTGTCAGTAAATACTATCTGGCTGTTGTTTTCCTGAAGTGATATATGCTGCTCACATCATTCACTTTTGTGAAAACATTCACCTAATAGCCAAATCTGAATAGCCATAGTTTGCCCATTGTTCTCTCAAGTAGTAAAGGTGTTCTATGAGGAAAGAGGCTAGTTCAGCTCCAAGGCAGCTGCTTCATCTTGAGATAGCTGGCACATTTCAGGATAAAGAGCAGTTCTGCTCTATTCCTTTTTGTAGCAAGTGACTGGCGAAGGACATGATGGCTGCCCTTGGTGCCTCTGCCTTGACTTGTGCTTCATAGACAGCTTTGCTTATGATGCTTTTGCACCATTAATGCAAATAACACAGTAGAGCAAATATTGTTCAATACTATTACAAGAATGATTTTGTGGATCCCTGAAAAAGCCTCAGGGAGGGGTCTGTGGGCTGCACTTGGAGAAACTACTGCTTTCCAGTGGCACCCAGAATGTGTCCAGGACTCTCCTAATTTCTAGGACTACAAATGACCTGGTGACAGGACAGTTCCAGGTTTGCCTTCTTTTCCTTTCAGGTAAAAGAAGTCAGTCGACATTAACTATCTTAACTCACAATCCTGATGGATTTGGCAAATTCCACCATGATTTTGACCCTCCCTTCGAGGAACTACCCAGACTGATCGCTCCCATCGCCTACTTACTTCGAGCTGCAGGGGGCTGCTCTGCACGGAGCCCTTCCCGGGGCCTTCACCTGCCTTCAGTGGGCCCGGATTCGGCTGGAGCTCCTGGGTGATCCCGTCAGGCACCTGCACGGTTACATACTGGGCCAGGGTCTGCACACAGCTGCAGCAGTGTTCCAGTGCCTGCTCCTTCGACCCACCACCAAATTGGACCCGGAACATGCGGCTCCTGTTCTGTGTGACAAATCAAAGGTTATCCTCAGTGACTTTTGTCCTGCTGCTTTACTTTTATTCAGTTCAATGGCAGCTTCCCTTGACTTAGAGGGGTGCTGATCTGGAAAAGGAACAATTATCCCTACCATGTTTTCATGGGTATAAAAAAACCAGTAACTACTTCCCTCTATTGGGAGCTGTTTCTCAAACTAAATTTATTTCCTTCTGGGAAATGACATCAGCAAAAAAGAAAAAGCCTGTATCATAGCGATATGGTCATCATACTAAAAGATAAGTGTTTCATCTTACTTTGGAATCAAGATTTTATAGCTGCTCTCTTCTTAGGTGAGAAGCCAATGAAGGCAATAATAAGGCATTATCCTGGATCAACAAAAATTTCCTAAACCTGAGTACAAAGAACAGCAAACCAGGTAGATGCCACACCAAACAAGCCAGTGAACCTGAAAGACAGGATGCTGTTCAAAACTAATGGCTCTCCTGATAATCCCCTTGGTGCCTTTCATTCCTAAAGGTGACCAGCACACAAACCACGGGGAACACTGCCCTCCACATGGTGTGTGTGCCACATCCTTGGCAAATCAGCAATTGTGGGAGGGGGCAATTTAAAATTTAAAAAGCCAGCAACCACATCAAACTTTATGGTAAGTTTAAAAATAAAGCTCAATTTGTAACAATACGTTATTTTAATAATTTCTTCTTTTCCTAGTTTAGTCTGCTGTGCGTAGGTTAGAGGAGCTAACTTAAAAGCCAGCCCACACTGGTAGTATGTAGGGTGACTTTTGCTCAGGGTCTTCTGTAGAGACTTAACAATGTTAAGATAGTAAGACTACTTTCTTTTTAACACACAACTCAAAACCCTTTTAATTTGTTTTAACTCCAGTGAACAAAATCCTCTAGATTCCTGTAAGCTAAAATTCTTTGATTTTGCCATCCAAAGTCCACATGTCATCTAAATGTCCAGACAAAGCCAGCAGGCAAGGCCATATTCTCAGCTCACAGAGGACACGGGGCGTGGCCAAGCGACGTAAGGCATGTGTGGGCAGGCACCACGCTCACTGTCACTGTTTATCTTCATTTTTAATTACTTCATCCTTTTTCTCAAGTAATATTTTGATAGGCCCTCCAACAATGAAATTGTATGAAAAGGAATACAGATTTTTGTATAAAAAGGAATGTGTAAAGGTAATACATAGGTATACATTAAAATATATGCCCACACTTGTATATATAACCTATAAAATATACATGTTTGTATAATATGTTATATATGTATTACATGTGTCTTAAACACTTTTTTACATAAATGTAGCTCTTTTTTTATTTAACAATAAGTTAGTAAAAACAGAAGTTAGCCTCTTTATGCCTCATTACTGTTAGTAGCTGAGAGCTATTCCTTAACTGGCCCCCTACTGACAAACATTTCCAGAATTTTTTCCTATTATTAAGCCACAAAGCTTTGATAAACACTTTTTAGACATGATGTACAAATATCAAAGGTAGATTTGTCTGGTCAAACCATCTGTATGTTTTATACTTTGACACATAATGCCAAACTGTGCTGGAGCAAGATGATACCAAGTTACTCCCACTGAGAGTCCGTATTCCCGTTTCCATCAGACTCTCCAACACTAGAGATTCTTTTAAATTTTTGTTAACCTATTTTTTTTAAAGATTTATTTATTTATGAATACAGAACTGGGGTACAGGCCAGAGGTGAAGGTAGTGAGATGATTCACCAGAGACAGAGTTGAAAGCAGAACAGGCAGATGTACTGAAGTACACTGCTGAGGGGAGCAGTGGGCAGGTCAGGAGGGGTCTGCAGCACCATGTGGGTCACCTCCCTCCTAGCGGGGAATCAAACTCATGCTGCAGTGGCTGCTATAGCATCTTAGTGCTATGCTTTAAGCTGCTGTGCCACCAGGGAGGGCCCCTAACCTATTCTTAACAGATTTTTATTTTAAAATTTCAAATTTGACTAAAGAGAGAATGAATATTTTTCCTGTGTACACTGGTTATTTGTATTTTTCCTTTCATATATTGCCACCTAATATGCTATTTCTAATCCATCCTACTTTAGACTTTACATGAAGATATTTATATGAAATACCTTTATGGTAGCATCATGATGATTCTGTAATTATCTAATGTCAAAATCAACTTTTAAGAAGCAATTACATTAAAAAGTGTCCCTCAGCGCTCCCTGGTGGTGCAGTGGGTTAAAGCCCAGCACTAAGAAGTTAAAGTCACTTCAGCATGAGTTTGATCCCCACCCTGGAGGTGACCCACATGGCGTGGCAGACCTCTCCTGACCCACCCGCTGTTCCCCTCAGCAGTGTACTTAATCAGTCGGCCTGTTCTGCTTCCCACTTTGTCTCTGTGAATCCTCTAGCCACTGCTGCACCTGTGGCCTGTATCCTAGTTCTATGTGCATACATAAATTAATCTTAAAAAAAAAAAGTGTCCCTCATAGTTAGATGAAAAAGGTGTGTACAGTGTACAGAAATGATCTTTGAATTCCATGCAGGGAATTTAGGCCCATACTAAGTTCAGAGGTCTCTCTAGATGAATCTAGAGAGCTAGGTTTCTTTGGAATGTAGTTCCAAAAAGTGACAGGTTAGTTTTATGTCTGATAGCCTCAGTGTTTGCTTCTGTGCTATTCTCAGGTAGAATTTGAGCTTATCATCTAAAGCCAGAAATACAACTTCAATGCATGTGGACCAAGATAAAGCCCAGGTTCATCAGGAAAGTCTGAAAATGAGCTACATCTTTATTCCACATCTTTAATGCCGTGAGGTGACACAATGGAAACCTATTGCTGGGCTAACAAAACGGACTTCTACGTTGAAAATCTTGCAGAGATTCATTTCTATGCCGTAATTAAAGGTCAGAAAAAGCTGTTTGCTGTGCAATGAAAAATTTCAAGTGTATACTAGTTTAACAGGGTGGTTCCCAGGAAAGGGGAGGTCCCAGGTTTCCTGCCTCACCCAAGGGAGGGTAGAGCTAAGCAGAGAAGAGAGAAGTCTGAAGAGGAGGGAGAGAGGGAGCAGAGCATGGAAGAGAAGCAGCTGGAGAAGAGAAGAAAGGAAGCAGGATGGAAAGCGAGGAGACCTGAGGGAGGCGCATGGAGTAGAGACACACATGAAGAAGCGGCTCTTGTTTCTTAGTCCTGAACTGGTAGAAACAGATGTGTGTGAGAGCCCCCTGAGGAGGTTGACTATGTCAGCATTTATCTTGATTTTGACTTTGCTCTTTCCTCCCAGACTTGTTTGACCATTTCTGACCCTTTTTTATGGGTCCTTGCTGAAAGGTGCTTTGGATATGTGATAGGCTTATAGACCTTGCTTTTGGGCCAGACTTTGGCTTTACATTTACCCATGAAGTGACAGATAATTTTGGGTGCTTGATTTGGAAATGATATTCTTTGGGTTTTTTTGTATTACACACTAATTATAATGGAAAGTTACATAAATGGAAAGTTCCTTTCCATTAAAGTTCTTGTATGTTTTCTTTTGATGCGGCAGATGGCAGAACCCATTTAGGGCAGGCAGGTTTGGGGGTTCTGGGGTGTTTCTCTCCCTGTCCTGTAACACTAACAGTCATGAACTGTCCCAAACATGGTCCCCAGTTTCTGTCACTAAGGAGTTTTTTCTCAAAAATTACTATATTTTAAGTTGTGTCTTATATATTAAATTGGTCCCACACTACTTCAAAACTAATTTTGAGTTATTATAACTAGCAGAAAATTCCCTTGAGGAAAAAAATCTGGTTATGTACAAGAAAACCAGGCTTTGTTTTTGTGGGGGAGGGGGGTGTTGGGCCCTCTGGCTGGCAACTGGGAACAGTATCTCCCTGTGGAGACCCCTGAGCTGTGGTTCCAACAGCTAAGGTTACATGGTATCAGAACCTCCTGGAAAACAGGCCCAGGTAGCTTTCTACAGAACAGCCATGGAGCCATTGGAGGCCTCACCAGTAGGACCCCAAACAGTTTTCCCCACAACTAACAGTGAATTCCTCTACTGTATACAAGGGGGCAGGTGGCGGTGGGGTTGGGGGCTTGTACGGAAAAAGAACTCAATCAAAGAAGGGACTTCATGTCTTAGATTCTCAGATTTCCTAGATTCTGTGAGGTAATACTCAAAAGCCTAGGTCAAAGTCAAGAAAAATAAAAAATCCTTAGTGAGTTATTGGGTGGGGTGAAAATCAGAGATGACAATGGTCTGAGTTTATTCTTTCAACCCAAGCCCCTTCAGATGAGGAATTATATGGGTTATATTCTATACTGTTAGTCCATCAACCAGGGCCATTTTGATCAAAATCACTTAAAAAAAAAAAGAGAACTTATCTTAGAAGCAGGGAGAACTTACATAATCTTTGGCTAGAGGGAAAATAAAATATTACTCAAGAATTTAAGTTATATTAAATTGGTGTTAAAGGAAATGAGAATTTTCTGTAAAAATACTTGTTCCAGTTGTTAAACAATGATGTTTCAAGAGCTTACACAACTCAACAAAAACAAAGCACAAAGAACAGACAGAAGATTTTAAAGGACACTTCTCCAAAGAGGAAATGTAAATGGCCATGGGTACATGAAAATGTTCAACTTCACTTACAATCAGGGAAATGCAAATGAAACCCAAAATGAGAGACCACTTGCACCAGTGAGAATGGTGCATATTAAAAGTGACAACAAATGCTGGCATCAGTGTGGGAGAAAAGGAGCCTTCTTACACTGTAGGGGGATCAAAGAGGTCCAACCACTATGAGAAGCTGTGTGGAGGACCTTCTAGCTCCTAAAACTGGATCTAATATATGACCCAGTGATTCCGCTCTAGGAATCTATCCAAATGACAAAAACAAACAAAACATTAATTCGAAAGGAAACGTGCACTCCTGCTTATTGCAGCATTATTTATAATAGCTAAGAAATAGAAACCACCAATGTCCAAAAACATGACTGGATCAAGAAGATGTGGTATGTATACAGTGGAATACTGCTCAACGATCAAAAAAATAAACTCGTGTAATTTATGGCAATATGGATGGAGCTGGAAAGGATTATGTTAAGTGAAATAAGTCAGAAAGAAAAAGAAAAATATCAGATGGTCTCACTTCAACGCTGAGTATAAAGAAACCAAACAAAGGGTCAGGAAAAAGATAAAACTTGCAGGCAAACTACTGATCTGAGGCATCCAGCAGAAGGTGCCAAAATGCGGGAGGAAGAGCACAGGTGATGTGCTGGTGGGGGAATTATGGGGATTAGACGTGAGGGGGAAAGCATATATTGTACAAAAATGTAAGAAAATTAAAAAGCTAAAAATAATGCTGTTTGCTACTTTAACTCAAAATGTCCAGGTAAAAGCATCACACAGCTTTTGCCAGGAAAGACAAGAAACTGCTGCTTCAATATTAACATAGCAAGTGAATAATAAAAGAAGAAAAAAATGTGATCTTGATAAGCTGTCAGGAAGCTTTTGATAAAATTTAATATGCTATCCTGATAAAATTATCAGTACAGAGTATCTCTTCTATATGGTAAAGCATTGCTAATCAACAGTCACAGCTGTTCTTTAACATCTAAACAAGGCAGTGAGATGTCATGTAATTACTGTGTTCTGGATTATCTAGATTAATTCAGTATGGTAAGAAAAGTAGTAAGTACAAGCTACTGGAAATCAATAAAATTATTTCAAATTATAAAATTACTTTATTAGAAATTAAAAAAAACAGTTAATAATTTTAGTAATAAATTTAAATTAATTTAGAAAAAACCAATAATAAGCAAACAGATTTATCTTTGGGATAAAGAATACCATTCACGTAACAGTAGGCAAAGGTTCCTAATCTTAATATTAAAAATCCATACTTAGGGCCCTCCCTGGTGGCACAGCAGGTTAAAGCACAGCACTAAGAAGCTAAAGCCATCCCTGCCCTGCAGGTGATACACATGGTACTGCAGACCTCTCCTGGCCTACCCACCGATCCCCTGAAAAGTGCACTTCATAGATCCGCCTGTTCTGCTCCCACTCGGTCTCTGGTGAATCTCTCACCACCCCTGCACCTCTGACCTATACCCCGGTTCTGTATGCATAAATAAATAAATCTTTAAAAAAAAGTCCATACTTAGCATATATGATATATAGACAAATGCTTAATATTGTATAACTATAAAATAAATATATATGTGTATAACATATCCCAATACCCTAAAGAATAACATTAGGCAGAAGC
The DNA here is from genome assembly GCF_000260355.1 of Condylura cristata. Classification (NCBI taxonomy): domain Eukaryota; kingdom Metazoa; phylum Chordata; class Mammalia; order Eulipotyphla; family Talpidae; genus Condylura; species Condylura cristata. The sequence goes on from NW_004567124.1 coordinate 535,048, forward strand.
AGTAGTCAGGTGGCTCTTAGAATACAGCTAGCAAACAGAAAAACTGTCCATTTTCATTTAGTTATCAAAGAAAAGCAACTTAAAGGCAGATACTCATTTTTCCTATCAAGTTGGAAACTACTACTAGTGTAAGTCAAATAATGTCTCTTCACATGTAAAGTAGAAGCCTTGAATTTTTGAGCATGCACTCCATCCATGCTCCTTTGATGTCCTGGTGAAGCCAGTGGGCCCTTTCTGGGGACAATACACAGTAACATTACAAAGGAAGTCAATGTTGAGATCACTATTACATTAATACCCTGATTGTTGATTAAGGTTCTCAAAGAGTGCTAGCAAGACTAATAGCCACCATATTTTGAGGTGATGAGCAGAAATAACATAAGAACTCTGAAACTATGGTGCTATGACGTGAAAGAATCTGGTATCTTTTAGCCCCTATGAAAGCGGTGTGGAGGTTCCTCTAAAGACTAAAATGGATCTGCTATATGACCCAATAATTCTATTTCCAGTTTTCTACCAAAGGATACAAAAACACTAATTTGACAGGAAAGCCTGCAGACATGTACTGCGACACTATTTACAACAGCTAAGATACCTAAACACCCTAAATGCCCCAAGACAGATGAATGGATAAAGATGTGGTATAGGTACTGTTACCAAAAAACAAAACAAAAGTCTCATGACATTTGTGGCAACATGGGTAGATCCAGAAGAGAAAGGTAAGTACTGGATGGTTTCACTTAAGTGTGGACTACAGAGAAACCAAACAAACGGTTGACAAAGACAAACTTTGAAACCAACATTTGAAAGCATAAGGCAACAAGGAAGGGGAGGAAGGGGAGAGGTGAGAATGGCGTTAGGGAGAAGAGCACAGTGGACAATGGTGGACAACTGTGGATGCTTTGGTGGTGACCGAACCTGAGGGGAGAATCCTAAACTGTCAACAATTAACAAAGATATAAAACAGTGGGACTGCATTAAAAAAACTTATACCCCACCAGTCCCTCCAAAGATAATCTGATTTCTACTGGTAAAAAGGCACACTACTATTGTGGTCTGCTGCTGACATCCATAACTAAAGGAAATGATAAATTTCAATTACAGGTCAATGAAAATCTATGCAAGTTCACGTAAACTAAATCCTTTGGAGATCCTTGGGAGGGTCTGTGAATCCCAGGTTAAGACCCCGTTATTAGATGCTATTGAAGGCCTTTTCCAACTCTCACTCTATGAGCCCATTAAAAATTAGCATCTTTCACCTAAATTTCAGCATTATCTACTCAATGAATGTTAACAGATTGGATTTTTATAGTTATTTATGAAAGAAAATAATCCAAGTGATTAGGCTGCATGTTTCTTTGATGAGGAACATTCTTTACCTTTAGTACAACCGGAAAAAAAAAAAAAAGCCACATTCAGTGAAGCATTCAAAAAGACGTACCTTTTAAATATCTAAAAGGCAAGACAAACAATGATGCACTCCTCTCCTCCCAACTTGTACTCAGGGGACAGGGAATGGTTGCACAGCTCCATCAGACAGGTATTGACAGAACAATTAAAGTGTTGGCCCTTCAGCGGAGTTGCTTACTATCTAGGCTTCTGCCTCCCTACTGTCCTTGACTCATGTTCTGCTTACATGGTGGGAACATTCCTTAAGCCTGTATTCTTCCCAGTACCATTTCACTTGCAAAGAGAAGCTTCTGCAGCCTCCACCTCCAGAAGATGACCATTTTCTGAGAAACTGTTCACCATTCAACACCTTACCTTTATCGTTGCTCCAAACAACAGACAATCCACGCGTCTTACAATCTTCAACCAGTCCTTGCTACTGACCAGTGAAAACCCTTCCTGAAACAAAATAATTAAGCAAAATTAGAGTAAAAGCAAAAAGAACATGAAGAATAGTTGTGGTGCAGCTGCTTCCTATTAGAAAGCTATGTATTTATTTATCCTGTAACTGAAGCACAGCTTAAGAAAGGATTCAACATCACCAAGGGTTCATGTCCTAGTGCTGTTCCTGCATGATCAACATTAATATTCTTAGCTTTTATTCCCTTCCTTAATATTTTCATATTAAAAATAAGTAAAATATTAAAGATAGCAAATATCTATGGTCAGACATGCTATGAAATGAATTTCTATTCTTCCAGGAGTTGCCAAAATACTACTTTATATTCTTGAAAGACAAGGGTTTTCATGATACTAATTTGTTAGCTTATCTGACACATTGCTACCTACATAGTAAAGATTCTTTCCATGAGATTTCATTTTTTTCAGACTCCTATGAATGGAAAAATGGAAGCAATTTGTTTGGGGATGTAGAATGTTGAGCTCTTCATTTCAATCTAAAAAAAAAAAAAAAAAAAAGACGAAGAGGGCAGCAGAGGGCACACAAGTCTCAAAAGAGGGACAGCAAACAGATGGCTCCTAAAGGTGGAAAGATGAATGTTTTCTCCAGCTTATTAATAAACAGAACTGACTGATGATTATGGCAGTTCATAAGCTCCAATTATGTTGTCAGTGGACTTCTCCCATCAAGCAGCCCATTACGTTAGAATGTATTTAACACTTACTAAAACAAATTCAGGGAATGGGTAAGTTGACAGTTGCATGCCTACTGCCTTTCTACCTTGCATAGTCAGGGAAGGCTCTGGAGGAATCTGGAAAATCTCCAATACTTAGGAAACAAAGGAAAATGCCCTTTCTCCACTTGAACTCTCACATAATCTTTCCTAATTATGAATGTGATGAAAGTTGCAACTTCCATAGAAATTTATAGCCCAGGAAAATGATGAGCTAATTGTTTGGTATTTTCAATAAAAAGGGAGAAACATCAATTCTATGATGTTGATTAAATGTTTTATCAGTAAAGTTCCTTTGTTTTTATTTTATTTTTTTGAAAATTGTTACAGTTGTCATGCTGGTGGTGGGGAACAATATCAAAATTACAAGTGCATTTACTTTAACCCAGTAACCCCAATACTGGAAATTCATTTACAGCTCAACCTGCACACACATGAAGGGACATGTGGACAAAGTTAAGCATTTCTGCATTTTTTTTTTAATTTCTGCATTTTTAATAGTAGGAGCTTCAAAACAACTCAAGTGTGCATGAATAGTGAACTGGTTAAATAACATGTTACTATGCAATGCAATGCTATCCAACTTAAAAAAAAAAAAAAAGGATGCTCTATATCAATGCTATCTGGTGGAAATCAAACCTGAGTCACATATGTAATTTTATCTGTTATTGTACCCACATTTAAAAAATAAAAATTGGTCAAATTTTAACATTTCATTTGACCCAATATACCAAAGCCTCCAGTATTTCAACATGTAAACAATGTAAAACAATAAGATATCTTACAGGTTCTTTTGTACTACGTTTTTGAAACCTAGTCTGTGTTTATACATAGCACCTGAATTTGGATGCTGTGTTTTTGAATGCTAAAACTACTGAAATGTAGTCCTGGCAAAACAATGTTAAGTTTAATGGGAAATGTTTTTACACTGCTTCCACTTTAAAATCTAAATTTAAACTATATGGATTTAAAATTCCGGTTTGTAGCTGTAACAGTTACATTTTAAGTGCTCTGTAGCTACCTTCTCAGATGTTTTGTTTGTGTTGTTCAGCAAAAAAGCAAGTTACAGAGTAATGTTCACTATAAGTCACCTTTGTGCAAGAAAAGAGGGAACATACATTATGTATTCTTTTATTTGCTTATATTTCATTGCAAAAACTGAAAGGATTAGCACATCAGAGGAAAAAAAGCTGTAGGGAATGTAAACAGTGCAAGTCGGGACAAGGTTGGGAGTGAGATTTTTTTACTAATTTTTTTTACATTGCTTTAATTTTTGAACCACATAAATCTCTGATGCATTATATTGCTTCTTTCAACATTGGCTGGGATGACTTCTTTCACTAAGCTAGAGCAAAACTAGATGGAATGAAATGATGTCATTCAGGGACCTGGTTTCATTATATGTCATTCTGCTTAGAGTTAGTTTCCAAGAACCTACAGATAATGTTAAGTGAGGGGTTAGTGTATATGGAGATGTTTGCACAAGCAAAACTATCCATTCCAATATGGCATTATGTCTGCATGGATGGGGCCAGAAAGAAATGATCAGTCTTATGGAACTTTTTAGTAAGTCTAAAACTACTGTAAAGTTGTTTTTTTTTTTTTTTTTTTTTTTTTAAGGAAAAGCAGTAATCAGCTCCTGGCTCTGGCCTGATCTACCCAATTCTATCTCTAGTTCCATCTGGGTGCCACAGGACAGCTCTACCAGGCTACCCATTGACCCCTCCATGGAAATGTGGATAGCCTTTCTTCACACATGGGGCTATTCCTGCATATGTAGACTCAGTGAATGGCCCACAAGCCAGCCAGTCACTCCACCATCAACTTGGTATCATGCTCATCTCCTCTTTTCCTTTCCCCACTTCCTCCCACACCACCAAGCAATGTGTGAATCTCAGAGGACATTTCCAAAAAGCTTTTTTATTTGATCATTCTCCCCATTTACATTGCCACTGCCACATCAGGCTGCCTCCAATTATCCCCAGAATTACTCCAGTATCCTCCCAACTGGTCCTTTTCTTCCAGGTACAATTTTGCAATCCATCTTTGCTACTGCCAGAGTAGTCTCTGTAGCACAAAATTTGACAAAGCCATTCCCTTTCAAGGCCACCATCCCATTACTCCTTATCCTTTCCACTTCTGCAGCAAGAAATGCCTACAAGATTAAGTCCAAATTCTTCAGTGTCTATAAACTTCTACTTTTCTGCTTTTCATGCGTGATTATTTTCAACTCTCATATAAACTTTCTATGGGAGCCAGAACAAACTCCCTGCAGTTCTGAAAATGCACCATGCTACTCACACCTTGATTTCATCGCACAGTTCATTTCTGAAATTGTCTTCCTTTTCCAACTTATCTGTTAAACCCAGCTTTAGCTCAACCATTCCCTGCTGGGCAAAGTTGGCTGACCTCTAGAGTTTCATGCTTTCTCAGCATCTTAAAATTGTCATACAATATCATAACTAGATATATTTTTTTCTCCCTGATTAGATTGAGGAGGATAAGGCAGGACAATGCAGGTTCTAGGATATGCCTTATTACCCCTAGGTCTCCAGTCACTCACACTCTTGAGCAGATGCTAATCAATCAGCCCCAGAAGCCATTCAGTCTGTTTTTTTTTTTTTATAATTTCTTTATATATATTTTACATCAGGTGTAGTCCCACAGAATTTCTATCACAATTCACCTGTGCACCATCACCTTAGTACCTTGTGTTCTTCTCGCCCCTATTTTGCCCTTCTCCCTCTCCCTCCCCTGCAGAATATCTCTAACTTATAGTTGTCTGACTGATTTTGTTTAGTTTTGTTGTATTTTTTTTCCACTTGTTATTATTCCCCCCTTATTTGGTTTCCCTATATTCCTTCTATAAGTGAAACCATCGATCTTTTTCTTTCTGACTTATTTCACTCAGCATAATCCCTTCTAGATCTATCCATGTTGCCACAAATGGCTTTACATGATCTTTTTTTTTTTTTTTTTTTTTTTTTTGCTGACTAGTATTCCATTGTGTATATCTACCACAGTTTCTGATCTAGTCATCTATTTTTGGGCATTTGGGTTGTTTCCAAGTCTTACCTACTATAAACAGTTCTGCAATAAGTATAGGGGTGCATGTATCCCCTTGAATTAATAATGTTTTTGTGTCCGTTGGGTAGATACTTAGGAGTGGAATTGCTGGGTCAAATGGCGCTCCACTTTTAGTAATCGAGGAGCCTCCACACAGCTTTCCATAGTGGTTGGACTCTGTGGAGTGGCTATACTGGGCAAGGGTGAGGCATTCCTCCCTGACAGCAACTATTTTTTTGGCTCTTCTTCCATCTGTCTAACCCATTTTTGTTTAGAACTTCACACAGCTCTTCTCTCTGCCTCTTCCCCCTAACTTTTTGCCTAAGTACCTCTAGCTCTTGTTCATTTCACACCTAATTTCAATGGGGCCACCCTTTAAACACTTTTCTCTCACAGCATTTGCCACAGTTTATATATGTGACTTTATTGAGTATTTGCTTAATATCTGTGTTTCACTAGACTAGACTGTAAGCCTCATGCAAGCAAGGGCTATGTAAGCTCTCTAGTATATATAAAACACCAATATGATGTTTGACACTGTAAGATACTTCAATAAATTTTGCTGAATCAATGAAAGAATAAAACTATTAAAACTAAGATATTTCAGGCCCTTCCTGGTGGCACAGAAGGTTAAAGCACAGCACTAAGAAGCTAAAGCCACTTCAGCATTGAGTTCAATCCCTGCCCCTGAGGTGACCCACATGGTGTGGCAGACCTCTCCTGACCCACCCACTGCTCCCCTCAGCAGTGTACTTCATCAGTTGACCTGTTCTGTTCCCTACTCTGTCTCTGAAGCCTCTCACTGCCCCTGTACCCCAGTGCTGTATGTAAATAAATCTTTAAAAAAAATTTCATATTAGTATCATTTAGGAGCAACAAGGTCCACAAATTACCTCTCCAATAATGTAGAACATCTTATTTTTATGTCCCTTACACTAATCATGTGAAGATTCAGAAAGAGTTTTTTCGTTCTAATGTTTTGGAATATTGCACTGAAATGTGTGTGCCTACCTACAGGTTCTTCATATATTCCTATGTTTTAATAACTGATTTGCCTACTTTTGAAAAATACATCTCTTTGAATCTCCTTTAGGACTAATCTATCTGGTGAATTCAGTGCAGCATCACAGACAGCTCTCTGTGGTTTGTACTGAATTTCTTACACAGGTGAGTGACTTGCTCTGTGTTCCCACTGCATGCTATGTCTGCTGCTGCTGTTATTGCAATACTCCCTACTTCCAATTTCCTATCAGAGCCAGCCATTGTTCTCAGGGTTAAAAGACATACTCTACCAAGGGGAGGGAGGCCACATCAGGATCACCCAGGAGGCTCCCCCTTACTCCTTCATGTTTGGGATACTATTTCCATATCTGGTTAAAATGGCTGCCATAGCAAGCCACTATTCATTCATAAAATTCCATCACATCCCTTGGAATGGCTCGTTGGGACTGATAAAAAAGAATGGAGTACTCTATGAAATACACAATTTACCACCAGAATAGGAGTTGACAGTGCGAAACCAAGTTTGGGCTAGAAAAGGGGTAAGAATTTTAAAGATAGAATGGTCAGTAGTCTTGTGTGATACACAAGAATGGAGCGGAAATAGGGCTAAAATGCCGGCAGTTAGTTCTGCAGTAGAGAGGTGCTCTGCACTGCAATGTCTGTCATTCTACCTTTACTCTCTCTGAAATTCCCCCTTTATTGCAAACTCTCAGAGCTAAAACTGTATTTTCACCTTTGTATCTTGCATGTCTGTTGAATAAAAGAATTCTGCCAGTGATAACTCCCCATCTCTGACCACACTTTCACTACCCCTATGTGACAGAGCCCAACCACCCTTCCCCCACACCAGATAGGCAGACACCACATGTGCCCCATATTCCACACTTTCACATAAAAAGTTTCAAGCTTTAGTTTCCAGGTATTACAAATTTATGAAATTCATCTCCTGATTTTAGTTACCCATGTCCTTCTTGGCCCTCTGTTATCATGATTAACTAAGAGTTTCCAATGGATAAGACAAAAAGGAAGCCACTCAAAGAGAAGGCAGAAAATAAGCTAAATAAATGGATCCACAGATTAGACACAGTCAAGTACCATCCATGGATAGTGGAAAAGCAAGCTGTCCTATCCCACGAATCAAGCCTGTTTGCTGGGCTGTTCATTCTATCACTGAACTCATTACTTTAATGCTTCACATTGCTCATAAATAACTCCACTGGCCAGTACGGATGCGGAAGCCAGGAACACATCATGATGGGGTCGCTGGCATTTAGCTAGGTCTGTTAACTTTTAAACTATGCCAGAAATGTTCGTAAGTGCTTTGAAGAAAGCATAGCATTTTTCTTTTGTGGAAATGACAATTAAAAATGCTTGCACCTGCTACAAATATCCCAATTCAGAGGAAAGATAGGGTTACCAAAATAACTGGATGACTAACCGTTGCTTGACAATCCACCTAATGCCCAAACCCAGAGTCCCAAAAGGGCTGACTGATGAATGTGAGGTGTCTAGGTGTCAGGTGATTTATTTACCAGATTCTGGATTAAGCTTCAGGGTTGTGTTTCTGACTCACTTTCCCTAGAGCTCAGATTTGTGAGGTTCAAATTATACTGAAAAAATTGGGAAAAAATATGATAAAGGAGCTGCTACACATTAAGAAAAAAATGTGAAGAGCATAGCACAAGAGTTGAGATTTTAAAAAAATTAAGTTTTCAATAATCAACCAGTTATTAAGCTAATACAAAGGAGCAATAAAGTAGATAAAAAATAATTTAGAGCTGGTTGAGAATTAGACTTTTATTTTGGATTTGAATATGGACATTTCACTATTTTCAGAAATACACAATATTTTGGTTGGAGGAAAAAATATCTTATTGAAAGGACCCATCCTGAACTTAGCATAAAGATAAGCAACATCCTTTCTCAGACTGAGGCAGCGTGAACATTCCCATTCAACAGCTTTATTTTTAAGTCCCATTTTTCTCAATTTATAAGAGATATAGAAACAGTTTGGTTTCATGCTTCTTTTTTTTACTTACTTTGAAATGAGAAAAGGTAAATAAAAATTAATGAATAATGTCAACAAAATAAGGACTATGTTTTAGAATGTTTAACAACGAGAAATCATTGTAATATGTTATGAAAAGTCACAATTTATTCCAAAAATACAAGGGAATGTATTATGTACCAGGTTGTATGCCAGGATCAAAGTCAAATGACACATAGCCTCTAGCCCCAGGGTCTGCTAATCTAGGGGAAATCAAATAACAGCTTAATAGTAACAATCAATGTGTAAGTCCCCTATTTATGCAGACGCACATGAAAGAGGCATTAGATATCAAGGCCCTGAGGAAATGGCCCTTAAACAGTTTAAGCCCTTTATTTCAAAATTATTTTTTGGTAACTCTGTAATGTATATTTTCAAATCCATACAAAAGCAGGAAACATTAAAATAGTACAAAGGAGCACCATGCACCCATCCTCCGGTTACAGTAATTCACATAGACATCTCACACCCACACCTTATAGCCCCCACTCCATGGATTATTCTGTACCAAACCCAGATGCATAAATGTTTCAAAAAACAAAGGGCTTTTCTTAAAACATAACCACTAAACCATTATTATACCTTTAAAAGTTAACAATTCTTTAATATCAAATATCTTTGTCATTGTTATATTTTTCTAGTTTTTTTATACTGTTTAACTGTTTTAAACAGAGATCTAAATAAGAGCTATATATTGTGATAATTGATACATCTCTTATATCTCCTTTAAGCCACTGGTTCTTTCTTTCATTGTGCCACCTTCTCCCTATTATTTGCAAGTTTTCATTGAAGAAATTGGATTTCAAGATCCCGGATGAGCAAATGTTTTCTTATAAAGGGCCTTTGAGTAGTAAATAACTCAGGCTTTGCAAACTCTACATCTATTACAATTAATCAGCTGTGCCCTCGTAGTATGAAAGTGGAGACAGCATGCAACAAATGAGCAAGTATGACAGTGTTGCAGCTTAAACTATTTACAGACCCCAAACTTTGAGTTTCATGTAATTTTTACATCTCACAAAATAGTCTTCTCAACCATTTAAAATGTAAAAGCTATTCTTAACTTACAAGTCATACAAAAAAGGCAAAGGGTGAGATCTGTCCCACAGTTTGCCAGTCCCTACTCTTGATCTATCCTCACTAAGTGTTGTTACGATCTCTCCATGGTGTCCTCTACCATGTCCCTTTTGTAATTTCATGTAGATTAGTAGTGAAATCAAGAATCTTTATCAGGCTCAGGTTTATCTACCCAACTATCCCCAAATTCTGCAAGACTACATCCTAGGTTGTGGCATGTCAGTCCATAGGAATGTTTGTGTTTCTCTGTGAGGTCAGCAGTCACTACTCATCACTGTCTAGACCTATTAATTCAATCCCATTGCAAAAAGTTGTGCTCAATGTATTTCAACTCATAAATAAATGAGTGAAACATTTATAAAGAAAACCATTGTCTCATCAACTATTTTGTTATTTCAGAAAAATGGGAAAGGCAGCATTTTCCATAAAAAATAAATTGATAAAAAGTTTATTTCTTAGCTGAAAAGACTTTCCTTTGAGTACAGGAACAAGACAAGTGTGTCCACTATCACTGCTGCTCTTCAACATAACACTGGAAGTTCTAGCCAGAGTAATAAGACAAAAAAAAGATATACAAGGAATCCAAATAGGGAAAGAAGTAGTAAAATTGTCCTTATTTGCAGACTGTATGTTAATTTACATGGAAAACCCTAAAAACTCCATAGATAAACTAATCAAAACAATCAACCAGTTTAGTAAGGTAGCAGGATATAAAATCACACAGAAGTCAGAGGCCTTCCTATATACAGTCAGAAGAAGCAGAAATAAAAAATACCATCCCCTTTTCAATTAAAACAAAAAAAAAATCAAATACCTAGGAATCAACCTAACAAAAGAGGTAAAAGACCTATACAAAGAAAATTACAAAACACTGTTAAAAGAAATACAAGAAGACACCATGAAATGGAAAGACATCCCCTGCTCATGGATAGGGAGAATTAACATCATCAAAATTGCCACCCTACCAAAGGTGATATAAAGATTTAACACTATCCCAATAAAAGTCTCAATGACATTCTTCAAAGAAATAGAACAAGTATTGATGAGATTCATATGGAACCACAAAGACCTCAAATAGCCAAAACTCTCATGACTAAAAAGAAAGAGAATGGAAGCAATCCCAAACTTCAAACTATACTACAAAGCCATAATAATCAAAACTGCATGGCACAAAGACCAGTGGATTCGAATAGAAAACCCAGATATAAACCCACAGGTTTATGGACAGCTAATCTTTGACAAAGGAGCAAAGAAGATACAATGGAACAAAGTAAGTTTGTTCAGCAAATGGTGCTGGGAAAACTGGGAAGCTACATGCAAAGAAATGAAACTATATCACTACCTAACACCATATACAAAAATCAATTTGAAGTGGATTTAAGATCTAGACATAAGAAAGGAAACCATAAAATACCTGGAAGTAAAGATGGGTCAAACACAACATACACTTCAGTAACATCTTTGCAGATACGGCATCCAATGCAACAATAGTGAAGGAAAAGATAAATAGATGGAACTTCATCAAGTTAAAGAGCTTCTATACAGCAAAAGAGACATTACAAAAAACAGACATCCCACTGACTGGGAAAACATTTTCTCACACAAAACTAATGATAAAGGATTGATCACAAAGATATACAAAGAACTGACAAAACTCAACAAAAATAAACAACCTCATCAAAAAATGGGCAGAAGAGCTAAAAAGACTTCTCCAAAGAGGAGATGCAGATGGCCAACAAGCATATGAAAAAATGTTCAACATCACTTGTAATAAGGGAGATGCAAATTAAAACCACAATGAGTTACCACCTCACCCCAGTGAAAATGGCACATCTTTTTTTTTTTTTTTTTAAGATTTATTTATTTGTGCATACAGAACTGGGGTGCAGGCCAGAGGCTCAGGGGTGGTGAGAGGCTTCACCAGAGACAGATTGGGGAACAGAACAGGCAGATCAACCAAGTACACTGCCAAGGGGAGCAGCGGGTGGGCCAGGAGAGGTCTGCCACGCCATGTGGTCACTTCCGGGGCAGGCGGGAATCAAACTCATGCGGAAGCGGCTTTAGATTCTCAGTGCTGTGCTTTAACCCGCTGCGCCACCAGGGAGGGCCCGAGAATGGCACATCTTAAAACAACTAGCAACAACAAATTTTGGTGAGGATGTGGGAATAAAAGGAACTCTCCTGTACTGCTGGTGAGAATGAAAACTAGTACAACTACTATGGAAAACTGTTTTGAGGTTTCTCAAACTGCTAAAAATGGAGCTTCCATATGACTCAGCAATCCCATTCCTAGGTATCTACCCAAAAGACACAAAAACACTGATTCAAAAAGACACCTGCATCCCCATGTTTATTGCTTCTTTATTTACAATTGGAAAGACATGGAAACAACCCAAATACCCAAAAGTAGATGACTGGATTCAAAAGATGTGGTACACACACACAATGGAATATTACTCAGCAACAACAACAAAAAAATACACACGCCTTTTGCAGCAACATGGTTGGAGCTGGAAAAGATCATGCTTAGTGAAATAAGCCAGAAAGAAAAGTAAAAATACTGGATGGTTTCACTCATAGCAGGAGTATAAGGGACCAGGTGAGAAAATAATACTAATAATGAACAACTATATACCAGAGACATTTTACAGGGGTGGAATGGGATCAAAAACAGTGGGGAGAGGGAAGTGCACTGGACTATGGTGATGGCACATGGGTGATTTGGTGATGGGAAGCCCACAGGGATTACAACTGAGATGGGAAAAGGCACAAAATGGTGTAAAAATAAACTATTATATTAATCTTAAAAAAATCTAAAAATTTTAAAAGGAAAAAAGTTTATTTCTTTTATTTGTCAACTTTTAAAATGAGGTAATTTCCTAGTAGTCACCAAAGATGACAATGAGGGTTACTTTTAAATATCACTTGATATTCAGATTTAAATATTTTGTTTAAACCTATTATGGTTATTTATTCTCAAACTGTCCCTTTGGCTAGCAAGAACCTTTTAAGTTGACTTGTGAGTCCTTCTGGTGTGCGATTAGCAATCTCAATGTATCAGAAGCCCAGAAGCCCAGCTGCCTACATCTGTTTCTCACTGCACAGATGATGATATGACATGGGTCTTCAGTTGCCAATGGTTCAGCCATCCATACCCATTCAAATTTGGAGGGTCATGAAATGCCTATAGTCATTTATTTTTGTAGATCTAGGTATTGTAGATGTTATCCGTGGGTCTTTGGCGTTATGGTCCCATTTGATTGATTTTAATGGAAGACCTGGTGATATCCAAATGATGCCATTTCAAGCCCAAAATGAATCAGAGGTTGGAAATTGTATTTCTGTATAAACTGCAAAAACTACTAAAAATATCCATTTTTATATATAGAAAGAGGTAGAGCAGTACACTGATATGCAATGAAAGGGTAACAAGTGAAGAGAGCCCTAAATAAAGAGGAAGGGAGATACACTCTGTTTACAGCTTAGTTTAAGACATTAAGATGCCAATTCTCTTCAAACTGATACATAAATTAAAAATATTGCAGAAATTTATGAAAATTAACGAGCTGATTGTGAAGTCCATTTGAAAATGCAAAGGCCCTAGGATAACTAAAATAGGCTTTGAAAAAAGATAAAGGTGGAAGACTTATACACCAGTTTTACCAATATTTAAAACTGAGTATTCGATACAGCATGGTTTTGGCATCAGAACAGACGTAGATTTCTGGCACAGAACAGAGTTCAGCAGTACACCCTCACATATATGGTGAAGTGATTTCAAGAAAAGTGTCACAATAATTCAATGGAAAAAGTAAGTATTTTTCAACATGATACTAGGAAAAATTAATTGTCCATTTGGGAAAAAAATAAACCTTGACCTTTATTTCATATCATACACAAAATTAACTAAAAATAAGGCATAGGCTAAACATATTAGCTAAACCTATAAACACTTTTTCAATAAAAAATAAGGAGAGGCATTTGTAACTGTGGGTAGGCAAAGGTTTCTTATATAGCACAAAAAATGTATGAATCATGAAAGAAATGCCATAAGTTGAATTTCAGAATATTTTAAATCTTTAGTTCTTAAATGATTATAAGAAAATGTAAAAGCTTCACAACATTCACAATACACATACCTGAAAATAGATTAGCATCTATAATATATATATATTTTTTTTAAAATTTATTTATTTGTGCATACAGAACTGGGGTACAGGCCAGAGGCTCAGGGGCGGTGAGAGGCCTCATCAGAGACAGAGTAGGGAACAGAACAGGCAGACCAACGAAGTACACTGCTGAGGGGAGCAGTGGGCGGGTCAGGAGAGGTCTGCCATGCCATGTGGTCACCTCCGGGGCAGGTGGGGATCAAACTCATGCGGAAGCGGCTTTAGATTCTCAGTGCTGTGCTTTAACCTGCTGCGCTACCAGGGAGGGCCCAGTATTAACAAGTTTTAAAGGTAGTTACCAATGACACATACCACAAGTATACTTTCTAAGAGAAGCCCAGGAAAAAGAAGTTTAATAAGAAAAAGTAGATCAATGTCAATGCAAAATAAAACTATCACATAGTTCAGCACCAAGTATGGTGCAAATGGAGTGTAATAAATGGTGGTACTCTTTACCTTTGGTTATATGCACCACTCCTGATATACTACTCCTCATTAAGAAAAAAATAGCCCTGGGCTCTCTGTGGTGGTGCAGCACTATGAGGCTATCTGCAGCCACTGCAGCATGAATTCAATCCCTGGCCAGGGAGGTGACCCACATGGTGCAGAAGGCCTCTCCTGTATCTCCCACTGCTCCCCTCAGCAGTGTTATTTCAATAGATCTTCTGTTCTGCTCCTTACTTTGTCCCTGGTGAATTCTCTCACTATCCACACCTCTGGTCTGTACCCCAGTTCTTATAAGTATAAATAAATAAAAAGAAAAAAAATGGCTTTTAAAAAAATCTGTTTACACAAGATGTTGAATCGTTGTCTTAAACATTATAATAGTAATAAAGAAACATAAAATGCACCATCTTAGCCATTTTTAGTATATAATTCAGTAGTATTAAGTTCTTCACCCTATTCTACAATCTATCTCCAGAATTTTTTCATTTGTAAAACTGAAACTCTGTCCATAACCAGTAATTCCCCATTTCCCTCTTCCTCTAACCCTTATCAACTACTATGCTATTTTCTGACTATGACTTTAAGTCTAGAACCTAATATAAGTGGAACTAAATAGTATTTCTCTTAGCATAACATCCTTCTGGTTTACCCATGCTGTAGCATATGTCAGAATATCTTTTTAAACAATTTCCTATTGCATATATAGACCACATTTTGTTCATCAACTTGCAGTGTGAGGACACCTGTGTTGCTTCCTCCTTTTGCCTATTGTCAATAATGGTGATATGAACAGGCGTGTACAAATACCTTTGAGATCCTGTGTCAGTTCTTTTGGATATAAATCCAAGAATGGGATTGCTGTGTCATCTGATAGTTCTATTTTTAATTTCTGAGGAAATACCACAATTGTTTTCTATAGCAGTTCTACATTTTATAATCCCACCTGCAGTGCATAAGGCTTCTAATATTTCCATGTCCCCATCAACACTTCTAGTTTTGTTTTTATTTTTATGTTAGCTGATGTGAGGTGAAATCTCACTGTGGTTTGGATTTGCATTTCTCTAATTAGTGATGTTGAACATTTTTTTATGTGTTTGTTGGTATCAATGTATCTTAAAGATTAGTTATTATTTGGCTCTACAACCAGCAGCAGCACATGCAACAAGAATAATTATAAACTTTCTCTACATATAAGAAGAGAAATTTATGTATTTTTACAGTAATGTAGATCCAATGCATCCTTCATGCCAAAGATTACCTACAAAGTATCTTCCAAAGCGGGTATTCAAATATATTAGGCCACAGGCTTCTTTGCTGAAATAGATTCCTTTTCTGGAAACACATCTTGATTTTTCCTTTTGGAAATCACCCTTCCTTATTCACAAGCCAGGTGATTCAGAACAGACTACCTCCTTACCTGGCCCAGCGCCACAGGAAAGCAAAAAGCTCAGGCCTGACCTGTCAGTGTAATTGCTTCTGTTCAAAGTTAATAGATTGTGAATAAGCATGTGATATAAAATAGTATAACCCAAGTAAATCTTGCTATTTTTGCTAGGACCAGGAAGAAGGAACTATCTTTCCATTAGAATTGTTTATTATAAGGATAAGAAAATCCTGAGGTTCCATGGGATCATCAGGAGAAATCCTTCCATAAAAGAAACCAGAGCTAACATACTGAGGTGGGGGGTTGGGGGCAGGGAGAAGGGAAGGAGGAAGTGGGGGGGAGAGAGAGAGAGAAAGAGACAGACCCTGGACTCATTTGTGCCAGAAGCCATTCTTCTCCCTAGACATTTCAATTCCATGACGCCATAAGTTATTTATTTTGTTTAAAGGAGTAACTGGGGTTTCTGTATTTGTAACCCAAAGAGTTTAATTAATACCCAGCTTAAAGCCAACATAATTCACTTTTAGCAGCTCCGTTATCCATCCAAATTTCTCTATCCAACTGCCATACCATTTCAAAACCCTGTAGCTACTGATTTAACAATACAGTAACATTTCTGTCTTACTCTCACTCAATTTAGCAGTATTTACCATAGCTGACCACCTTTTCCTTTTTGAAATGTGTTTCAACACCACCATATTGTTCTAGTTGCCCACCCCGATAGCTCCTCCTTTATATCTTATTCTCCTCAACCACCTCTTTTCCTTCCTTTTAAAAAACTCTCTCCCCTGATTATCTTCATCTGATCCACAGTCTGAACTGTTGCTTAAATACCTCTGGTTTCCAAATCCCTTCTCCAGTTTAAACCTCTCTCTAACATTCAAAGAATCAGGAGGTTGTTAAAAAGTAAATGAGGACATGTGGAGCTGATATCTCTGCTTACATGTCTCAAAAAATCTCAAATTGGGCCCTCCCTGGTGGCACAATGGGTTAAAGCACAGCACTGAGAAGCTAGTGCAGTCACTGCAGCATGTGTTCAATCTCTGGCCAGGGAGGTGACCCACATGGCACAGCTGACTTCTCCTGACCAGCCTGCTGCTCCCCTCAGCAGTGTACCTAGTCAGTTGGCCCGTTCTGCTCCCCACTCTGTCTCTGGTGAATCCTCTCACCCCCACAACCCTGCCTGTACCCCAGTTCTGTATGCATAAATAAAAATAAATCTTTAAAAAAAATTTCAAATTTAAACTGTTGAAAATAAACACATTGGGCCCTCTCTGGTGGTGCAGCAGGTAAAACACTGCACTAAGAAGCTAAAGCCACTTCCAAATGAGTTTGATCCCCGCCTGCCCTGGAGATGACCCACATGGTATGGCAGACCTCTCCTGGGAACCCCCTGCTCCCCTCAGCAGTGTACTTCGACGATCTGCCTGTTCTGCTCCCCACTCTGTCTCTGGTGAAGCCTCTCACCACTCCTGCACCGCTGGCCTGTACCCCAGTTCTGTATGTACAAATAAATCTTTAAAAAAAAAATACACACATACACCTCCCTCCCTTCCTCCACCCCCCCAACCCCCGCCCCTGGCTCTGCAGTAGTCCCTAAAGTTCCCCTACCTCAATGAATGAGGCTACTATCTCAACTGAATTACACAGCCCAGAAACCTAGAAGTTCTTCATGCCTCTCTCCCTACCCCATTTACATTTATAGACCTCTACTAAATGATTTTAGCTTTTAAATAACATTTGAATCCACTTCTTTCCACCCTACTACAAGGTTACCTTCTTTCTTGATTTACTGCAATAGACCTGAGTATGCTTCCTGTGCTCCACCAACCCCACCCCTTTTCTTCACACTACTGCAAGGGATAGAGTTTTTAATCTAAAAACACAAGTGATCCTGCAGGTCCTTTCTTAGCATCCTTATATAGCATCCCATTTCACTTGGGATAAAAACCAAATCTTTTACATTCTCTGCAAAGAAGTGGAAAGGGTGAAGTACACAAACATCTACACATCTGATTTATAAACAGACTTTCAAAGATCATAAATTGCCAAGAAAACATAAGGACAATTCAGGACTTGAAACTGCTTAAGAAGCCTCCTAACTCCCCCAGTAAGAATGTTGGGAGAATGGAATTAATAGGTGTGGTCTAGGGAAAAAGACTACAATTCTGGAGCCTATAAACAATTCTTAAAAGATTTGAGGAGGACATAGTCCAGAATGCTGCGTCACTTTCATGGCATGGGCACTTCATTCATCAAAATAATCACCCAGGTTTTGTTGATCTCCCTTAATTTACTCTTCTCCGGGACTTAGCCTGGGAGCAGGCTTATGTCCCTGGGAAGCCTTCTCATATCTCTGCTTTACAGCTTAACTTTCAGAGGGAAATCTGTTTCTCTTGTTTTCAGGGTATTGCTGGGTCTCTCTTTAAAACCTTTGGACATTTAGATGACTAATAATCTGAAGCTTAATTTTATTGGTAGTTGGTGCTATAGAAACTGGTCAGTCCTTGTGAGTAAGATGGATTGTGGAAAAATACCAAAGCACTTATGTGTGCCCTAAACAGCAGCACCCCATATTCACAAAGATTAACCCATGTCTTAGCTTGGGCTGCTATAATACCACAGACAGAATGGCTTAAATAACAGACATTTAAGTATTTCTCACAGTTTTAGAGACTGTGGTGTCTGTGAGCAATATACAAAGGTTCAGTGTCTCTGAGAGCCCACTTTCTGGCTACAGTCAGCCACCTTTTCATTTTGTGCTTACATGGCCTTTTCTGAGAGTGAGTATGAATACACATGCGATGAGAATGAGTGTAAAAGTTTGAGAGATCCCTTCTTTTTTTTAGAAGGCCACTAATCCTATCACAAATACTCCTCTAAGTTTAATACCCTTCCAAAGGCTCCATCTCCATGGGGGTTAGGGGGTATGGCTTCAATATGTGAATCTAGAGGGGGCTACAATTCCAAGCCATTGAGAGCCAAAATGCTTTCAAAATTTGCAAGCACATCACCACAACAGTAACTACAGCACCCCAGTAAGAATACAGATCTTATTATAGAGTAAGAATGAGAGCATTTTTTAAGTAATATAATCATATTATTGAGCCACTGGAAAAGAAATCTCCCAGAATTCCAGACTTACATAAAAAATAATAAAAGGTAACACAATAAGCTGCTTGAATATATTAATATATCTAGAGGGAGGAAAACCTATCAGTATCAGAGGCAAATGCTGGTAGTACACAAGCACTTTCTAAAAGTATGGGGCTTTTGACCACAGTACTTAAAAATTTCTAATTACAACAAATATGTTTTCATTTAAAGTGCATCCTGCGGGCCCTCCCTGGTGGCGAGCGAGTTGAACCACAGCACTAAGAAGCTTAAGCCACTTCCACATGAGTTTGATCCCTGCCTGCCCCGGAGGTGACCACATGGCGTGGCAGACCTCTCCTGACCCGCCCACTGCTCCCCTCAGCAGTGTAGTTCGTCAATCTGCCTGTTCTGTACCCCAGTCTGTCTGTGGTGAAACCTCTCACTCTCCGCATCTCTGGCCTGTACCCCAGTTCTGTATGAATAAATAAATCTTAAAAAAAAAAACTAGATTAAAGTGCATCCTGCTAGTCTTTCTTTATATTTTATGTTACTGAAGGACACCTATATTACTGCTTAATACTGTTTTAGTCATAACTTTGTTATAAGTATTTTCCATATTCCATTTTATTTGTGTGAATTTTTATTGAAGTAACATTGATTTGCAGTACTGCATCCGTCTGAATGGTATAGGTTCACACCTCTTCAGATCTATGTTATTATACCACACCCACTACCAAAGCACCCATAATCCTCTACCCCAATGTCTACATATAGATCAACAATTTTTCAGAACCAATGCTTCAATGTTGGCTATTGTAAATATTTTCATTTTATCCCTATCATGAACAACACTGTGCTACACATCTGTGGGTGTGTAATTTTTTAATATATCATATTATTAAAGGATGGATTTATCATATTTTAGGATGGGTTCTGAGAAATGGAATTGGGCCAAACTGTGCATTCCATGGGGGGGGGGTGTCATGATAAATATTGGTAAATGATGAAAACATTTAGAAAAAACTGTCCTAGACCACCAGTAACCAGCAATATAAGAATATAATAATTTCATAACATTCTTAACATATTATATACTGAAATTTAATTTCTCCTAAGCAAAAACATCTTGTTTTAATATCTTTCACCACTATATCTATTTTGTATATTATTCATTCAGTAATTTTGTGGCAGATACTATGCCAGACTCTGGGACAACTGACCAAAGACAATCACTGACCTCAAGAGCTTAGAGTTGAGAGAGAGAAAAGAAACAACAACACGGGATTAGTAATTACAGGGTGATAAGTGCCACCAAGACATACAGAAGTGGGGCTGCCACTGATGTTATGTACAATGGCTTCCTGAGGTTATGTCTATGACCTATTATGATTATCACTAAGACTGAATATATCCCTATAAATTTGTTCTTTTTTTGCAAATTTTATGCTCATGTAGTTTTGTTAACTTCTCTTTAACACTTGCTTTGGTTAATTTGTATGAGTTCTTAACAGAAATACTGTTTTTAAGATAAAAGATACAGTATCTATTTCATATGGGAGGGAAAAGTCAAAAGGTAAAAAACACTTCAAAAAGATTAAGTTCTGTTCCTAATCCTGCCCTTCAGCCACTGAAACCAGTTATTATAAACTCTCCACATATACTCATATATCACCAGTAGTATACACGACATTTTTTAATCTAAATCATATTGTTTGCATTTCTATAGATGTTCTTTTTATGTCCTATACTAATTTTTAATTTAGTTATAATTTATTTTTATTAACTATTAATATTCTTCATATACCATGCATAAACACTGTATTTCTTCCCCCTTAGGTAGCAAACATTACCATTTTAAAAAATAGTTCTGATGGCCCAATGGGTTAGGACGCCACACTGCAAGCTAGCAGTAGCCACTTCAGTGGGAGTTTGATTTCCAGCCGGGGAGGTGAACCACATGGGCTCTCGGGCCTGCCCACTGCTTCCCTTAGCAGTTTATTTCCTCAATCTGCCTGTTCTGCTTCCCCACTGTCTTGGTGAACCCTCTCACCACTCTTGCACCTCTGGCCTGTAACCCAGTTCTGTGTACATAAATAAGTAAATCTTTTTTTTTTTTTTTAAGATTTGTGCATACAGAACT
>NW_004567124.1:556323-627605 GCF_000260355.1 Condylura cristata
AGATTCTGGGTTCTTTTATCTGATTGAGAAAGGTCTTTCTCATTTCATTTAAAAATCTTTTTTAGTTTGGTTATAGATTTTATTGGACATACAAAATTTTCCACTTTTTATACAGGCAGTATCTGTTGATCTCTTTCTTGGTGATTTAGAAAATCCTTCCTAATGTCAGAAAGCTATGGAGCAATACATGAATTTATGTAAGTACCTTCTCTAAAAGCTGTATGCTCTTGATCGTCCAAGAGATTGCTAATTTGATATGGTTATTGGCTTGTGAAGCTGAGAAACTGGGATTTATAAAATTAATTTATTCATTTATATTTACACCCCCAAAAGCTTCATAATTGTGATAAAAATGATTCCATAAATTACTGAATTCAATTTTGAAAGGAAATATGTACGTCTGAGTTAAACTATGTTCCTTATCACACCAAGTATATCTACTTGTTCACAGTTAACATCAATTTCTGACCTAATTCCTGAATTATTAAATATAGCACTTCCACTTGCATTCATTTCTAGTGGCACTTCAGCCATGTTGTATGGGCACCACAGGCATCTTTTTAAACTTTTAATTTTTAGATTTCACAAGTAGTAGTAATTATATCAGTGCAGTGAACCAGCTGAGCTAAGTATAACGCCACCTTCTTGCTATTTCAGTACAGCTTAGACAATACTAAGTGACATTAAAAGAATCAGGAAACATGGCAAAGCTTTTATGAAAGAGAAGGGTCAAAATTCAGTTTTATTTCTCATTTCTATCTTCCATTAGTAGATGTGACAAAAATCAAATGTAAAAGCAAAGCTTCTAGTTTCTAAGAATTATCAAAGCTTTCTTTACTTTTAATTTATGGAAACTACTACAAGCTTTCTGGATAAAATGATTATGTCAAAATGAAAATATGTGCATAAAAGGAAAAACAAGCAGTGAGATGTTAATTCTTTGTCAGTTCTCAACGGATGTATCCTATACAAATCATATGTCTTGGGATGCCCTTCTCAATTGATCTGTCAGTACAATGGGGGGCTTTGAGAAAGCCTTATCAAACTGAATATGTTAGAACAGTTACATGTGAATTTTGTATATAATAATCAGGCTGAGGAGAACTGGGGCTGAATATTGGGTAAGAAAGGCCTGCATTAGGGCAAAGGGCAGTGGTTAAAAAATAGTAAGGGTCCTAACAAGCTTACATCAAAAGATGAGCAGAAATTGTGCATAATAAGATGTGGGACAAAACCCGTTAAGAGTCTTGACAGATTTAGCAAGTTTTTGAGAAACAGTTGAAAGTACATAGTAGAAACCTGATAAATAATGATGTATATATATTTAATTGGTAAACCTACACAGACCAAAAGTCCAATCAAATTACAGAAACACTTAAAAATTTCTATTCATAGAAAATGCCACAAACACAATGAATGGAAGATTATTCATAAACACTGAAGGGACTTCTACTCTATCCTAAGAACTGTGCAAGGTAAACAGGAATTAAAAGATAACTACTACAGAATGAGAGCACAGACAAGTGAGGAAGATAAACAAGAATGAGTTTTCCACAGAAGGGAAAAACAAAATAACCATTCCACAACTTGACAACAGTAAATACAGAAGAGTAGAAGAGCATGGCATAAATAAGGAATAGAATACAATTTAGTTTGGCTAGAGAATAGGGTATAATCTTTAACATTGTGTAAATTAAGGCAACCCAAGATCAATGTTTCTTAATCCAAACTAAAATGAAATTCAACAAAATGTCTACATTCTCTAATGAAACCTACCCAAGTAAAGCTTATAAACTATTTTTACACAGCATATATGAATAATCAATACTTTAATAAATTTTTTAAAATAAATATTTTGAGCATCTCATTCCAGTGCAGTTCAATATGTAAAAACCTGTCTCTGCTTTCCCGTGCCCCAACCATTTACTCCTGAGGAAGAATATTAAGTGGCTTCTAAATTCAGGAAGCAAAGCCTAAGCAGTACAGATCTTGAGTTATGTAAAGAAAATCAAGAGAAAGGGAGGCAATTGCTGGTTGCACAAAGATGAACTGTAGGCTGCAT
The DNA here is from genome assembly GCF_000260355.1 of Condylura cristata. Lineage (NCBI taxonomy): Eukaryota > Metazoa > Chordata > Mammalia > Eulipotyphla > Talpidae > Condylura > Condylura cristata. The sequence continues at coordinate 558,386 of NW_004567124.1, forward strand.
CCAAGTCAGAAAGAAATATGAAAATATCTCTGAGATTTCTGACACAATATAACAGCACAATGGAGAAATCAAATGTGTCTTTTTATATAAAGATAAACCTTACATGCAATAAAAAGTCATCAAGAACTAACTGAAAGCCAACCTTGCACTGGAAAAAGATTTGTAACCCACAGCAAAGGACTGATGTCCATAATACACAAAGGTCTAAACATTATAAATAAGAGACAAAACAAACTAATGGGACAATGGGCATGAGAAAACTTCTGTTGGAAAATGGAAAGATACTAAAGCTGATCATAATCAGGAAAACAAGATTTTAAAACATGAGCTACCACTTCACATTCACCAGATTAAAAACATTGAACACATTTTTCATAGGGTATTTTAAGAATATAAGTATGTGGAAAAAATAGTAAAATGAACATCCATGCCTCCCCCCAAACTCCCATCCCAATGACTATTCATTTATGGTTAATCTTTTTTTTTTTAAAGATTTATTTATGCATACAGAACTTGGGTACAAGCCAAAGATGCAGGATCAGTGAGAGGATTCATCCGAGACAGAGTGGGGAGCAGAACAGGCAGATCAATGAAGTACACTGCTGAGGGGAGCAGCCGGCAGGTCAGGAGAGGTCTGCTGGGCCATGTGGATCTCCTCCGGGGGCCGGGGATCCAACTCTCACTAAAGCGGCTGTGGTTAGCTTGCAGGGCTGTGGCCTAACCCATTGTGCCACCGGGGAGGGTCCATTTATGGCTAATCTTATTCCATCTATACTTCCAACTTCATGCTGATATTACAGCAAGTCCCAGGCATTTTAGAATTTTTTCTCTAAATATTTTAGTTATGTCCTTAGAAGATGAATGCAAATATTTAGGCATATTTATATACATCCACCCTTTTTAGTTTACAGTTTTAAGAGTTGATGAACAACCACATTTGTATACCCACCATAATAGTCCATCATGCTCCCTAAATTTACCTCCTGCCTATCTGAAGTCAACTCTTACTACTTCCAGATCCTGGAAATTGCTGATATTTCTGCCCCTATAGTTTTCCATTTCCCAGAATGTCAGGTAGATGGAATGATGGAATGATACATATGTACTCTTTTGAAACAATTTCCTTCAGTTTCAGAATGCATTTAAGATGTGTCTAGTGGTACATATATTTACATTGCTGAGGAGTATTACATGGATATGTATCTCAGTAGTGCCTTGGAGGACATAATATCAATCACTAGAGAAAAGGCTGGGTTGTTTCCAGTTTGGGGTGATAATGAATAAAACTGCTGTAAACATTTGTGAGCCAATTTTCTTGTGAAAACAGATTTTCATTTCTCTTGAGTAATATCTAAAGGCCTTTATTGTGGGGTCTTTGGGAAAGCATATATTTAATTTTACAAGAATCCACCATATTTTCCACTTAAGTGCCCATTATCATTTCACATTCCCCATAGCAGAGTATGAGCCATCCACTTACTCTGCACCTCTAAACACAGTGTCATAGTTTTTGTTTAATCTTGGGCATTCTAATAGACACACATTCGTTTTTCTAGGGTTTTAATTTGCTTTTCTGTAACAAATATAATCAATTCAACAAAAACTGAAACTGATGCAAGCATAGAAAAATATTCAAGACTGCTTAAAGTTGGATGGTAGATACAGTGGTGTTTATTATCTTTCCATTTGAAATTTTTCACTAAACTATCTTTAAATTTCTTAATCAGCTTGATAAATATTTTTATTGGATGCATTTATAAAGAGTTAACTTTAGTACAAATGTATGCCAATGTTATTATTTATGCAAGTAATAGTCTCATCTACAGTAGTGTTTTGGGGGGACATAACAGCAATCTATAGAATGTATTAAAATTTCATAAAATATAAAAAAGTTTCAACTTTCTATGCCCTGACAGAATTTTAATACTAAAACTTAAAATGACTCTAATATTAATTAGAGTTTAAGAAGATATACTATAAAAATTTAGTCTTCAGCTTTATTGATATTTTCATTATTCTTTTCCTAAGGTTTGCTATTTAAAAAATGAAATGGAGAATATGGAGTATACAAATGTTACAGTCTGAGTAAAATTACTGGATTGCCTTACTAAGATCATCACTTTCAGAGCTGTACTTTTCACAACAGAATTTTCTTAAATAATGAACACATTTGCAGAAAAATGTGATTTTAATAAGTCATTTCACATGAAAATAAATATACACAGTTCCTGAATAGAGTTTACGTATTTATAGCTCTAATTGTTGTCTATAGCTTTGCACCTGGTCTTTGATTATCTGATGAAACATTCCAGAAAATATGAAATCATCCTGCTTAAAAGTGAATCAATTTATTACTTCCTGACAAAGAATCACAGAATAAATACTATCATTTATTTTGGACTTTCCAATGGATTTTTACTTTTACTAACCCTCCTCCTACAGAAGAAAAATGACAAGGAATACTTGCATAAAACTATTTTGTCTTAAATTCCACCGTATACTTCCACACTGTGTAATAATAACTTGCTACTTTTAAGTTTCAATTAGCACTTGGCTCAACAAGATTGAATATTATACCCTCAGGATATGCTACAGTAGGATATGCCTAAATTCTCACTTAGTTTTTGTAGTGGCAAATGAATCACTGCCTCCACAAACTACAACTCTGTTGGGGCAGATTTCAACTCCTCTGAAAAAGCTAGAAGTTAGTTGACGCCCTCCTTTAATCCACAGAACGAGGGGGATGCCTGACACAAAGGGGACCCAAAGGGATAGAGAGGTGAGGAGAAATATGTGGGCAGGAACTCAGGAGTTAATTATAGCTCAGGAGGATAGAGTGCAAGGCAGATAAAACAACTCCTAGTTCTCTATTTGGACTTACCAAGAAAGGGATAGTGCCAGCAAAAAGCTGGATACATTTTTATACACATTATTTACCATCATCCAGATCAAGGTAGAACATATCTAAACCTAGAAGTCTGCCTCAAGTGATGGCTCTTAATCAGTAATATACCCATCTCCCCTGTTGCCAAAGGCAACTGTTACTCAGACTTCTTGAATATATACACTTTTAAAAAAAGATTTATTTATTTATGCTCATAGAACTGGGGTATAGACCAGAGGTGTGATGGGTGAGAATACTCACCAGAGACAGAGTGGGGGAAAAGAAGAGGCAGATCTACTGAAATACACTGCTGAGGAGAGCAGTGGACATGTCAGGAGGGGTCTGCCACGCCATGTGGGTCAGCTCCCTGACTGGGGATTGAACTTGTGCTGCAGGGGCTTTGGAGAGCTTCTTAATGGGGTGCTTTAGCCAGCTGCGCCACGAGGGAGAGCCCCTATACACTTTTTTGTATTTAGCTTTTTTAGGAGAGCAGAATACCAAGTGAAAAGAGCTTGGAAGAATATTTCTTACCACTTACAAAGGATTCAAATTCTAGAAGGGCTATGGACAAATGAGTAATTACATAAGCTACAAACATTTTAAGATAGTTTCAGGGTGCTAAGGAAAACATGGGAAAAGAGGCTCTCTTTGCTATGGAAGTCATCAATAAACACTAAGTTGAGAAAAAAAGTTGGAAGATAGGCTTAATGTTGATAAGCTAAAGCTGGGTGATAGATGCACTGGATTTCATGATGATATTATCTCTCCTTTTATATGTGCTTGACAATATCTTTAGTAAAAATTTAAATTGTGTCCTAAGCAATGGATAGGAGCTAATCAGTAAGGCAATGATGACAGAAATATGAAAAACAAAAGAAGTGAAGCTACACAAGTTTTTAGAAAGTAAGTCATTTGGGGAAATGTAGTTACGAGCGAAGTTCATATAAAGACCTTAGTGCTGGTCCCTGCTTATGTGCTAAGGAAGCTGAACTTTCTCCTAAGATAAATGGGAGCCACTGAAGAAACTATAATCAAAAGAATTATCTGATGAGACTAGAATAATCATTAGAATAATCATTTAGTTACCACTATAGACACTAAATAAGAGATGAAAACAAAGGGATGTGGGAATTTTTGAAGTAACCTTGGCAATAATTAAAGCTTAGCACTTACAATTATTTAAAAATAAAATTTTAATGAGCAAAAACATGAGAGCCTCAACTGAGGCAAGACAATAAAGATGAAGGAAACAGGCACCAATCTATATTTTAACACAAATTTTTTAGATGATCTATTAAAAATTAGCCATTGTAAAGATATACAAAGAACTAATGAAACTCAACAAAAATAAGCAACCTCATCCAAAAATGGGCAGAAGAGCTAAAAAGACACTTCTCCAAAGAGGAAATGCAGATGGCCAACAAACATATGAAAAAATGTTCAACATCACTTGTAATAAGGGAGATGCAAATCAAAACCACAATGAGATACCACCTCACCCCAGTGAGAATGGCACATCCTAAAACAACCAGCAACAACAAATGCTGGTGAGTATGTGGAGAAAAAGGAACTCTCCTGCTCTGCTGGTGGGAATGCAAACTAGTACAACCACTATGGAAAACTGTTTGGAGGTTCCTCAAACTGCTTAACATGGAGCTTCCATATGACCCAGCAATCCCACGCCTAGGTATCAACCCAAAAGACACAAAGATACTGATTCAAAAAGATACCTGCACCCCTATATTTACTGCTGGCTTATATACAATTGGGAAGACATGAAACAGTCCAAATACCCAAAAGTGGATGACTGGATTAAAAAGATGTGGTACATCTATACAATGGAATATTACTCAGCAACCAAAAAAATACACACATGTCTTTTGCAGCACATGGAGGGAGCTGGAAAAGATCATGCTTGGTGAAATAAGCCACAAAGAAAAGGAAAATACCAATGGTTTCACTCATAGCAGAAGTGTAACAGACCAAGCGAGAATGAACAGCTATATACCAAAAGACATTTTGTGGGGAATGGGATCAAGAACAGTGGGGGAAATGCACTGGACTATGGTGATGGCACAGGGTGATTTGGTGATGGGAAACCCCCGGGGATTACAACTGAGATGAAAAAATGCACAAAATGATGTAAAAATAAACTATTATATTATATGAAAAAATTAGCTGTTGTTTTATGTCAACCAAGCCGGAAGATTTAGCACATAGGGCTGCATTAGACAGCTATGGTCAAACTGCATTCTGGTGAATATTTTTCTATTTAAAAACTCTCCCCATAGCTTGCAGCAATTAAAAATAATTTTCCATAATACTGCCCGCTCATAATGGGTTTCAGTTCCACAGAGTAAAAGGATTCAGAGCAAGTGCCTCAGAATTGCTAACATTTTGGCAGGGGTTCCACGAGAGCAGTCAACAACCTCAACTGTCAGCTGAAGTCTCCGGCACTAGTAGTCCAGGTATAAGGGCAATGACAGATGAGGGATCCTAGGTACTGTCATTGTGCAGAGAAGTCAATAGCCATAGACCAATAACAAGAACAAAAAGATGAAATTCAAGCTAAAACCAAAAGCTAAGCTAAAAGCAAAAGTTTGAAGTTCATTGTATGTACTATTGATTTGGAATGGCTACATATTTTAGAAAACATCCTTCGCCCACCCCAAAACTGGCATAAACACATCCTTAGCTAGCTTCTATACCTCAGGTTAGCTTTTATGAACATATACAACAATGAGAAAGTCAGTAAGTCGATTCTAACATTTTGCTGCCTAAGAATTAGAATAATCTTAACTGAAATAGCCTACATCCATTAATACAATTATTTACTGTGACCTGTTCTTTACTTCATTTTGGTTTCATGCCTTTATTTGACCAGGTTCAAGAACATGAAATAGAAAAAACACACTGTGGTGTGAAGTCTTGTTTCCTCAGTTACAAATGTTGAACAAAATGGAAACTCATTTATTCTTCCTTGACTATTTGCAGTTCAAATACTGCTATTTCTACTCCCTGTTCCCATCACTAGTAACTGCTGAAGGCAGGAAATCTCATTAGAATTTGCCACCTCACCATGCTCAGGCAGGTCGACCTACTTAGCAGCTTAGTCTACTTTTTTTTTGCCTGCTCATTTTGAAAAGAAGAAATAAAACCTTCATCTCCAAAGACAAAAAAATAATCTTAAATCACAAATCTAGCATTCAATAGATTCTGCAAACACACAGAGCAGAGAGGATGGAGGAATAAATGACCCTGGGTAGTGGCTATATATCTATTGATTTAGAAATTGAATAAGAGAAAGTCACATCAAGGACTTATGCACACAGTACTATCAGAGGGTACCTAAAAAGACCCACAAGGCAAATTGTTAAAAAAGTTAGAGTAGAAACATTCACAACACCTTATGGTTTTGTGTGCTTCACACATCCTTAATAAAGTACACCAGATATAACATTTCCAAACCAAACAGCAGTTGAAGGTGCAGGAAAAAAGCTAATGTTTGTATAAGCCATATTTAATTTGGCAACATATTTTGTTAGCTGAAACAAGGGAGTCTTCAAAACTAACAAAGGAATATATGCACTATTACATCACATGTAGGGAATTCAGGAAGCATTTATTGTGCACAGCAGAAAGTGAATGCAAGCTGCTCTGCGTTTCTACGATTTACATTTGACTGTTCTGCCTCTGCTCTCCATGCAGTTTCACCCCACCTCTATCCTTGGTCCTCCCTATAAAAATAAGTAAACAACCTAAAAGAGTTAACTCTTAAGTCGATTTCTGAAACATCTTTGAAACTAAGAACACCTACAGGTATTTAACAAAATAATGACATGCTACCATTTACATCAAATTTTGTAGTTTGCAATTCTATTTTATTCACAAAGAGCAGACAGTATTTTCATTTTACTAGTGAGGGTACTGACAACACAACAGTTGAAAATTTTGCCTCAAGTCAAATTTCATGGAACACAGGGAAGTTAACAAGAACCTTGAAACTCGAACTCATAAAATGGTGCTAGTGTCAAAATAAATAACAATGGATGATAAGCTACAGAATAAAATGAATATACATGAGTCACTGCTGATATAAGATATGGGGGAAAAGAAACAGCTCTTTCTTATAGTAGAATTCCAATAAAAACAGAAATTACCAACTGGTAAACACCAGAGCAACAATTGTTGGAGTAAAAAATTATCAATGGAGGGCCCTGCCTGGTGGCACAGTGGGTTAAAGCACAGCACTAAAAAGCTAAAGCCACTTCAGCATGAGTTGGATCCCCAGCCCTGGAGGTGACCAGTCTGCTGTTCCCCTCAGCAGTATACTGCATCAGTTGGCCTGTTCCGCTCCCCACTGTCTCTGCTGAATCTTCTCACCACCCCTGCACCTCTGGCCTGTATCCCAGTTCTGTATGCATAAATAAATAAATCTTTTAAAAAATTATCAATGGATTATAAAAAAAAAAGGGAAGAATGTAGAGATAAAGATGTAGAAAAACAGCTGGTGCTTGCTAGAGGTGAGGAGCATGCTCAGTAGGTAATAGGGATCAAAAAGTATAAACCACGGCCCTCCCTGGTGGCGCAGCGGGTTAAAGCACAGCACTGAGAGTCTGAAGCCACTTCCGTATGAGTTCGATTCCCGCCTGCCGCCTGCCCCGGAGGAGACCACATGGCGAGCCAGACCTCTCCTGACCCGCCCGCTGCTCCCCTCAGCAGTGTACTTCGTCGATCTGCCTGTTCTGCTCCCCACTCTGTCTCTGGTGAAGCCTCTCACCGCCCCTGAGCCTCTGGCCTGTACCCCAGTTCTGTATGAATAAATAAATAAATCTTTAAAAAAAAAAAAAAAGTATAAACCACAGTTACAAAATAAGTAAGTCATGAGGTTGTAAGGTACAATATGACAACAGTAATCCTATGATGTATATCTGTGTATATCTGAAAGTTGCTAGGAGATTAGATCTCATCACAAGAAAATAAATTGTTTTAACTATGTATGTTAATAATGCTAACTAAATCTATTGTGATGATCATTTTGCAATATATATAAATGTCAAATCATTATGCTATACACCTAAAACATAATGTTACATGCCAATTATATCTCAAAATATCAAATATGGACACTAAAATTAGTAGGCAAGAGTATAATGAGAAACAGGAAATTTGCATACCTCACAGTATCTCCTCACAAGGTAATTATTACAAATGGTAGAACAGTAGCTTTACAGGGTCCTCATTGGTGACATAGCAGGTTAAAGTGCAACACTGTGAAGCTTGCACAGCAGTTTCAGCACCAGTTTGATCCCTGGCCAGGGAGGGGACCCATGTGGCATGGCAGACCTCTCCTGACCTGCCCACTGCTCCCCTCAGCAGTGTACTTCATCAGTCTGCCTGTTCTGTTCCCACTCTGTCTTCTCACCACCCTTGCACCTCTGGCCTGTACCCCAGTTCTGTATACATAAATAAATCTTGAATGAAAAAAAAAAGAAAGAACAGTAGCTTTATAATGATGAAATCTGACAGTCCTGGCAATCATGTGATCATCGAGGTTAATAATCACCAGAATTGAGGCATATCAATATCATGTGCCTCCTAAAGTGATGAGTTTTAAATAGCTGAACATCTGTGAGAGACATTCTACAAAATAATTGGCCAGTACTCTTTAAAAGTATCAAGGTGATAAAAGAAGACAGTTAACAAGACTGTCTGATTGGCAGAGCTCATGATGTGACAACTAAATGCACTGTGGTATCCTAGGGTCTTCAAAAAAGGATATTGAGACAACTGGTGAAAAAAAAAAAAGTCCTATAATTAATTAGTGGTACTATGTCAATGTTAACTTTCTGGCTTTGATCATTGTTCTTTACTAAAAATTAGCATTTGGGTAATCTGGTCAAAGGGTATACAGAAATTGCTTGTACTATTTTAAAACTCTTTTATAGGTCTAAAATTATTTCCAAATAAAAACTTTTCCTTAAAAGAATATGATGCTCAATGCTGATAATCTCAAACCACATCATTTGGAACTGCATTTTCTTTGTTTCAAGTACATACATTTTGCCTCCTCAATGAGCTCCACTGAAGGATTAATCATTCACAGGTATTAAATTATTTTAAAGTATTAAAAAGAAAGTTTTGGTACTAACCATCATAGTAAAATGTGCTCATTTTCACAAAAACACTGATTGAAAAAGATACCTGCACCCCCCTGTTTATTGCTGCTTTATTTACAATTGGAAAAACATGGAATCAGCCTAAATGCCCAAAAGTAGATGACTGGATTAAAAAGATGTGGTACATATATACAATGGAATATTACTCAGCAACCAAAAAAGAGAAACACATGTCTTTCGCAGCAACTTGGATGGAGCTGGAAAAGATCATGCTTAGTGAGATAAGCCAGAAAGAGAAAGAAAATACCAGATGGTTTCACTCATAGCAGGAATATAATGGACCAGGCGAGAAAATAACAAGAATAATGAACAACCATATACCAGAGACATTCTGTGGGGGCGGAGTGAGGAATGGGATCAAAAAGGGGGGGGGAAGGGAGGGAAATGCACGGGACTAGGGTGGTGGCACAGGGGTGATCTGGTGATGGGAAACCCGCGGGGATTACAATCGAGATGGAAAAAAAAAATGTGCAAAATGATGTAAAAATAAACTTTGTAATAAAATAAAATAAATTATGTACAAAATGATGTAAAAATAAACTGTTATAAAAAATAAAAATGTGCGGCCCTCCCTGGTGGCGCAGTGGGTTAAAGCACAACACTGAGAATCTAAAGCCGCTTCCACATGAGTTCGATTCTCGCCTGCCCCGGAGGTGACCACATGGCGCGGCAGACCTCTCCTGACCCGCCCGCTGTTCCCCTCAATGCCCTTCGTCAATCTGCCTGTTCTGTTCCCCACTCTGTCTCTGGTGCCGCCTCTCACCACCCCTGAGCCTCTGGCCTGTACCCCAGTTCTGTATGCACAAATAAATAAATCTTTTAAAATAAATAAATAAATAAAAATGTGCTCATTTTCCCTTAATTAATGATTAGCAATTAAAAAATATTTTGCTCCAATAGTAATAATAAAGGATTTATCTTAAAAGAATCTCAGGAAAGCTGACCCAACTGAAACTAGTATAATTTTGAACACTAAGGGGAAAATTTTTAAAAGGATCATGTTCAGAAAGACCATAAATTTGATAAAAAGCCACCTAGAAGTCTGGCTGAATACTCTAACTAAACACTAGGCCATATAATTTAATAAGAGGTAAAGTAGGGACCTAAAGCACAAATTACTTTGTTCCAATCAAAAGTAAGTGAAGCAAGGAAACTTTTCCCTGCAGATTTATACTGTAAATGCTTACAAACTATGACATTTACAATTTTTGTACTGATTATGTCATTGATCATTGATCACAGGTAACTGGTGAGTTACATACTTGACACAAACTTTTTTTTGGATTACTTTATCTCCAGTGGTTTTATACAACAGGAGCTTAATCAATGTAGCTGCATATAAGCAGGTCAAACTTAAGTTCATACATTATTTAGGGCTTTGGATTTCTTTTCGGATAAAGGTCAGTCACCTGAACACCACTGCAAGGTCCTACCCTCTGCCTGCAAAGCAGGCAGAGATTCTGACTCAGGGCCTTGATGCAAACTTTTAATACATGCAATAAAAACCAACCATAATTTAGCCTTAAAAATTCATTTCTTCCAAACTACCAATGTAGTAAACTAAGTAGGAGGTCTAAAAATAAAGACGATCTACAAAATCTGGCAAATATGTTTGACTCGGCCGGGTTAGGAAATGAAAAAAGAAGGGGGAAATAGCACTTGGGTTTTAGTATCAAAATTACTATATAAGTAGTTAATACACTTTCAGAAAAGATAAAAGAAATGAACTGATCAATATTGGTGGCTTTATGTGCTTAAGACTTTTATAGTAAGTACATAGTACTTGTTTAAAATCTTTTTTAAAATTATCAAGGATTAGTCCCAAAAGAAGGGATAAGAAATACATAGAAAGGCCACTATGAAGTGCAAGAGAACAAAAGTATAATTATAGTATTAAAAACCAGGCTGTCCAGATAAGCCCTTAAATTCCCTATCATAGCTATTACCATATCAGTAAAGCTAGATATAGATTTATCGTAAGTGTTTGGTGGAAAGTGAGTGTAACAAAGTAGCTCAAGCTTAGTTCAAGGATCACCATTTTAGCTACCCAACTAGACTCTGATCCATTATGCTAAGTGAATTAATCTTATCTACAAAATGTTCTTGATTTAAATTTGGATATTCTAGATGACCAATATATCACCCAATGTTAAAACATAACTTCATCTGAGATGCCATGAAAAACCAAGTAAGAAATATTGTAAAAATTTAATTGTTTGCTTTCCTAACAGTAAGAAAAGGTATAGTTAAGGGAATATTTAAAATGTTGCAGTGGAAAAAAAAATCAGAAAAATGTTTCAGGCCTCTAGGACATTTAAACACACCTTCATTAGAATGCCAAACCAAATCTAAAATAGGAGATAGAAACATCAATATTAGAAATGGATGTCATTCACATGACAAAACTGTTGGATTTCTGCAAGATGTGGTAAGATAAATCTAAATGGGAGAGAAATGTCAAATGCAACTAGCAAGTTGTCTTCTTGACAAAGGAATGCTGTGACTTAGAAAACAGAAAAAAAAACTGGTACAAATACTATTAACAAGAACAACAAAAATTAGGGAGCAGGTAGGTCATATGAACAAATAAGAAACCTTTATTACTATCAGAATGTGCACTGCAGTCACCAGTCACCAAACAATCTAGGAAATCACAAGAATTTCTACCAGAAACAGGTATACTAGGAAGGTGGATGAATAACCAATCATCTACAATTAACATTATGACTAGCAAAATATTAATTCTTCCCACTCCATTCCTCTCAAGCTTCTGGGTTGGCAAACAGAAATGTAAATTTCTGTTAGCCAGATCATTTATGCCATATTTACTCTTTTTTTTTTAAAGATTTATTTATTTGTGCATACAGAACTGGGTACAGGCCAGATGTACAGGGGCAATGAGAGGATTCACCAGAGACAGAGTAAGGAAGAGAAGAGGCAGATCTACTGAAATACACTGCTGAGGGGAATAACAGGCAGGCCAGGAGAGGTCTACTGCACCATGTGGATCACCTCCAGGGCAGGCGGGGTTTGAACTCATGCTGACGTGGCTTCTGCCTCTCAGTGCTGTGCTTTAACCCACTGCACCACTAGGGAGGGCCCCATTTATGCATATGTAAAAGGACAAATTATTAGTATCTAAGGATAGTGAAGTTACTGAAAATGAATCCACTTACATGTCTCCACAAACAAGAAGAGGTAGAGAAAAAGAGAAAGGAAAAAAAAAAAAAAACAAAAAACCAGCACAGGGTGTATGAAATAGTTTTGCAATAAAAATGAAAGAGGAAAAATAGAAATTGGCCACTTATTTGTTTTTTGTTGGGGGAGAAGATCTGATAATAGAAGTACATTTTACATTGCACTGTAGAATTTAGAAAATTTGATTATTTAACACAGGGTATGAGAGTTCTAGATAGCGGGTAATGGACTGAGGTTTGACTAAGTGTAGGGTAGAAATAAATAAGGAGCTGGAAGAAAGAATACTGCAAATTAGTAGACTAGAGAAACTTGTTCCTGGAGCACAACTAAAATTAAAAACTAAACTAAAAAAAATGCTCACAGAAATCTTAAGTTTATCACTAGAGATGAGGGACTTTCCCAATGAGACTTTACACATAGGTCAGGGGTTTAGTATAGAGACAAAATAAGGACAGGTGATGTTTGGTGTATACAGCAGCTGTTCCAGTCAGTGAAATAGTCTGGGACTCGCACACAGACAGTGTGGCACAGAAACTGGACTTGCTGAATCTCACAGGATGGCAGTGAGACTTTTCAATGAGGGGCTAGTGAAAACAGGTGTGGACCTATGTGAGAGCTCCTGGTTAGGACATGGAGAGAGCCTGGATACCTGCATCACAAAGCAGGGCTCCATTCCCCTCTCAGCTGGGATATCTGAGAGAAACCTGCTGTGCTGCATGAACCACAGCCCTGTTGATAGCCTTTACCTGGCAGTGTGTGCCTGGCAGCAGGTGCCCCAAAATGCAGAAGGGAGCAACAAAGAACCTGAGAACTTACGGTTTGCTCTGAAGAAAGAAGAGAGGAGGCAGAATTGATCTTTCTGCCTCAAACAGCCTTTATTCCCAACAGGACTGAAATGGATTTTTTGGACTCTACCCATCTATTCCTCCCTCACTTGCCACCAAGTTAAACAAAAAAAAAAAAAAAGAGAAAACTGAATCCATAGTGCCTCAATTAGAAAAAAGTAAACGAGGCAATGCAAATACCTAGGAATTAAGAAACATTTGAACAGAGATAGAAAAGCTTAAGAAAAACGATAGAAGTCCAAAGACCTACATGTAAAGGACACAGAACTGGAGAACCTAACAAAGATTTTAAAATGACAAAACCAAACAAAAACTTAACTGAGGTTATTAAAATGGCAATCAAATACACAGGCAGATACAGGGTCTTAGAAAAGAGATCCTGGGGCCCTCCCTGGTGGCACAGTGGGTTAGGATACAGCACTGCAAGCCAGCCGCAGCCACTTCAGTGCAAGTTTGATCCTCTGCTCTGGAGGTGATCCACATGGCACTGCAGACCTCTCCTGACGGGTCCGCTGCTTCCCTAGCAGTGTACTTCCTCGATCTGCCTGTTCTGCTCACCACCCCTGCACCTCTGGCTTGTACCCTAGTTCGTATGAATAAAATAAATCTTAAAAAAAAAAAGAAGAGAGAGAGAGAGATCCAGGAACAAAAAGAGTTCTTTATTGAAGAGACTGAAGAAATAAAAGGACCAAAAATGCTGAGCAAGATGAGGACAAATACAGAGAACTTATATTAAATAGGCGTAAGCTGAGCAAAGAGAAAAATTTGGAAATTGAAGGCACAAATCAAATGTACAAACAACCCAAGTGGAAGAATATACAAACAACCCAAGTGGAAGAAAAGAGAAATAAGATTTAGGAAAAATGAAAACTCTGCAAGACTCAAACTAAAGTCTATCAGACTCATCTGGAATAGGAAGCCTAAGAATACTGGGCATTCCCAAAAGTGAAGAAAGGGAGAAGGGACCCAGCCTCTGGCAATAACCACGAGGAAGGGAGGAACGTGGAGTTATTGTTTAGTGGACACAGAGCTTCAAATTTGCAAGAGCTCTGGAGATGGAGGGTGGTGATGGTGGCACAACTATATAGATACCCTTAATAACACTGAACTGTATACTTAAAAACGGTTAAGATGCCAACTGTTATTTTACAATTAAAAACAAATTTTAAAATCACACTGCTCACTTCAGCAGCACATCTGAGAGAGAGAGAGAGAATGAGTGCATGCACGAGTGAGCGCCAGCCCAAAATAGCCAAGGAGAGTATGTTCAAAATGCTAAGACCCAAGAGGGGTAAACAAATTAAGCCCAAGTCCAAGGTAGATTGAGCTCTGAGCCAAGAATTCCTGCCTTCTTGTTATACGAACTAGGGTGCCAAAAGAAAGAATGGCCTAGTGGTGGCCCTCACAGAGCCTTCTGGCAATGATGTCTCCTTCTAATATAGGTATTAAATGAACAAGCAAAATGGAAACCTATGGTATTATTGGACATTAAGCATAAAATATGCTTAAGTTTCCATGGACCTTACAAGAGGTAGCCAATTATAAGTTTAATGGAAATTAAATAGCTGCTGAGGGCCAAGCAGAAGGCCCAAGTTTTGTTGATTTTGAATTTCTACAAAAACACATTAACAGGGAAGTAGCCATCACTTTCCCTGAAGGGGAAAAAAAAAAAGTATCTCTTTTATTTCTTTTAAATTATGAAGCTTCCACAAAGAATGACAGCACAAATATAGCACATTTTAATCTATGCCAACAATTGGATACTCATACAAAAACGGAAGTGGCTAAAATTTTCCACGGCTGTCTTGCCTGTCCCAGCCTTTTATGGAAAAAATTCTAAAAATATATCACAACCCAGACTAATATTAAGGGACATGGTATGTAAATGTAATACCAGCATAAAATTGCAATGTGTCTGTTCTTGTGGAACCCAGAAAATACTGTGAATAAATTGCATGATTGACAAAAAAAAAATGTTCTTTAATTTAGGGAATAAAATGTTTTTTAAATATGTATTCTTTTATCACACTTACACTGTACATAATTTAAAAAACCAAATAGTTCTACAATGAAAGTTGATTCAGTAAGAACTATCTTAAAAAGTGCATTAACAGAACAAAAAAAAACTGCAGAAAAAGCATTAAACAAAATTCAAGTTCTTTTCATGATTAAAACTCTTAGAAAACTAGAATAGAATTTCCTTAATCTCATAAAGGGTATCTACAAAAACCCTACAGTAATATTATACCACCTACTGATGCAAAAATAGAATCTTTCCCCCTAAGATTAAGAACTGGGCAAAGATGTCAACTCTCATCAATTCTATTCAGTTGTGTAAAGCAGCCCTAGAAGGGGGCGGGGAAAAGAACAGGGAAGATTTATAGACTGGAAAGGAAGGATGTGAAACTATTTGTAGATAACAAATCATCTATGTAGAAAAATCCCAAAGAATCTCTTGGGGATTTACCAAAAGGAAAAAAATAATAGGTATTTATACAAAGGTTCATATACAAATGTTTATAGTAGAGTCATTCATAACTGGAATGGAAACAATCCAAATATATATCAAAAGCTGAATGGACAAATTAGGTTTAATATTTATGGAATATTATTTGGTAATGAAAAAGAACAAACGACAGATGAATCTCAAAAGTATTATGATGAGTTGAATAAGTCAGACACAAAAGAGTACATATTGTATGACTTCATTTATATGAAATTCTAGAAAAGGCAAAACAATGGTGACAGAAAGTAGATCAGTATCGTGCTAGAGTAGTGACTGCAAAGGTGTACAGAAAAATGTTAGGAGTTAATCAAAATGTTCTATGTCATGATTGTGGTGGTGGTTACAGTACATCATCAAGATATGAAAATAAACACTTAAAATTAGCAAATTTTATTTTATGCAAATTATACTTGTGTAAATTATACTTCAGTAAAGGTGATTTTAAAAAGATTTTAAAGAAAATATTACATAAAATTATATATGTGTGTGTGTGTGTATATATAGATATATATATATGCAACATACAGAGAACTGTACAATAACCTTTTATTTCTCAAAAGTGGGAGAGGTGTCTTGTAATTTTATAAACTTGGTTTTATAACTGCAATGCAAAAATCACTCCTTGTATAATACAAAGAAATCTCTACCAGTTTGTAACAACATTTACTAATGATGCAAACAATAAAGCAGAGGCAAAGCAGAAAGTGACCCTCTATGTCAAGGAAGCCAAACTGCATTAATGTCATCATTAGCAACGACCCACAATATTGACAGGGAGAAATAGCTGTGTGCCAGGCATCCCTCAGCCTACCACTTAGAATATTCTTCATTTGTAGCTGAAGAAGAAACTTTATCTCTTGCAACTGATACAAGTCCTAACAGTGGCAGATAAAGCAAAATAGTACAACCCATGCTGCAGTTTTAAAAGTACAAGAAACACAAACATGACTTTGCAAGTCACCTCATATTTTCAGGATAAGGCTATTTTCCACTTAAATGTAGAAATTAATTATAACGTACATAGGAGGGATAATGCCATATAACAGAATATGTGAGTTAGTCACCAAAAATTCATCTCTTTTTAATATATTTGACTTATATGTTTATTGCTATTTCTTCCCACTAGAAATGATACTTCATAATGACAAGGATTTTTGTCTTTGCTACTCACTGCAATATCCCTAGTGCCTAGACCAATGCCTAGTGTAAGTAATTACTCAATGACAGAATTATGTCCACATAGATATTAAGTAAATATATTTATAGCACATTTATTCTATTGTGTAGATATTATTCACAGATAAACATAATAAACTCCCACACTTTCTCATATAGTTTTTTTGATTGTACAATTTGTCTAACAACCAATTCAAACAAGCTTTCAAGCTATGTGATTATTTTATGTGTTTCTTCATTCCAAAATTTTCTGGTGTGTATTTGCATTCGTAATTAAGAACAAATGCATCTTTATAAAACTATAGAGTTTTATACAAGAATATCTCAATTAGCAATAGCAAGCCTCAAGATTTCCTGTAACCATTTCCACCAATCTATCTCTCTGTATATACTGGTTACCCTATCCAGAATCCACCTCTAACACTTCCGGCTAAGCAAACACACATTTCTCTGTAAATCTAACCTGTCTACAACCCAGTATCCCAGTTAAGAATCCTTTATAGAGCCCTCCTTGGTGGCGCAGCCGGTTAAAGCACAGCGCTAAGAAGCTAAAGCCACTTCCACATGAGTTCAATCCCCACTTGCCCCCGGAGGAGATCCACATGGTGCGGCAGACCTCTCCTGACCCGCCCGCTGCTCCCCTAAGCAGTGTACTTCGTCGATCGGCCTGTTCTGCTCCCCACTCTGTCCCTGGTGAATCCTCTCACCCTCCGCATCTCTGGCCTGTACCCCAGTTCTGTATGAATAAATAAATCTTAAAAAAAAAAAGAATCCTTTATAATACTAGTTAGCCTCAATACTTTGAGGCTATGTAGAAAATCTCACAGTCCTTTTGTGACTACTTAGAACCACAATCTGACTTCCAAAAAAATCCTAAATCCCTTTTGGGCAGGCAATATTAAATGTTTTTCTTATGGACGTTACAGAATGTCCATAAAAGTTTATTTGTTGAAATTAATGAATTTTACTGAGACTAAAGATGACTAAGGACACAAGAATTAATGTAAAGCTACAAAAGATAAAGAAATATGTTTGCATATAAGACTATATGCATCAAACTTACCAGTAGTGTCTGTCCTTGTGAAATGAAGAAATGACCTGATATAACTATAGTAAGAACAAGATATCCAGATTCTTCATTGGAATCAAAAACCTTGAAAAGAAAAAGAAATATGTCTAAGGCAACATATTCCTATAAACCTGTAATACTGATAGCAAGCAATTTTCTCCCATTGATCTTCCTTTTGGTGAATGCCTGCTTTCTTTTCATTTATAGTTTTAGGTTTGTCTTCACATAGGGACTAACAACCAGGCTTGTAAAATATGTAATTAAAACCAACCAATTCTTTTAAATCAAAAGAATGCCAGATTAAGAATTAAGGTCCATGGGGCCTGGACCAACCACATTTTAGTTATGGATTAATAAATCATGAATTTCTTAGGGTCTCAATTCGCCCTCTATAAAATGGTGATAATGCCTTACAGGGTTGCTGAGTTTCAACTTCTTCAGCCATATAACCCATTCTGCATTCCTCAAAACTTGGCACATTCCTTTGGATGAACTCTAATTTGTCAATGACATTCTTAAAATATGGTGCCCCAAACTGACTGTATTCTTGGTGTAGTCTAATTATCTATCCCCTGTTGGCTGCAGTAGTGCACCCTACAATCACATTTACCTTTTGAGGGGGTAGCCCAATTGAAGAGTTTCATATGGTTATCAATAAAATCTGAAACTTTACAACTTACATTGGTAAATGTTACTTTTGTTATTTTTAATCACAATCTAAATGTGGGACCTTGGACTTATGCCCATATCTATTTTATTCTGTTATATTTGTGGTAGGGAGTTGAAGTAATAAAATAAAAATGTCAGGGAGGACATGATTGATAGATAATTATCAAGTATGATTTGGGTCTTAAGTGATTAGACTTTATAGGTGGGTTTAATCATCATAAAAAACACTAAGATAGGGCCCTCCCTGGTGGCGCAGCGGGTTAGAGCATGCACTGAGAAACTGAAGCCACTTCCGCATGAGTTCGATCCCTGCCTGCCCCGGAGGCGACCACATGGCGGCAGACCTCTCCTGACCCGCCCGCTACTCCCCTCAGCAGTGTACTTCGTCCATCTGCCTGTTCTGCTCCCCACTCTGTCTCTGGTGAATCTTCTCACCCTCCGCAACTCTGGCCTGTACCCCAGTTCTGTACGAATAAATAAATCTTAAAAAAAAAAAAAAACACTAAGATAAACATTTTTGTATAAGTAAGATGAAATTAGAGATTCACCTTAATGTGCAAGCTCTAAATAATTATCACACACCTAACTCAATATTGTGTATTTTTATATGGTTTATACTGCATTCTACAGAGAAATCATATTATAGTTTCATATCTGGGGCTGGGAATTTTAATGCTATGCTAAATTCAAGATTTCCCATTAAGTTTTCTCTAATTCCTTTAAAATTTCAAACTTAAAAATTGAGTAATGTTCTCAGTTTCAAGGAGAGTATATTAAGCCTTGCACTGTTTCCGTTAGTGGTTATATTCTGCATCTTTCCCATTATTAGGAATATAGTTATTTGTATGACACTCTCCCTGTTATAATTTAAATGGGATATTTTGTGACTATTTAGAATCACAAGGGTAGATAGGGGTAAGCACAGCTTTGCAGACTAAAGTTTAATCAATAAATTCTTTGGAAGGCAGTATGTAAACATGACAATTACTTTTTTTTTTGAAATATAATATAATACATATATGCCTAGAAAAGTACAGCTCAATGAATGAAAGAAAGAATAATTATCTACCAAGAGAAAATAGAGAACATTACCAGGTACCAGAAGTACCCTAGCACTATTTCCCATTCATTACCTGCTATCTTCTCCCCATAAGGAAACCTGCCCATCCTATGCCTTAAATGTAAATAAAGACGATAATGATTCTGGGTGATGCCAAAATCCTCACTGCTAGTTAGAGAACAAATCTTTAATGACAACAAGAGTTTCTTATCTCAGTATTAATTCTAAATGTAAATGTAATAAATTCACCAATTAAAAGACAGAGTTTCTGTTGGATCAATACACAAAATTCAACTATTTGCTGTCTCCAGGAGGTGCACCTGAGCACCAAAGGTACACACAAACTCTAAATAAAGGTCTGAAAAGCAATCCCACAAGCAAATTTTATCCAAAGTAAGATAGAAACAGTCATACTTAGATCAGATAAAACAGATTTCCAGCTAAAAAAGGTAATAAGAGAGACAGAGATGAACACTGTATAATGACTAAGGGAACAATACATCAGGAAGACATAAAACACTCATCAACATAATATGCAACAAATAAGGAGCACCAAAATATATTAGGCAACTGCTATCAACTCCGAAAACAAGCATCAGAAAAAAAACACATTTGTGGCAGAAGACTTCAGTACCCCACTCTCACCAATGGACAGATAAACAAGACAGAATATAAATGGGGACACAATATCCTTAAACAAAGAATAGACCGCGTAGGCCCAAAAGATATCTATAAGGCAATGCACCTCAAAAAAGAAGAATACATATTTTTCTCAATAACACATTCTCTAGGACTGACTACATATTAGATCATAAGCTTCAACAAGTTCACAAAGACTAAAATCATATTGTCTTCTTTGACCATAAAAATATCAAACTAGAAATAAGCTATAAAAAAAATTCTCTAAGACATGGAGATTAAACAGACTACTTAAAACACTACTAGTTACTGAGGAAATTGAATTTTTTTATTATCCCATCTATGTTTTATAATTTATATTTTTTACATCATTATATATTCCCCATAAAATACCCACCACCAGTTCAACCTGTGAACCAAACCATCACCCTTGCACTCTTCTCTTCCCTGTTTTGACCTCTTTCCCCCCCTCTTCCTTGTAGAATGTTTCTTATTTATGGTTGCCTGCTGGTTTTGTTGCATTACTTTTTCCCTTTGATTCCTTATTTGGTTTCCCTATATTCCTCCTATAAGTGAAACCATATGATATTTTTCTTTGCCACTTGGCTTATTTCAATGAGCATGACCCCTTCAAGCTCTGTCCATGTTGCTGCAAATGGCTTATATACTTTTTTGATTGCTGAAGAGTATTCCATTGTGTATCTATACCACATCTCAAAGAAGAAGTCTGTTTTTAAAGATTCATTTATGCATACAGAGCTGGGGTACAGGCCAGAGGTGCAGGGGCAGTGAGAGGATTCACCAGAGACAGAGTGGGAAACAGAATAGGCTGACTGACAAAGTACACTGCTGAGGGGAGCAGTGGGCAGATCAGGAGAGGTCTGCCGCACCAGGTGGATCACCTCCGGTGTGGGGATTGAACTCATGCTGAAGTGGCTTTAGCTTCTTAGTGCTGTGCTTTAACCTGCTGCACCACCAGGGAGGGCCCTCAAAGAAGAAATTTTTAAAAATCAAACCTCAATACAAATGGCAATGAAGATGCAACCTTCCAGAATTATGGGACACAACAAAAGCAGTACCAAGTGGGACACAGATAGTAATATAGGTGGCAAACAAATAACCTCATCCCTCACCTAAATGAAATAGAAAAAGAACAAACAAAATCAAAAGCCAGCATAAGAAATGAAACAGTAAAAGAACAGAAGTAAATGAAATAGAAAGAAACAAAACCATCAACAAAACCAAAAGCTGGTTTTATGAAAAAATATTTTTTTAATTAACAAACCTTTAGCTTTGAGGAAAAAAATCACAAAAAGAGGGAGAAAATTCAAATAAATAGAATCATAAAAGAAGTTACTACACAGCAGAAATTCAGAATATAATTAAAATTGCAATGAATATGTACAAAAGCTCAACAATCTAGATGAGGCAAATAAATTAGAATTATATAGTCACGTAAGGATGAACAAAGATACCGAAAAACTGAACAGACCAGTCACAGTGAGAACACTGAAACAGTAGTCAAAACTCTCCCCACCCCCAAAAATGTACAGAAGTAGATGATTTCACAAGAGAATTCTATCAATCCTTAAAAGATGAACTAATTCCTATCCAAAGAAGTGGCAGTTTATAAAAAATAAAAACCCAAAATCAGTTGTCCTCCTATATGCAAACGTGCCAGAAGAGGCAGAAAATAATTCCATTTATGATGACACCAAAAAAAAAAAAAAAAAAAGAAAGAAAGAAATACCTAGGAGTAACTTAACAAAGATGAAGGGTCTTTACACTGAAAACTATGACGCTGTAAAAAGAAGTGGAAAAAGCCATAAAGAAATAGATATTCCCTGCTCATGGATTGGAAGAATTAATGTAGTCAAAATGATCACCTTACCCAAAATAATACACAGCTTCAAGGCAATCCCAACTTAGTGCACAAAGGATCTGAAAAGTTACTTTTTCAATAATGTTAAAATGGCCAAAGGTACATGAAATGGTGCTTAATATCATTAGCTATCAGGGAAATACAAATCAAAACCATAGTGAGATGTCATCGTCAGAATGGCTATTATCAAAAACACAAGGATTAGGAAGTGCCTGCAAAGATGTGAAGAAGGGGGATTTTACAACAGCTGGTAAACTGGTATAGCCATTATGGAAAAGAATTACGGAATTTCTTCAAAAGCATTTCAAATAGCTCTACCATACAATCGAGAAGTCGACTTCTGGGTATATAGCTAAAGGAAAGGAAACCACTCTTCTGAAGAGTGCTTTGCACTCCCATGTTCGCTGCAGCATTATTTATACAGAGTCATGACATGGAAGCAACCTAGGAGACTACTGAAAATCGAATGAAGAAAATTTATGTATGAGTACACATATACACCCAGTGGACTATAAGACATTAAAAAGAATGAAGTCCTGGCATTCAAAACATGTATAAATCTTAATGGCATTATTCTAAGTGAAATAAGTCAGAGAGAGAAAGATAAATACTGCATCATCTCTCTTTTATGTGGAATTTTAAAAAATATGAATGTGAAACAAATTGGTCATTACTAGACGAAGGGGTGAGGGATAAAGGAAATGGGTGAAGGTGGTGAAAACATATAAACTTCCAGTTAGCTGATAAGTAAGTTCTTGGGGCATAATGTACAACATGACAAAAGTTACTGCACAGTACATTTGGAAGTTGCTAATAGTAAATTTCAAAAGTTTTTATCATAAAGGAAAAAATATTAGGATATTAACTAAACTTGTATGTATGGTGAAATGAGTGCTCAAAGCCTATCAAATCGTTATGTTGCACACCTTAAAATTCTATGAGTTTATCAATTATATCTCAATATAACTGGGGAAAAAATGATTTACATCAGCCTGACCTCAGCCTATTGTGGTATTTTGCTATCAATAGAAATGTGACATATACTGAGATAAAGTGTGCCTATCACAAGCTTGCTTTTCAGGCACTGCTTATATATTGGTGAAATCAGTCTTCTCTTTTGTATGTATATAATTGTGAAAGGCTAAAACTAATCTAAAATTACACAATAAAAAATATATACAAAAACACAGAAAAACATTTCAAATGAATCTACCTTAAAGTAAATTACATCTAGATGAAAGGCTAAAATAGTGTTCTTCAGATACTACAAATTATGCATGTATGGGTTTTGTTTTCTGTTTTTAAGACCCCCTCAAAGCATCACAGCTCTCTATACTGTCACAAACTGCTGACGTATGGATTACAGAATATGAAAATGCACAGTAGCTAAACAGGCTACCAGCTGCTTCCCTGCTGACAATGAGTAGCTGAAAATTCCCAACATATTTAAACAATTTCCAAAGTATACTCTGCTAACACTCATTAATAGCTTCCATAGCTTAGTATTTTGCTTTTGAAATGTAAAGTGTTAACAGTAACAATCATAAACATAATTATAAGAGCCCCAAAAGTAATGACTCCCAGTAATATATCTGGAGAACTTTTCTTTAGAACCTAAAAAAAATCTCATGTATCAAAATATGTAATTCCCTCATTTACCATGTATGAGAATAATATTAAAGAACATGAAATTATCTAGTCCTTAAACCTGGTTACTAGAGTTAACTTGATCCTCACACTAGTAATGAGTAGTGGACTATATTTATTCAAAATACCTTCCATGTAATAGAGGAATTATGTTCTCTATATTTTTTAAATTACAAAGTAAGACTATACTGGTTATTTTACTATCAAACATATCTTAGGGGATTTCAATTATATATTTAAAAATACTAAAAAAAATTTCCCAACTAGCTGGACATAGGTGGATGACCTACACCTGGGTTACGACAGCTAGTGGAGGTTCCACCCACTGGCCCCAGTCACCTGAACAACCTATACCACACCCAGGTAAATAAAAGGAGAGGGAGACCCACATCCAACAGAAGCTTCATCTTTTGCAGTGCAAACCTGAAAGCAAACAGTGGGGAAAATGAATTTTACCAATGATCAAGAAAGCCCTCACAGGAGCAATATACCACAAGAAAAAAAAATTAATCTCCAGAACCCAGCAAAACTGAAATGGAAGAATTTTTCTTCTTGTGAGATGAAGAATTGAGAATTGTCATAAAGTCAAAAAATTTGAACAACACAAAGCTCAGAAAAACAGATAGGAGAAGACACAGAAAAGAATGCTATAAGAAACAATCAACAAATAAGATGGAAAAAGATATGGAAATGGAAGAATGCATCTTTAATATCAAAGACAGAAATCTGAAAAGAACCAAGAAAGAAAAGAGATACAAAGGATTATCTGGCACCATTAAGCAAGGGAATAAGGGTAATAGGAATCCCAGAAGAAGACAACACAAGGGAGCTGAAAAGCTATTAAGAAATAAATGAAGAAAAATTTTGCAAACTTGAAGGAAATAAAAACAGATATACAGGAAACTAAAAGGATGCCAAACTATCACAACAAACAGAAATCTACAGCAAGACATAGAAGTAAAGCTTCCAAGAGTCCAAGACAAAGCAAAACCAATGAAGCTGATGAGTGGGAAGAAACAGATAACCTATAAAGAAACTAAAAATATGTTAATATCAGAGTTTTATGAAGAAACACTACAGGCAAGGAGAAAAAATGAGTGACATATTAAAAAAAAAAACAACCAACCAAAAATACTTTATTTTACAAAGCTCTTCTTCCTATATATAAGGAGAAAATAAAGACTTTCTCAGACAAGCAAAATCTTTGGGAATTTTCTGCTACTTAATCCCAATTCCAAGTAATTTTACAAGGATTTTCAGGTTCTAAACCAACAGAGAAATGAACATAAGGAACTGAACAAGGAATTAAATAGAACCACAAAATTATGTACAAAATGCTTTAACAGACTTCCACATATCAATAATAACCCTAGATATAAATGGACAAAACTCACCAGTAACAAAGCATGTTAAATTAGAGAACAGAATCCACATTCTGCTGCCTCCATGAAACATCCACATTCCAAAGATAGATTAAAAAAGTAAAGGACTGGAAAACAATTTTACAAGCAAATAGCATCACAAAGGAGGTAGGGACAGCCATACTTCCATCAGATAAAATAACCCCACATTAGGAAAAAATAATAATAATGAACAACTATATACCAAAGACGTTTTACAGGATCAAAAATGGGTTGTGGGGGGGAAGTGCACTGGACTATGATGATAGCACATGGGTGATTTGGTGATGGGAAGCCTACGGAGATTACAACTGAGATGGAAAAAGGCACAGAATGATGTAAAAATAAGCTGTTATTAAAAATAAATTAAAAATAATAATAACCCCCCATTAAAAAGGTAACGAGATATAAACACTGCATAATGATCAAAGGTACGGCACACCAGGAGGGTATCATACTCATCAATTTAGACTCACCAAATGAGGGAATGTCAAAATATATTACTGTTTTACTACTGTCTCTGAAAACAAACACTGAAGAAAATACAAATGAGGTAGAAGACTTCAACATCCCACTCTCACCAATAGACAGAACAATGAGACAGAAAATAAACAAGAACACAACAGCTCTAAACAAAGACCTAGACCACACAGACCTAACAGACATTTATAGGACACTGCACTCCCAACAGATCTTTTACCAGGATCAACCACATACTGGGTCACAAGACAAAGATCAATAAGAACATGAAGAATGAGCATACCACACATCTTCTTTCTCACCAAAAAGTGTCAAGCTAGAAATCAACTACAATAAGAAACAAATGCGCTCCTCCAACATGTGAAGACTGACCAACATGCTACTAAAAGACCACTGGATTAAGAGAAAAATCAAAGAATAAATTTAAACTGAGGTGAATGATAATGAGGACACAATCCGTTAGAACATATGGGACATAGCAAAAGTAGTACTAAAAGTATATAGCAATATAGGCCCAAATAAAGAAACAACCTAATCTCCTATTTTGAGGAACCAGAAAAAGAACAAAATAATAAAACTGACAAAAAAAAAAGTCAGAAGAAGGAAATAATAAAAGTTAAAACAGAATAAATTAAACAGAAATTAAAAAGGTAGTCCAAAAGATCAATGAAACCAAGAGCTGGTTCTCTGAAAAAATAAAATAGACAAAGCCCTGACCAGGCTCACAAAGAGATGAAATCTCAAACAGGATTATTCATTACAGTATATGGTTAACTAATCAGTGACAAAGGAGCAAAAACTATACATTGGAACAAGGGAAGACTGATCAATAAAAAAATGTTGGGTAACTGAATTGTCACATGCAAAAGAATGAAACTAAGCTAATACCTCATGCCATACACAAAAATCAACTCAAAATGTACAAAAGACTTGAATGTAAGACCTGAAACCACAAAATATACATAGGTCAAACATTCCATGACAAACGTCAGAACATCTTGAGGACTCATCTCCAAAAGCAAGAAAATATAAATAGCTGGTATTACATCAAACTAAAAAGCTTCTGTACAGCAAAAGAGACAGCAACTAAAACAGAGACACACTACTGAGTAGGGGAAAATATATGCACACCATGTATCTGATAAAAGATCTACAAAGACCTTACCCAACTCAACAAAAACAAACAACCTAGTCAAAAACTGGAGAGAAGAGCTAAAAAGACACTTCTGCAAAGAGGAAATTCAAATGCATGTCAGGGAAATGCAAAAAAAAAAAAGCCTATGAAATGCATGTCAGGGAAATGCAAATGAAAACAATGAGATACCACCTCACACCATGAGAATGGCACATATTAAAACGGATAACAACAAATGCTGGCAAGGATATGGGAAAAGGAGCCTTTTACATTGCTGGTGGGAATGCAAACTGGTCTAGCTACTGTGGAAGGCTGTGTGGAGGTGCCTCAAAACACTAAAAATGCATCTATCAGATGTGTGATTACATGCCTAGGAACCTACCTAAAGGACACAAAACCACTAATTCAAAAATAAATCTACACTCCTGTCTACTGAAGCACTACTAACAATAGCCAAGATATAGAAATAACCAAAATGCCCCAAAACAGATGAACAGATCAAGAAGCCATGGTATGTATATTCAATGGAAAACTGGTGATCTAAAAAGATAAACTCATGACATTTGCAGCAACATGGCTGGAGCTAGAAGAGATCACGGTAAGCAAAATAAGTCAAAAGGGAGAAGATAAATATCAGATGGTTTCACTTTTATGTGAAATACAGACACTGAAGAGTCAGAAAGACAAAACTTGCAAGCTGACCATAGATCTGAGGTTAAAAGCAGGGGAGGGTTAGGCAGAGGGTCAAAACACAGGAAGGGAGAGCCCAAGGGACTGTGGTGATAGATCATGGATCTATGGTGGTGGGGAAACTATGGGGTCTTCACCTGAGGGGAGAAATCAAATACAGTCCAAAAATTAACCACAGTGTAAGAAAATAAATCAATTTTTTTAATTCCCAAACTAGAATTACATACATCCCCACACCTGTTCTAGGTCTCTGCAACTCTCACCTCGGCCTTGGCTATTTTCATAGATACTGCCTTCTCTTCATTAACAAACAAGGCTCATTAATCTCATGATACTTAAAATATTCAAATTATAATTCTATATTTGGTTAAAGAAAATTTGGGTTAATTTACTTATCAGATGTCATATTGTTTCTGCAAGGTAAAAAGTGCCCTATGTTCCAAGTAAGTAGGTACTTGAGCTTTTCCAGTGGTAATCACTTCTTTGTTTTTTAAATTATTTATGCATACAGAACCGGGATACAGGCCAGAGGTGCAGGGGTGGTGAGAGGCTTCACCAGAGGCAAAGTGGGGAGCAGAACAGACAGATCTACCAAGTACACTGCTGAGGGGAGCAGGAGGCAGGTCAGGAGAGGTCTGCCTCACCATGTGGGTCAACTCCACAGCCGGGGATGGAACTTGCACTGAAGTGGCTGAGCAAGAGTCACAGTGCTGCACTTTAATCCGTTATGCCACCAGGGAGGGCCCGGTGATCACTTCTTAAAAGAATTCTGAGTAGTGTGGCACACAGTTTGGCAGAAACAAGTCTTAACCATAAATGAATTTTGAAGCTGTAAATTTGTAGGTTCCTTCAATATCTATGCTGAAATAAAATCTTCATTGTATTCAGCTAGAAAAAAAACTCTAAATGTTATGCAAACAAGTCATGTTCTCTGTGAATTATGTCACACACACAATAAAACCTAAGATTTTGTTTAGTGAAGAAGGAAAACAGACTGGGGTATATGTATTTATAAATTTGTGCTTTGGAAAGAATAATGATTTTACCATAGGAAAAATGTTAGAACATCAACTACAAGGTTTTCTTCAAAAGTCTTAAGTAATTTACAGTGTTTGTGATATATAATTCAGTCCAACATAACCACAATTATAAAAATTATTTCTCTATCTGTCAGGTACAGATTAGAATGCTGAAATCAACAACCTCCCCCCCAAGAGCAA
The DNA here is from genome assembly GCF_000260355.1 of Condylura cristata. Taxonomy (NCBI): domain Eukaryota; kingdom Metazoa; phylum Chordata; class Mammalia; order Eulipotyphla; family Talpidae; genus Condylura; species Condylura cristata. The sequence goes on from NW_004567124.1 coordinate 587,065, forward strand.
AAGCTTATTTTCCACTACCTATTCTCTCTCACTCTACCTGTGGTTACACTGTCTATCATTCTCACTCTAGAACTTAGATTGACAAGGTAACTGACACCTGCAACACTGTGGCCAAGAGAAAGATGAATCACATGCTGGCTCTTAAAGCTTCTGCTACGTCACTTCTGCTTATATTTCACTGGTCAGAAACAGTTACATGACACACAATGTCAACAGGGCAGGGATTTACAATCTTAGTATATCTGGTGAGACTAATTACTACTTTTATTCTATAAAAGACTTCTGGAATCAGACGGACATAGGGTGAAATCTTAGCTTTGCCACATCTATAAAATTAAAATAGTAATAACTCATAGTATCAGAAATTAAATGGTACAATACAAGATCAGATGCTTAAGCAGAATGACTGGCTTTGATTCAATCATTCAATAAATATTTGGGGGGCATCTGCCAAGCGCTACACTGGTGTTAAAAAAAAGGAGAGCAGTACTGAAACTTCCCTGAGCAGACAAAACCAATGTAATCATACAAGCAAAGCTTAATTTTGCAAGACTGACTTCTGGGATCATTCCTTATGCCTTTGGAAATCATGAATTTAAACCATTCCTAAGGTTGATATGTGGTAACCAATGACAAATTCACTATCATTTAAGCAAATTATAACAATATCCAAATCACTATGAAAAATAAACAGTCACGGCTCATTATATAAGATGCTTTATAACACAGTACATCTGAATCTCATTCTGTTTTGGTTTGGTTTTCCAGGTTTGTAAACTTTTTGGTAGGTGCATGATACATTTTAACTAATTACCATTTTGGTGATTCACTGATTTTACTGCTTATTTCTAAATTCTTGATACACTAAATAAGTCTGGTTTTTCTGTTGCCATTGTTTTTAGAAAAAGCCTTTTGAGTTCCAACCAAGGGAGCCCAAGAATTGGCCTTCATTTCTTAGTCTTTTCCAAATTCAAAAGTGTGGCAGACTTCTAGTTCTCCAATACCCATTTTACTCCTGTGGCAATGGAACTCTTAGTTTTTAATAGGACATCATGGAATATAACTACATACACCTGCAGTGCAGTGGCTAGAATGCCCACAGGGCTGAAGTCTGACTGCTGTGCTTCAGGAGGAAGCGTTGTATGCTGTGTTACAGGAAACTCCCTTAAAAAACTTGTTTAGCGCATCCTTTGTCTACTTCATCCCTTCCTCTACTGAAGCCATTAAAATATCAATTCCATCTTGAACTGTGAGATCAAGGTCATGTATGGCAGAGGAATAAAGAAAGACGCTCAGTTCCTGATGCTATGCACTATCATACCAGCCCTATACTTTCATATGGAGAATAAACTTGCAACATAATTAATACACTTATTTTGTATTTTCTGTCAGTCTTAATCTTCATACAAAATATAACCTAATAAACTCTCCCCAAAAGCAAATGAAAAGCAACTTTTGATTGATACCCTTACACCTTCATCAGAGAAAATAGCTATGGAGAAGCAGCAGTGCACAGTAGCCTAAGGGTTGGCTTGAGGGAGAGACCCGAGTTTTATAATCAGTTCTTCCACTTCCTAAGAAACCAGACCTCAACTTCTTGTCTATAAAATTGTGTGTTTTTTTTTTTAGGATTTATTTATGCACACAGAACTGGGGTACAGGCTAAAGGAGCAAGGGCAGTGATAGGATTCACCTGACACAGAACAGGGGTGCAGAACAGGCAGATGGATGAAGTACACTGCTGAGGGGAGCAGCAGATGGGTCAGGAGAGGTCTGCCACATCATGTGGGTCACCTCTGGGCCTGGGGATCGAACTTGCACTGAAGGGCTGTGGCTAGCTTGCAGTGCTGTGTCTTAACCCAATGCGCCACCAAGGAGGGCCCCTTGTCTATAAAATCGTAATTAAATCTAAACAGTGGCAAAATCAAATGCAAAGGGATCCATTAAAATACTTAAAGATCAGTTTACTTTGTCTATTGCTCCTCTTCCCACTCTTCCTTCAGAACTGGGACAGGAGGGTGAGCTTCAGTACTAAGAAGCAGTACACAGAGAGCCCAGAGTTCTGATTCTCACTAGGTCTAGCGGAAGAACCATGAACCTGCCTTTTCAATAAGCACCCTTAGGGACACCCTTGAGAGCAGTCTGCAGAATACAACTTAATAAACAGTTCTTACCCAGTCTTATAATCCAGTGCTCAACTATTCCAATTGTAGATGATGATGACGTAATATAAGGACAATTCCACAATGTAGTACCAGCAAGCAGTGTAGGTTCTCTATACATTTGGGCAGATGGATAGAAAAAAGTCCTGGAACCCTCAGTGCTTTTTCAGGTTTTAACATGCTTTCTAAGCCACTGCTGTGGGGCAAGCCCACATACTGGCAAGGCAGAGAGACCAGGGGGGCTAGGATGCTGACAGGCCTCCCAAACTCTGGCTAGTCTGTATGCATTTCCCTTTGGGCTCTCTCTGGCAGTCTCTCGTGGCTTCCTCCTCTTGCGTGACACCGCCCTTATATCCCTGGCCTCCGGGCTCAGGTGTGCACACTCATGCATGCCCATACCATGCTCCAGGTGTCCAATATCAGCATGCATACTCCACATTCACGCACCCCAGCGCCTTCTACATTCAAGGCTGCAGGTGATAACCACAGAGAACAATGGGGAAAAAGCCTGGTCATCTTCATTTACTTTACACATTGACTCTGGTGTAAATGAATGCCAAGTACCCTAAATAATTAAATAATATTTTGGTGAACTGATAAACTGAAGTGGCAAAAGAGAGTGAAACTGCATCAAATTTCTACTTCTGGCCTACATAAAGGAACAAGGATTCAATTCACCCTCCTAACAGGAGGGGAAAAAAAAGAAAACTAAACTAAAAGTTGAACCAATTACAGTAAGCAACAGTTTTCAAGACATCACCTACCAGGTAGTAAAAGACATGATTTCTGAGAAACAACAGGAAACAAGAGCCAAAGAAGGGGAGCCATGCCTTTGCTCCAGATGAAGTTTCTAGGTCAAAGGGCAAAGAAGGGGAGCCCAGGTAGACCATATTGCTGAGCAGCAAGTCCAGAGAGGTCAGTGTGGCTAGAGTTTAGAGAAAAGAACACCAAAGAATACACAGAGAACTCTGAAATCCAGAGACTCCTCAAATCCCCAGGGTACTGATCAGCATAGACATGTGAAACAACTATGGAAACCTGGGTGGAGAAACACCTGAAAGTGTTTAAGGAAACAAGCCCAAGACTGGGAAGAGTCCTCATAATTTGCAGGGCACTGGGTAGAGTACTCTAAAGACCTCTGCTTCAGGAATGGGAAAAACTTTAACCTTTGATGAAAACATTGGTCTGGTTCCACCTGACAAAGTTTAAAAGCAAGATTTGAAAATGTCAAACTTTCTAGATTATTTATCACAGAAAAAAAAAAAGCTTAAGAATAATTTATAGGACTACAAAAATATCCTGTACCTGACAGGGTAAAATTCAAAACATCAGGGACCCATAAAGAATCACCAGGCATGCAAGGAAGAACTACTATTTTTAAAAATACTTTTCTTACAGTTTTACTAAATCTTATATTTTCCTAAAACAACCAAAACAATACTGTCATTTTTATCATTTCCACCCTGAGCATTAATCTCTAAATTCCTCATCCACACAATTGAACTGCTTTTCCCCATGTGAAATATCAACACTTCTAAGACAAACAGCGTAGTGAATAAAAACACAAGTTCTAGAGACAGATCAACCAAAAAAATAAGTCTGAATTCTCAACTTAATTTCAAGGCACTGAACTTCTCTGAATTTTAATTATTTATAAAATAAGTATAGTATTTATTTAATAGGGCTGCTGGGAAATATACCAAATTAAACACAATAAATAATAGCTATCACTTCACAGTTTTTATGTTACCCAAGAAAAGTTACATTCAAACATTTACTGATCACTTGTAACATCTAGGTAATATGCAGGTGCTAGGAAAATGAAGAAAAATACAAAACACCATTAAGAAGACCCAAAGTGTATCTTATGTTGAATCCTCATTTAAAAGTTCTTTTCAAGTACAAACTTCATATTCTATTTCTTAATTTATAAGTAGGGCAATTATTTTAAGTTCTGCCTATAAAAATTAAAGGATCTTTTTTTTTTCTCTTTGAAAAGGAAAAAAAATAAAAGTTGTCAGCTTCAACCAATTAGGACATGGCTGAGAAATCCTTGGAATCTAAAAAACATGATAAAATTTTAATTTAAAAGCAACCTGCAATTAACATCACCTTTCAAAATTCTCAAATTAGTAGACTAAATTATATCCAGACATAAAATACATAAAATGGACCAATCTGTTATTATGATAATCTTTTCAGAAAGGCTGGGCTAACAGATGTAAGGAATTAAAATCAAGTTCAAGTTTGTATTTCATTTGCTCATTCCACTTAAATGACAGATGGTTGAAAAATTAACCCTATTAATAAAACGTTTGCATATTCATTATGAATCTGATTGCCTTACCTCATACTCCTTAAATTCATTTTTTTTAATGTTACTATATGGCTGCCCAACTCATTCAAGGTCTTCTAAAGTATTGCTTCTCAAACTGTGGTTCTAGAATCAAAAGCATTGATATCACCTGGAAGTTTGTTGAAAGTACAGAATTTCATTCCTACACCTGCCTCATTGAATCTGAATTTGCATTAAAAAAATCCCCAGGTGATTTTTATGTACTTTGAAGTCTGAGTAGCATAGTTTTAAATCATTGCTTTTTCCTTTACATTTTTTTCTTTATATTTACAAAAGTTTTTATTTTTTTGCTTCCAAATTATGGCTTGGTTACCTCCAGATACTCACTTTTAACAAGAACAATTCAGGCAAATAAATCAAATTAATATACATACATGCTAGATATTTTATATATAATATTTATGTCTCAGACTTCACCTTTCCTCAGGACTTAAAAGTCTTACAAGTCTTGAGTCTTACAACTCAAATTCTCTTTTGAGTTGATTTTTTTTCTCACTATATGATCACTGAAAGTATTCTATGCAATTAAACTACTAAGCAGAACAGTACCAGGATGTCAGCCTTTCCATAATTTCAGAAAAAAACTCAAAATAGTTTTAAACAAGGTTGAACTTGAAAGCTCCCTAGAGGAAAAAAAAAAAAAAAAGGCCAGAATGGCTCTATCCTCCATAATAACATATTTTTATGCTTTACCTAACTTTTTTTTATACTGCAGGTACCATATATTTTTAAAATAAGAAATTCACTGGACTTAGTACAGTTCTTTAGATGGATCATCTTCTATTATTACTATTACACAATAGTCACAGAGCACATAAAATAGAACAAATTTTGTTTTCTCTTTCGTTTTTCCAAAAAAATTACAGACCTAAGCTGAAACTGATCACAGCAGGCAGGATGGTTCAGCATGGATTCAAAGGAAGGTACAAATGTTCAGTTTTCAAAAGCACTGCAAAAGCTAACCTCATCTCTTGTCACTGTAGCATGGCTTTATGCCAAACATTTGAAAACTTGAAAAATACAGTTTTTTATAAGCAATTATGAAGAGCTTTGCAAAGAGAAGGGGAAAATTTGTAATAACAATTTTCTTACATTGGTCAAATATCCATGGACCCTGAGTTGTGGGGCAAGAATCTAAGGGTTATTCAGCTCCATCTGAGAAATGAAGTCAATAAATACGCCTTTGGAGAAAGGGTTTAAAGGGTGTTAAGAGAAGCTACCAACAAATCTACTGGGCAGTCTCAAAAATTAAATGTCCTCAAACATCCAGTTTTATTTCATAAGACCATATTACAGATCAGTCATCCTTCTCTTTAACTCTTTATTCACTCCATACTGCATTTGCAGCCTATATAATTTCTCAGGATACAGTGTTCCACAAGAGTATTTAAAGTCTTTTTTATGGTCTTAAGTATACTGATGTCAAGTTTCAAGTAATGCCTCCAGCTATAATAATCTAGAATTTGGGGGACAATTCATTATGCTCCATCTTTACTCACATTCAGCCAAGTCTTAGAATTGTCACATTGGCTCCACTTCCTTAGCTACCTGTCACTCTCTGGCCTTCTCCTATCTGGTTCTCACCCTCTTTACTCCACTGAAACTTGTCTTGGTAAATACCCTAAGGTCCTCCATGTTGCTAAAACCAAGACACTCCTTAATTGTTATTTTTCTTCACTGTGCTTCATCATTTAACAAATTGTTTTCTTCTTCTTGAAATAACTTTCTGTAGCTTTGATGGCACCTTCTTTCTCCAGAGTGCCTTCCAACTTTCTGCCCTTTGTCAATCTTCCTTAGATACTCTATCCGCTCTACCTGATTCACAAATATTAGACTATCTTAAGGCCTGGAAGCTCATGTAATCTCTTTACTATAAATCTCACCTTCTTGCTGATGACACACTTGGATGTTGATAACAAATCTACAGCCCAGCTCTTTCTCCTGAGTCTAGACCAGTCTATCCAATTACTTATTTGGCATTTCCATGCGAATGCTTCAGAAACATAAATAAATGCAATAATTCCAAAACGGAAGTTTTGGATATTTCCCTGCTGTTTCTCCAACATTTCCCATTCCCCAAGCATCAACCCAGGTGTTCCTGCTAGAAACTCAGGAGCTTTTTGCTCTCACCACTCATACTTAATCAGTGTTCTAAATAATTATTTTAATCTACTCCTATTCCCTTTCAATTCTGTCTCCACACTTCTGCCAGAGTGAACTTTCAAAGATGAAACCTCGTAAGCAAAACCATCCAGTGGCTTGCTGTTGGTTTTAGGATAATGTTCATAAGGCACCTGCCAATCCTTCCAGACAACCTCATCTCATTTTATCATCTCTCTTGTTCTCTCAGTACCAGCCTTACTCTTTTTCTCTGTACATCACTTGTGTTGAGACTTTTCTAAGTATTTGACCTGGAATATTCTCTTTCTTCTACTTTCTCCTACCCCAGCGGTCCAAATCACACCAAAACACACAGACACATGCATAATCCAAAACCCCACTCAACAGTCAAATCGGACCAGAAGGGACTGACAAGTCATGGTATTAAAAATATCAGAAGGGAAAATAAATAAATATATATATATATATATATATAATAAAAATAATAATGGCAAACTCTTACATAACTTTATACAGCTACTTTTTTAGGTCACCTATATACATTAACTTATTCAATGTTCACAACAATCACATGAAGTAGGTATTATTATTACATCTCTTTATAAGATAAAGTGAATAAGATAGATAGAAGATAACCAAGGTCACAGAAATCCAGAGGCAAATCTAGATTCAAATTTAGTACTTCTGTGTGTTTGCCTGGGCCTGCGAGCATGACAATTGTTTATCAAGCAATTGTTTTTCCACAAGAGGCATGGGAAGTGGTTTAGATACTTATGTTGTTACCTGGACACATACTATGTCTTCCACCAGACTAAAACCATAAATGTGGGGTTATATAACTGTCTGCTGATATATCCCTAGCACACCTAGGTAGGTGATGCTCAGTAAATATTCCCTAGATATATGAATGGTTACTATCCCCCTACCTAATTATTTTGGGAATACTCTGGGTTCCAGTTGTGCCTTATATTATTACTACATATGTTTCCTATGCTGCTGTCGGCTTGCTCCGCCCTCACCCTGCTGCTCAGTGCCCACATGCTCTCTTCCGTCCATGTGCGCAGCGACGTGCTGGCCAAAGTCTTCCCTCCCGGACGGGCGAAAGAAGGCCTCGGTTCTCTTTGCCCTCAGGCCTCACCTTCCAAGTCCGGGAAGAGGCTGTCCCAGGTTCCTGATCTGGCCTACGAGGCTCTCCGTTGCCCAAGGGCATGAAGCGCCCATATCGCTGCAGGGGCCACTGGGAAGCAGCTCCTCCCGCGACCCCAAGAAGCACCTGCTCCTTTCCCGCCTCCGCCATGTTGGGCGTCTTGACGTGTGACGCCTCGGGCAGCGACCAATTGGCTCAGGTCACCAATCAGGAAGTGCGGAGGCGTAGACCCGCCCTCCTCTGGAATGGAAGCCAATCAGAAGCCCCAAGACTTCTGCTGGGCTGTGGGCGTTGTTCTTGGCACCTTTACTTCCTTGAGGGAAAATAGCTTAAATCTTGAAGTGCGGCAGTGACTCTGATGAATGGTAGTTGGTCTGGACTCTACAGTCTTCTGCCCTCCCCACCCCCCTTTACCTCAGACACCACATGCCCTCTTCAGGTATCTCTGACAGCCGCCTTTCCCAATGCTGACCTTTGCTGGAAGACATGAGAACTAGGCCAGCTCTTGGAGGCTGTTTGGACAATTGTATCTGCTTCCTTACAACAGCCTTTCGTATGGCAATGATCTTCCCCACCTCAAAACCACCACCACAAATCTCCAGTTTCACTTACCATTTAGAAAATCGGATTATTTCCTCTTATCCCTGCTTCCTGCATACATACTTCCTTAAGATTCTCAGGTTCTCTCCAACATAGAGGTGTAAGTGGTGAGGGGCTGCCAGCAATAAAAGGTGTGCCTCAGTCAAACAGCAGGTGCAACTGAAGGACAGGTCTGTGTGATTTATAGTCGACAAAACACTTCTACATCTGTTATTTCATTTGTCCTCTCGATAACCTTGTCGCGAATTAAAGAAACAAAGTAGAGATTATTATTCCCATTGAATAGATTCAAAGAGTAGAAGCTTAAAGCTGTGGGCTCCACTGCCTCTCCATGTGCCTTCCCACCTGCAAAGAATTTACTAATCATGCAATCTGTATGCAAGGTCATATCAGAAGCAAAGTTTACAGAGGATGGAAGCAATGTTAACCAAACACAGAACGTAGTTACAATGCAAACACTTTTTTAAAACTATGAATGTCAAAGGCTATTAAATGCATAGACAATGGTTAGAGAGGTGGTAATTTATTCACTCTTGGAAGAACTGATGAAATACCTGTAGTGTGGAGCCATGTGTTATCACAGGGGTTACAGAAATGGGAAAGATGCACCTAGCTTTCTAGAAACTCAGAGTCTAATAAAGACAAGGAGAGGTGGAAAATACCCATGATATCTGACTGTATCCCATGGCAGTTACAAACCATGTGCACTTTAAGGGCTCAGATTAGGTGTTATCTACCAACAGGAATGGCAGTGGCATTTCACTCCTAATCTGAACGGTGAGAATAAGTTTCACAAGGGAAGATGGATGACAATATCCCATGTGGATAGGAAGTTGAGGAGCAAAGTTGCAAAAATGAGGTTAATAAATAGCTAGAATGCAAAGTAGTTTTTAAAGAATATGAGGCCACAAAGGTGAGGTGGGCATGAAAGCACTGCAAAGCAGTTGAGAAGGGAGGATTTTGCTTTCACACATCAGGAGTGTGAAAAATTTGCATAGGGTAGTGACATATCATAATGGTGGTCCAGGCAGACTAATCTTTCAGAGACATATAGAATAAATTGTATTAAGGCAAGGGATATCATTACTTATGTTTCATTATTCCAATAGTCCTTGCAGATTTCAGAAACTACTTCCAAATGTCTTTAAATGACACAGCAATACAGCATTTAATATAGTAGTAAAATGGTTAGAAATCTGGTTTGAATCCCAGTTCTGCCCTGTGCCAGCTGTGTAACAGTGGGGAGGTAACATCCTTTGTGTAAAATAGGGGTAAACATTACCTGCATAGGGGGTCATCAGGAGGGTAAAATAAGATAGCATGTGTGAAAATTCTTGGCAAATTACAAAAGCAATATACAAGTCTGGTACTTCCTATTTCCAGAGTTAAACTGACTTCTGTGGGCTCCCTACAGGCAGGGAAGATGGTAATGGGAGCCTGACATTCGGTCTCAGAGGCACTCACCTTCCAGGTCCACGGCTGCGGATGCTGTCAGACACCCTTCACAGGAGCAGATGGTGCTCACAGTTGGGACCCTGTCAGTGCCCAAGGACACCCAGGGCCCTGCTGGGTTCCCACCTGCAAGCTCCCTTCCTAGACAATGCACCTGTGCTGAGCTTCTGGGGCCACCAATGCCTGCCAAGAACAGATCATGTCTGCAAAGGAAGAGATGATAAATCCACAGCTCCATGGACATAGCTCTTCAAAAATTGTAATATTAACAAATGTGACTTGATAATACAAGAGTTCTCAGGTGCTGGATTGGATTATAAAGATACAGTAGAGAACAAAACAGACTTGGTTTCTGCCCCCTTGAAGCTTATAGTCTAGTAGGGGAGGGGGAAAAACAGAACCCTGAACAAATTACTCAGTATTTTTAATGGCCATCTTTAAAAGATGAAGTTGTTTTATATATATATACACACACACACACACACACATATATACATAAACACACACATAGACTATTATATATATATAATTTAATAAAAAGACCAGACCTTGTGCAATTTGGTGACTTTTGACAAACACATGCACATATATACATACAGTATATATAAAATACATATATTGTATACATATATACATATATATAATATACACATATGTATAATACACACACACACACACATATATACACACACACATTCATATAACCACTATCCAAATCTATTCCAAAACCCTAAGTTACCTTGTGAATATCTCCTAGTCAATCACCAAATGCCAAAGACAATCATTAAGTCTGGGTTTTATCACCATAGCTTAGCTTTCCTAAACCAAACTTCATATATGAAGCACATAGAATATCTTCTAAAACTACTTATTTTGCCCAGTATAGTCTTTTAACTCCATCCATGTTGTTGTATCAGTAGTTTATTCATTTTTAGTGCTAGATAGCATCCTACGAGGTAATTATATCATAATTTGTTATTTACCTATTAATGTACTTTTGCATTGTTTTCCATTTTTTAAGTTGTGATGAACATTTTTTACACAAACCTTTTTTTAAAAAATATATATGTGTGTGTGTGCTACTATTTATTTTCAGTATATATCTTATGGCTCTAGAAAGCTATATGGTCAACTTTTTAGAAATAATGCCAAAGAATTCTCCATAATGGTCATACTATTTTGTACTCTTACCAGTAGAATACAAAAATTCTACCTGTCCTTCTTGAAATTTGTATTATCAAGTCTTTTTAGTTTTAGCAACTCTGGAGCTATGTAGTAGTTTTAATTTGCATTTCCCTGATGATATAGGATGTTGAGTTTCATTCAAATGGTTTACTGGTAATTTATATATCTTAATTTATGAAGTATCCAAATCTTTTGCCACTTTAGACAAAAAGCATTATTTATATATTCTACATAAAAGTTGTAAATCATGTATATGTATTGAAATTTTTTTCTTGATCTATCACTTGACCATTCATTTTCTTAATAATGCTTTTCAAAAAGTGGAAGTATTTAATTCTGAATGAAGTACAATTTACTGTGTTTTCAGGTATCCTTTTTAGTGCTTTCTAAGAAATTTTTGCCTACCCTAAGGTTATGCACATATTCTCTATATTCTTCTAGAAACTTTATGGTTCTAACTTTTACATCTAGGCATTAACACAACCAATTAATTAAATTGTGTTAAGTCAGGTAGGAATGAAAGCTCATTTGTCCTCCTTTAGTATATACATATGGAACAGCTCTCACTCAATGACTGATGGAAACCAACATATAAATACCCCAACTTCCTCACCCGTTGGGTGGGATAATGCTGAGATTTGTGTGTGCCCTGTTAACCAGAATTCACCCATAGGATAAGGCTCCAGTTACCCCTAGAGTAACTGCTAGGTATAGAATCTTTTTTAGCCAATTTTGCTTCTGTCTCTCTCCCACCAATGTTTCCTCATATCACCCAAACTAAGAGAGTAACAAAGTAGGTAGACCATCCCTTGCCCTCCTGTATTTAGCTATAATATCATCACACACAAGAAGACAGTGCAATTGATATCAAAGGAAGGAGATTCATTTTCTCATCCCAGCAGATCCTAGTGTTTGACTGACCAGCAGCTGTAAAATAGCAGCATTTGTGGTCAGAATTAATGAATGACAAGTAAATGTGAGATAGCATACCCCCACTTAGGGAACTAATACTAGCTGACAAAAAACTTAGCCCTAACATTAAAAAAAAACGGTCATTTACTTCACTGAGTATCTTTTGATCCTAGATCATTTTACCATGTAACCCCATTTTGCAGGAGGCGTAAGTAAAAGAGATCTGCTGGCTGCGTGAGTATTCAGCAATGTACTCCAACTGCAATATTTCTTTTGGAATCTTAGCAAATAGTATTGAAGCAGAACAGGGACACCCATCCACCCCCTTTCCCTAGGGTATTGAGACAGCTAAGGAAATGATGGCTTTGGTTTCCTGGGGTCTCCTAGATGGTCAAGAATTAGGTACTCTTACTCTGCCTGCCATGTCCTACAATAACAGTGCTGGGGGCCACACAAGGCAACTAAGAATTTTGGGGCACAATTTTGGTGGCTGTGTGGTTTCCCAGAAAAGCCCTGTTCTCATCAGTAAGGCCAGATGAGGTGTCTCCCTGATGTCTGACTTGTGGATGTTATGTAAGGAGGGGGTGTTTCCATGGAACTAGAAAGCAATTATTTTCAAGCTTCTTCTCTGTGTCTTTCATGCGTAAAAACTACCCCATGTCAGGTAATTGAAAGGATTTCAGTGTGATAATAGACAGTCTCAGCCAGTCCATAGGTGACTGATCATTGGCACAACATGATGAGAGACTACACTGATGTGTCCCATTCATTAAAAGCACAGAGAATAATAAGTGAATAAAATATTTGCCAGTTGGTAAATGGGGGACACATTTTACAAAGCTGAACTAAAATCAGAAATAGGAATGTGAAGTAAACCCTAAGAAAGACTATGAACTCACAGCTTGACTCTCCTTTATACTTAGTCTTTCCTTATATGATAGGCTTTCTCTTTTTTTTTTTAATGAAAGTATTTCACAATTTAATATGGAGGAGTGAAAGTGATGATTTCACTTTGAGATTAGAAAGGGTTGACATGGGAGAAATGTTTGAGAACTCTTTCCTTGTCTCCACCCAGATTGGAACAAGAAACATCTTCAGCCACATCACAAGGAACTGGAGTTTACACTAAGAGCAAAATGTACACATTTCAAAATCTTTCATGTGATAGCAGAGACATTCAGAAAATGTATTACCGTGAACCTACAAATACATAATCAAATATAGAAGTGGCGCAGGAAGACCCCCCTTGAAGTTTCTACCAATTTGCTGCCTTGTTCTTATCCCATCATTTGTTGCCTGAGCCAGAAGTCATTGAACCCACCTCTGTAGAGTGAGACTGCGATATTTGCAATTTACACCTCAGAGGACAGATGAAAGCATCGTAAAGAAAATGCTTTGTGCTAGAGAATGACTCAGCAAAAGCAGCTTTGAGCTTAGTTGTTGCAATGTTCTGAATAAGGAGCCTGCGGTCCCTGTTGGCTGCACCTGCAGCAAGCGTTGGGTTCCACTGACTGAGACTGGGAGGTCAAGTGTCTAACAGGCCCCAGGGAAAGGTCAAGGCTGCTGGCACGGGTTTCTTGCACTAGAAATGTCAGCACCACGTTCAGTGCTTCAGAATGAAAATCCATCCCCCAAGGGACAATCTAACAATAAATTGAGAAAACTAGAGGAAGAACTTTTTTGTGCGACTATATGAGTTCAACTAATTTATTCAGTAAGTATTTGTTAGGCTTCCTCGGTGCCAGACACTAGCCAAGGTAACAGAAAGACAAATATGAACAGAATGTCTCTCATTTCTTGAAAATGCTTGTAATCTGACAAAGGGACAAACAATTTGCAATGGAATGCAAAAGAACTCCACAAAGACACTTAACTGCAATTGTGTTGGTGCAAAAGAGGGAAACACTTAAACAGGACCAGTGAGGAAGATGTGCAGAAGAGTGGAGACTCTTTTATTGTTTTGTAGTGGACTTCATCTAACATAAAATTCACTATTTTTTGGTGAATTGGTGCAAAAGAGGGAAACACTTAAACAGGACCAGTGGGGAAGATGTGCAGAAGAGTGGAGACTCTTTTATTGTTTTGTAGTGGACTTCACCTAACATAAAATTCACTATTTTAGCCATTTAAAAATGTATAGTCAGTGGCATTTAGTTTATTTATAATGTTGTGCAACCATAATCATTATTTAATTCTGAAACCCATATCCATTAGCTATCTCATCCCATTTCCCCATTTTTCCAGGCCCTGAAAACTACCCATCTGCTACCTGTCTTTATAGATTTGCCTCTTCTGGATACTTCATGGAAGTATCCAGAATCATATAGTCTGGAATGGAATCATATAGTCTGTGGCCTCTTGTGTTTGACATCTTTAATTAGCATAATGTTTTCAAGGCCCGTCCATGTAATAGTATATACTGGCCCTTCATTCTTTCAATGTCTGGCTTATATTCAATATTCAATTGATACACCATATTTCGTTTACCCACCCATCAGTTGATAGATATTTGGGTTGTCTCCACCTGGGCAGAGACACTTGAACAGTATTTTATTTCAGAATAAAAAGGTTTTGCTCTCCTCTGATAGAACAAAGCAATACAGTGTTCTGGATAGCATAGTTTAGGCTTACTCATAAATAACTTTTCCCAGCTCCCTTCTTTCAATTCTTTTCTCCCATGATAGAGCAAATAGAAGAAGAAATAACCAAAGAGAGATAGCTGGGATCAAAGACTAGAGCCCCATCTCTGGGACCAGAAATCCACACTGGTGTACAAGGCTGAAGCCAGGGGTGTGCTGACTCAGACAGTGGTGGGAGAACAACTTCGGCAGAGAAGCAGGAACCAAAGAGCACCACAGAAGACACAGAATGGAGTAAGCACCTGAGTGATCAAGATGGAAGTGGGGTGACCACCCTTTGAATGGGCATTAAAAGACTGTTACCCTACTGCTTCATCCATAGGTCTAGGAAGACAGAAGCCACCTAAAAAGGCAGGTGGACAGACATAGTCCCACGAGGAGGACCAGTGCTGAGCCTCCTGGTAGCTCTGAGACTAGATATACTCATGGTTGTGCAAAGTCGGTCACCTGAAATGCTCCTGCAAGACCTGGTACTGGAGTAGGGCCTGAGGGGGAGCAGCAAGCACAGCACATCCCTGCCACCCCTAGAATGTATGGGAAAGATGAAGAAGCAGAAAGCCTCCCACTCAAAATGATCTTGAAAATCAAATTGCTCAAGCACAGAAGGAAATATAATTCTAGCAAAAATAATCAAGTCAGCAATAGGAATACAAATTCACTTGTGACAAAATTAATTGTACAGAACAGTCTGACAAAAATGCTTTAAAATAATTTTCCTGGGCTCTCCCTGGTGGTGCCGTGGGTTAGACGCAGCCCTGCAAGCCAGCCGCAGTGGCTTCAGTGGGAGTTTGATCCCCAGCCCCGGAGGTGACCCACATGGCGTGGCAGACCTCTCCTGACCTGCCTGCTGCTCTCCTCAGCAGTGTACTTTGTCGATCTGCCTATTTTGCTCTCTAGTCTATCTCTGCTGAATCCTCTCACTACCCTTGTACCTCTGGCCTGTACCCCAGTTCTGTATGCCTAAATAAGTAAATCTTTAAAAAAAAAATAACCAGCAATTAAAAAAAAATCATCCTTTTCATAGTCCAGGTAATGTTGAATTTTCTGTTGGTAGTTTCACCGCTTAAAATGTTCCCTATAACTACTACAGAAGTGTGTATAGTGTCCCTAAATTTCAGAAGGACATTTTATGGGGAAATAAAAGGTGCACAGGATAAGCTTCATTTGGTCATGAGTTATAGTGTTGTTGGCCATAAGTTACATGCTAGTGAATTAACAATATATATTTAATAAGCCTGAAATATAAACATATGTAACAAGGTTATGGATTGATTGGTTGACAAAAATATTATAATTAGAGGTTTTCAGGAACCTAAACTTTATTTCCCCTAGGGAGTATGGTTCAATATTCACTAACTCAGTGTTTTGAAATATGTATTTATCTAAATAATGCATATACTTTTTAAAATAATATAATAGTTTATTTTTACATCATTTTATACATTTTTTTTTCATCTCAATTTTAATCCCTGTGGGTTTCCCATCACCGAGTCACCCATGTGCCATCACCATAGTCCCGTGCACTTTCCTCCCCATGCCCCCCATTTTTGATCCCATTCCCCACTCCACCCCCACAAAATGTCTCTGGTATATGGCTGTTCATTATTCTTATTATTTTCTCACCTGGTCCATTATACTCCTGCTAACAATGCATATACTTTTAATATAATAACATAATAACAACCAAAATAGTTTATATTGCCAGATATGCACCAAGATGAGTATTAGAGATATGTTGAATGACAGCATAGAAATTTATTTACTAAACGGTGAAAAATAATCCACCTGCCACAGCCTAGAAGCCCCTGCAGGGAGGCCTCAGGATCCAGCCTCAGGTTCTCTCTAGCCTCACTTCCAGCATGCTCTGTTTATCACCAGGCTTAGGCGTGGCCACCAGTTTGAACCTTGTTTTCTTTGGGGTGACCTATTTCATCTGTAAACCTGCTGCCTACTCTCCATAACTGTGTACATCTGCCTCACTGCCTGATCCATAAGGATCCCCAGGAGGAACAGGGTCAGCAGATAAATTGGTACATCAGAGCAGGGCAGCCTCTGTGGCACAAGAGCAGGAAGTGGTAGAGAAAAGCTGTGAGGGGCAAAGACGCTCAGACAAGGTGGTTCAAGAGGCATCAGGTGGAAGAAGGAGATATTATATATGTTTAAAAGAAATATGAACACAAAATTAGGCTTCTAGATAGTAGGTGTGGGGAGTATGTGGAGAGGAGCCCAAGGGACTCTGATGGAGAACTATGAGTGCTTTGGTGAGGTACATGTTTTTTCACATACATACCCAGAGGTATGAACTTGTACCCCTAAATTGTAAACAATACTGTAAATAACCAAGGGACTCTGATGGAGAACTATGAGTGCTTTGGTGGGGTACATGTTATTGTCACATACATACCCAGAGGTATGAACTTATACCCCTAAATTGTAAACAATACTGTAAATGAATGTTATCCCAAATGAAAGTAATTTAATTGAAAGTTTAAAAAAAACTATAGGAAAATTTGACTGTTGTCTGAAGGTAGGGCTGAAATTTTTAATTTCTCTG
Source organism: Condylura cristata (assembly GCF_000260355.1). Classification (NCBI taxonomy): domain Eukaryota; kingdom Metazoa; phylum Chordata; class Mammalia; order Eulipotyphla; family Talpidae; genus Condylura; species Condylura cristata. The sequence goes on from NW_004567124.1 coordinate 604,193, forward strand.
CTGTTGGTTTCTTTAGTTTTATTAATAGATTTTAAATTTTGTTAGAAAAGTGAAGAGTTCCACGTGTGTTTGTTCAAAAAATTAAAGAATCTCCTTAAATATAGACATATAATCTGTAGATTCTACATAAGTAGATTAAAGGGGGGGACTGGGATGAAGAAAAGTCTCTGTTAACAGAAATAAAGACTAAAGAAAATATGACAAACAAAAATCATGTATTTGTTGGTACTGAAATTTCAAGTATACACATATTCACAAAAATATAAATAGTTATCTGTTAGAAACATAAATTATCGGATTGAATTTTAAAAATTGAGCTACATGATAGAATTTATTATACTAGGATATATACTGTATAAACTTAGAATTATAAAGTATCCACAGAAGAATCAATTAGTCTAAAAACCATTCAACTCATCAAATGAAAGCACTACACATGGGTATACTCACACATCCCAGAAATGGAATTATAGGTTATAAAGTGGAACATCAAAATATTGAACTATCAAAAAAAGAATTAATAACAAAGGAATAGCTTAAAAGACCAAACGTATCATCATCTTCATAAATGTAGATATCAGCTCACCTAGGGGATAAGAAGACTATAACCAGAAGGCAAAGAGGAAGAGAGATCTCAACAAGTTTCTAATGAGAAAATTGCATGATGAAGGGCATCTGAAGGAGCAGGGCACAGAAGATGCAGCCTGGAACACACCAGGGGATGGCACAGCCGAGAGGAAAGCCAACATGCCCACAGAGATGACATGTATCCCCAGAGAGCAGGAGTTAGATGCAGGACTGAAAACAGATGGATTAATTGAAAGTCTATGAGTGAAACACCTTCTCACAACTTGAACATAAAACACCTAGCCAAAGGGCATCTTTCTGCAAATGGAGAGAGTTACTTGAAGTGTAATGTTAAGTTGTTTGGGATTGTTCTTGTTTCTTAACATGGGCCAATATAACAATTATCTTCACTCTTAAAGTCCTATGCCAACCAACCCTCAACCTCTAGGTTACAGGTGAGCATAATGCAGAAGTGAGTGAGGATTGTAATTGAGAGGAAGCCATGGTCAGGAACTGCATTCTCTTTGTTTTTTCAACTTTGGGAGCTTACTCTGAGGTACTGTTTAAAGGTCTGGGTGCTTAAGTCTGGTTACTAAGAACATTCAGTTACTGTGTCAGTTTTGGCTCCAAGTGACAATAGGCAGGTATTTCAAATATCACAGACTCGGTTGGCAAATAATTGCCTCTTCTATGAAGAGACCCAGGTGATTTCACCTGGCTCTTTGTACTGGGTTGGGCGCTTCAACTGTTCTAGATTTGGGGCCTCAGATGCAAGCCCGTAATTGTTACCCTGCACTCCTACTCCTGGGGTTCTCCAGTAGAGCACTCTCTGTCCTGCATGCCAACGCTTTTGCACCCCCTTCTCCAGCATGGTACCTGGTCCCCAGAGTACCTGATGTGTGTGCCCCAGAGTCAATGATGCAGAGCATCGCCTCTCCCTCCCATGAGTTATAGCGCCTTAGTATCACTGAAAAAACAGGTTAATTACAGCTTTTTCTACCCCCTTTGCCGGATCATTTCTCCTGATAAATGCAGTCACCCTCTATTTATCTTTCAGAGGTGTTGACTTTGTTCTACAGCAATTTAGTTCTGAATCTGTTCAGGAGGCAAGCCTTGTGTCTTCACCCTGGCACCATCTTGCCAGACTCTCTTTGTCTGATGTTAATTTTTGCCAGTAACACAGAGTCCCATTATCGTTTTGATATCCATTTCCTTGATCCTTAATGAAATTAAGCATCTCTTCATATGCCCTGTCCGTTTTGTGAATCCTCTTGTGTGAATTGCTTGTTCATATCCATGCACATTTTATATTAGGATCATTTGTCTTGTTGTTCTTGATTTATAGCAGTTCTTCATGTATTCTAGATACTAATTTTAATCACTTAATTGTATTTTACATATATTCCCTAGCAGTCTACTTGTCTTCTAATTTGGCCTACAATAATATATATATATATATAGTTAATCAGATCTTTTTCCTTTGTTGCTTATAATTTTTTATGTCTTATTTAATAAATCCTTCTCAAGGATGTTCATAATGATATTTACTTATCTTCCCTTCTTTTACAGCTTGGCTTCACATTTAGATTTTTAATACATCTGGAATTTATTTTCATGAACAGGGCGAGGGACCAGAGTTTGTTTGTTTTTTTAAACTATTAAGCATTTATAAGAAGGTTTTCTTCACTTTAAAAATGTTTTTTGGGGCCCTCCCTGGTGACACATCGGGTTAAAACACTGCACTAAGAAACTTAAGCCACTTCTGCATGAGTTCGATCCCTGCCTGCCCCGGAGGAGATCCACATGGCCCGGCAGACCTCTCCTGACCCGCCTGCTGCTACCCTCAGCATTGTACTTCGTCAATCTGCCTGTTCTGCTCCCACTCTGTCCCTGGTGAATCCTCTCACCCTCCGCATCTCTGGCCTGTACCCCAGTTCTGTATGAATAAATCAATAAATCTTAAAAAAAATGTTTTTTGTAGAGACATTTTGGAATTTACATAATACACATTTGTCAGACTTAGAAATGGCAGAAAGATAAAAAAGCACAGGGGAATATATGTAAAATACAATTAAGTGCAAAGGGGAAGCATGATGAAACCAAGATGGTAGAGGAGTTTTGCATTTCATCCAACTGTGAACTGAGATTTTGGACAAAGCAATCACATAAAGTTACTTTGAAAAGTCTTACAATGGGCCTCAATTGTTTACAGTTACACATTAGTGAATATTCTTGAATCCCTTTACTACCAATAGTCAGTTGAAATATGCTCAGGAAAATTGTGAAAACTATGAGGAGAGAAGAAAAGTAGCAGCAGCCTGAACCAAAGACACTGAAAACAGGAGATACAGAGCAAAAAAAAATGACATTTCAAAAATTAAGTTAAAGGCCTTGGTGATTTTCTGCTATTTTGGAATAACTATTCACCTTCTATTCTCATTCATTCATTCAACATGTAATGAGTGTTTATTCTAGTCCAAGGACTACCATAGGTGTGTAAGAGCTGTAGAGGTGAATTAAGTCCTTCTCCTTGCCTTCAAAAAGAAAACAGATTCCTTTTAAATGAAAATAGAAGCATATAAGGAAACGAATTTCCATTCTATATTATGAACATAGCAAAAGTAGTCATAGAACACTGTGAACATTTAACAAAGAGCAAGGAAGAATGGAGTATTTAGACTTGAGAAGAAGAAGAGGTCAGAAAGATGTCCCTAGAGAAGCTAACAATGAGGGACTATTCAAGAGTGAAAGGAGTTCACCAGGTAGGCAATGGATGAACGTGAGGAGTCTTCAGAACATGCCCATAGAAAGAATAGCAAAACAGAAGTGCAAGGGGTCATTATGCCTCCGGGCAGAAAGGAAGGGTTTGAATATGTCACAGAAGCATCTATTTCTTCCAATTTTATACTTTCCTCTTCATTTTAAATTGTCTTATTTCTGAAGGCAATTTCAGCAAAGAAAACAAATGTGGATGAAATATACCTTCTTTTGAATACATACATAGATTTCTTTCATTTACCTAATAATTGTTTCTGCTTAAACAACCATTGGGTTTTGGGTTTTAGAGCCACACAAGAAACTTTTGTGAAAAGACAGGCTTTCTGTACACTAAAACTAAAACAATGTTACCTGCCAACTATATTTTAGTTTATATAAACAGCTGACAGAACACAGGTCCTCCAATGACATGTTGTATCTAGGCCTTGCAAGTAACCCGATTCTGCCTGGGAGAATCAGGGATGAGAGACTCAGGAAGAAGTCCTTGAGTTGGAACTTGATAAGTAAATAAAAAGCTTGCCAGGGAGACAAGTAGGTAAAGGGCCATTCTGGGTGGAGGTTGCAGCATGTTATGCTAGAAATGTGCTCATAAAACCTGCACTGCCTCCCCCACAGCACTTGGCTCAGGGCAGAGAAGTAAAGCCATCCTCTGAAGGACAATAGCCACTGACTGGACTAGAGGTGGTTTCCTGAAGGACAGACAGCGTCCTGTGGAGTAACTGGCACAGATATCTTTACCCAAGTAAAAGACATTGGAAACTAAATCTATTGTCATTGATCAGGCCAGATCCCTCAAGCATTTAGAGAATGCCAATCAGAAAACCCAGCCAGAGTAGAAATATGATGGAACCAGTGCTCAGAGAAAAGAGGAGACCTGGTCAGAGCAGTTGATGCATAGAGGAGCCCCCTTGGGTCCCAGATAGCTTTTGGCCCAGGGCATATACCTCCTTACAATAAAGCTCCTTCCTTTCTCAAGTCTCATGACTCCCATCTTGTCACTTGCCCACACACATATACAGTGTAAAATAAAGAAGAGTTGGTTAGCACAATATCCATGCTAATTATAGAAGGTTAAGGTAAGTTAGGGTGAGATATAAGAGTTAACATTTACCAATTGCTTCCTTTGTACCAGGAGATATTTTAAGTGCTTTACAAATATAAAGTAATCTAATTTTAAAAAGAAAAAATGAAGCAATACACATGAACACATGAAGCAATAGTGTTCATCAAAAAGGAGACCCAGGCCAGAGAAGTAAAACAATGTGTCCTCCTTTGTTTAGCTAGTAAGTGGGAAAGGATTTGAATGCAGACAGCACAGGAGTCCTGGTTAGCCACCAAGTCATGCTGTTTCCATGGATTTAAGAGGTAGGCAGGGGACAGTTTATGAAAGACTTTGGATGTCTTGCTAAGGCATCTTCATAATTCCACAGAGCAGTCCAGCATTTAATTGCTTTACATATTGCACTTGTTTGAAGATTTCATTTAGATACGGGGTCTGTGTCTAAAATTGCTATCAGCAATGACAATGACTGGCGAATTTTGATCTAAAGGATGATGTTGTCTTATCTGCCTCTTTAGAAGAGGCCGTGGTGGCCATGATGTGGAGAATGAATTTGGTGCTTTCTGTGACTAGAGGTAGGCTGTTACAATGGTCTAGATGAGAAATGAAGAGGTTTGATGCAGAGAAATATACTAGGAAAGGGAAATGGGGATGGGTAAAAGATATACTTTGGAAGGGAAATTCATGGGACTGAAGAGATTCATGGAGAAAGAGATTAGGGCCTGGGGCTTCCATGCTTATGTATGCTCAAGGGCACACGGCATGTCTACTGCATATTATACATAATACATTATTAACTCTGGGGTGGTACATGTGAACACATCTGCAAATCTCCCCTTCTCTTCTTACCCACTATCAGAATCCTGATCTTCACTAGGATGTTGTTCCATCTATTACTGATAAATCTGTGTATCTATATATTATCTGCCTGTCTATGTGGCTCTCAGTCTGGAGTATACCATTTTTCCATGAGGGGAAATTTCAGAGGTAAGTTTAGTCATTACATGACCTGGGTCTGCTATTGACCTGTATTACAGCCTAGACACCAGAGTAGCTAAAACATTGATTTTTAGTAAAAAGTTGATTTTTCCTAAATGCCAGCACTACCTCCGAGAGATACTGAAAGAAGTTTGTAGTCAAAGAACCCTCTATTTGAAACTCAGCAACTCCCTTACTGCATAAGATAAACTAGTTAGTGTCTCTGAGCCCGACTTTGCTCTCTTCTAAGACTGGTATTAATCACGTCCTGTTCCTAGGGTGGTTGTTTTGTTTTAGCTTCTTTTTTTTTTTTTTTTTTTTGAGGATTCAGCAAGGTAACAGAGTGCCTGACATATATGGAGTTCTTGGTAAGAATAGTTTCCTTTCCTTGTTTAGCATCACAGTGCTTTTCTCAGCTTCCTTTTATGGGTCATGAACTAGTGTGCTAATTTCTAAGAAGCAAATGGAGCTCCTTCTCATAATCCTGGGAGCAGAGCAGTTCTGTGCAGTCCACTTCAGGGGTAAGTGATTGACAGCAAAATGCCCCTGGAAATAACTCATGAACAGCTTGTGGAAGTTGAGCTGTCAGAAACTCCAGCTCAGAAAGAGCTGTTTCTCGCACTGATAGCTGTCAGCTCATTGTATTTATAGAGACAGGGCAGTATGGATGAATGGAAGCTCCACACCCAGAAAGGGGGTAAAATTATGAGATAGCAATAGTTGAGTATTATTACCTCAGAAATCAGGGAGTTTGTCTTCATACAAGGATGTTTGTAAGCCTGTGAGTTTGTTTGTTTATATGAAGTTCTTCAACCAGTCTCTTGAGATGGTAATAAGAGATACTTGTTCTTGACTATGTGCCAAGCACTGAGTTAAACACTATTTGCATTATCTTTAAATGTTCACCACTGATTTTCAAGGCAATTCTTGCATTATATTATAGATGTGAACATTGGGGTTTAGCAAGGTAAAATTGTTTGCCTAAAATGACACAACTGTAACTCATTTTGACATTAGCTTGTGTTCCCTAAATGCAACCAAGCACCAGAGGCTTTAGCTTTTATTCGCTTCAATCCATGCTTCCCTGGTATTTGACAATGACTATCCCGACTTCTTCTGAAATTGTGTGTCTGGTGCCCTGGGTCTTGTCACAGTGATGGCCTGGGTGTCAGAGAGGATTGCCTGGCTATAGAGAGCCAGCACTAGTGGATAAAGGTAGACTGGACTGTTGTATATGATGCTCTCACTGTTAAGCAAAGACAAATACAATTGTGACTGTGGTTACCAATGAGTTTAACGACCAGTGATAGCATGATTGGTTGTGTACATAGTCAGATGGACTAATAATTATGACTTATTGCTCATTAAATACTTTGCATATTAGCCCTAATTGTATTGTTGGGTTAAATCTGATTTCAGAATGCTGGCCTTATTTTATATATTGCTATGGGAAAAGCTAGTGAAAGGAGTTTATTACATTTGAATACTATTGTTGTGAATATAAAAATGTTTATTATGAGACATAATCTCAGTTGACTCTGATACCCAGAAGACCTGAAAATGCCATCATGGTCCCCATGTTTAGGAATGGCATTTATGGAGACCAAGTGTTACATAGAGTCAGTTTCCAAGTCCATTTTCTCAGTCTGTGATTGCTGCATAATTGAGATGGATATACTCACTCAATCATTTGTATGTACTCACATATATAAATACAGTATTTGTGTATTCATTTATGTGTAATACATTATTTTTACATTTATAGTTATGGCTTATATGCTTCCCAAAGAAATACAAGTTCACTGTAAATATTTGCAATATACTTAAATGAGTTTATTTGTTAGAAGCCTACCTAGCATTCTAACAATACCCAGACTTTTTCATGTTTCTACCTCTCCCCATTGTAGCACATTGTGATCCTGCTTGATCTGAGATAATTAGGATAATGATTCAGAGATGGAGATGACGAAGGAGACTCAAGTAGCAGTTGTCTAGGGCAAATTTTCCTTTAAACAAGGTTCCACAAAGAGGAGTTCTTTTCCTTTAAACAAGGTTCCACAAAGAGGAGTTCTTTTCCCAGAACAGCAGTGAGTGGATGCAAAACCTGGCACTTAGGCAGCCATTTTAGCACCATGAAGGAAATCATCCATGGCCTAAAGCTGGAGTCTTGGATGGCAGATCAGAAGAAGAGTAGATAAAGGGTCCTTTAAGGAAAGTGGCATTACTGAACCACTGAAACAAATCAACACTGACATTCACCCCACCTCTGATCTTTTCACTTATGTAAGCCAATAAAGCCTCTTTATTTTTCAACACAGTTTGAATTGAGTTTCCCATTTGTTACAAATGAAAACAGAGTTGGTTGGCTATTGTTAACTGCCATAGAAACCTGGAAGGAAAAAAACAGCAATGTCAGCCTATATCAAATCAAGACACATTGTGAAGGCCACAGGACCTGCACAGCAATGTTTCAAGTGATCCTTATCTCCTTCAGTTAGAAGACAGATTGTGCTAAAAATCAGGTTGAGTATTGGAGTTACAAAGGAAGATGAGTTCACAGTCTTAACAAATCTATGTTAAAATCAGGGTCTTGTTAATGTGAGATCAGGACCCTATTACATGGGGTAGGGAAATTGGGGTAGATGCCTCTGAAAATCTGGAATCTTCTGGGCCAGCAGAATAAGCCCTTGCCACTTGGTAGGAGAAAAGCTTCCCAATGCTGCCCACCCTTGCTTCTAGATTGATAACTAGGGTCAGGTCTCAGTATGATTTTTGTGGAGAAGTATTAGCCTTGCAGTGGAATAAAAGACATTCTTCACCAAAGTGTCACAGAACATGGCAAGCATATGAGAAAATGCTTGTGGGAATGAATTCAAAGATTTCTGGATAAAAGAGTTTCCATATCAGGCTGGTATGGAAGATTTAATGATTCAAAATGATCCTATTTAACATACTGGCAAGGATTGCATGAACTGGTCTTGGCTATTGAAATATATTTTTGAAGCTTGGAATCAATGGAGTTCTATAGGAAAGTAGAGCTGCCTTAGCTGAGCAGTGAGGAGGAAGTAAATATCCTCATAGAGATAACTATGTTAGAACAGAATATTTTGTAATACCAGAGAAACCTCTAGCTGACTGTTTCCTAGAAAGACCCAGAACATAGTTCTATTAAGATAATGAGGACTATGCTACTGAGAGAGCTCAGTAGTGGTGTCCATCCATCTTCCATAGCCCATGGTGAATGGTAGCAGATGTGGCTGTGGCCTGGAACCCTAATGCCAATGAAATGATAGAAATCTGAGTAGAGAGGCCAGGGGTCATCCCTTAATTGTCAGAGATAATATGTGTATAATTACCATAATGAATAGCAAGGTCAGATGAAAATCAAAGGTCCTGATCCATGGAGATGGGAAAATAGCTAATGATGTTTCTAGGACTGAGAGATATTGACAATCAATGAGGATGTTACTTCATTTATATGATTGAAATAGATCAAGGATTGTTGAGTAGAAGATTGATTACAGTGGAAAAATACCATGACCTGTTGCCCAAACCTGAGCCATATTTTACAGCATCTGATTGAAGGGCACTGACCTCCCTAAAGAAGAGTCCTGTGACATCATGTTGAGTGTATGCAACGGAAAGTCTCCCAGCACTTTCCCATTTAGGATTATAGCCACTTAGCAGAATCAGCTACACTAAGTGCAGGAAAAATCCAAATCATTGAAAGCCTTTGTATATAAAGTCTCAGTATATTCTTAGTACCTTAGAGACCCAAAATTGACCTCATGATCCCATCCTCAGGGATGGTATATTTGGAGGTCAGGTGTTCTATAGACTCATGGTCCAAAGTCCACCTTTTCAGATCCTGTTTGTATAACATAATTGAGATGAATGTACTTAGCAAGTGTTTCCCAGGCCTTTGGAGTATCATGACAATAAGGGACATCAAGTGAAGCCCCGTAAACTACTGCCCCCTGAGCAAGATAGTGAATTAGAAGGAAAATTGCAGAAGTTACTGCTACTCTACAGGACCAAAAAACCAAATCGATCATGACCAACAATCATAAATTTAAGATTAAATTAAGATCATAAACTTAAACAAGCAGATAGCCCCAGCTATCATGCCTCCCAGCTACTGGGCTAGATATGGCATCTTTCCTGACAAATTCAAAACAGCCTGTGGCACTTGGTATACATCTATTGAGCTTCTGACTGTATTATTTTTAGTCTATCAGGAGAGCAGATCTCAGCAATTTGCATCTGTAAGTCATTCACAACTTTGCCTCGAAACTACATGAACTTTCTCACTCTCTGTCACGATATAGTACAAAGGAAACTTGATTCTCTAGACAGCCCATAGAACTTCATGCTGGGCAACTATATTGATGAAATCACATCAATCAGAAGTAGTTATGGTAAGTGATAAGTATTCTGGAAGCCTCAGTAGGATACCTCAGTGCCAGAGGGTAAAAGAAATCTTCTAAAAGTTCAGGGAGCCTAACACAACTGTGAGGGAGAAACTATTGTGCCTCATACTCCTTAGTGTTCAGTGCTGACTAAGCCGCAGGTTCAATCTCATTTATCAAATGAGTCAGAAAGCTGTTGACTTTCAGTTAAACTTACAGTAAGAGACGGCTTTTCGGCAGGTGCAAGCTGCGGCAAAAGCAATTCTAGCCCTGGGATCATAGAGCCCTGTAGAATCCACGGGGCTAGAAGTATTGGTGGTAGATAAAAGTGGCGTGTGTGTGTACATGGAATCTCACGTCACCTCCACCTCCAGGAGCACCTGTGTGCCCAAGGCAGTGATGTCCACTCTGGTGGCTGCCCTTCTGGGGCACCTTCCTGCCAGGACCTCAGTGGTGACCCCTCCTGTTCAGACTGCTGGTTTCAGGCCATGTCCACGCAGCTTTCCTCGTCCTCAAGTCTCTCTTCCCCACCCCCGCCAAATTCTATTAGGGTCTTAACACAAAACCTTAATTTTCCAGGGCAAGTCAATGTTGTGGATAGTGGAGAGATAGCCACAGTTCAAACAGTAGTGCCTGGCATGCCAGACACCTGGTAGGGACTAAGTATATGGCCCTAGGACATCAGGCCAACAGCTAACTGGAACTGATCTTCCTAAGCCAAATCCTGTCGCATCTACCTACTCTTACGATTGAGAGGCAAGGATCCTCCCAGGTGAGGCAATGGGTTAAAGAACAGCAATGGGAAGCTACCTACCCGGCCAGGGAGAACACATGGTGTGGTGTCCTCTCCTTTCTAACCCGCTGCTCCCCTCAGCAGTATACTTCTCAATCGGTCTGTTCTGCTCCCCACTCTGTCTCTGGTGATTCCTCTCAGCCCCTGCACCTCTGGCCTGTACCCAAGTTTTGAATGCATAAATAAATAAATCTTACAAAAAAAAAAAAAGAGATCGAAAGGCAAAATAGCTCACTTCCTGTGATAGAACTGAATTCAAACAAAACAAGCTAGCTCAAACAATTTATTCTCTCAGGAATCCCGAATCTCCCCTTCCCCTCTGGGGCACCAATACTTCTCTCCACTCAACCTAAGATCTCATGGGGAGTTCCGTATGACCAGCTAATGTAAGCAGGAAAACTTGGGTGCATTTCATGAATAGAAGGCCTTCATTTGTTGCTGTGAATCAATAATGAACTGTTGACCCACCCAAGGCATAAACTTTCTAGTACACAGAGCTATAAGTAACCCAGCATGAACTTTGCAGGGAAAGGTGGCCTGAGGTAAGTGTGGTGATATTCGATTGTATGACTATCCCTCCATTTGCTTATCCATTCATGAGATGATGAAAATTTATGTTGTTTACACTTTGGGGCTATTATGATAGATGCTGTTATGAACATCCATGGTCAGGTTTTTGTTTGACCATGTATCTTTCAATTCTGTTGTTTGGAACTGGGTGTTCATATGATAATTCTATACTTGATTTTTTAGGGAAATGTCAAACTCTTTCAAAACAGTTTGACATTTTCCATTCTCACCACTAATATATAAAAGGTTTGACCATTTTGACCATTTTCCATTCTCACCACTAATATATAAAAGGTTTCATTAATCCAACTCCTCACCAACACTTAGTATTTTCTGGTATTATTATTATTATTATGAAAGTCATCCTACTCTATGTAATAAAATGATCTCTCATTGTGGCTTTGATATGAATTTTCCCACTTTGAAGAAGTGACAGGGCAGTCATATCTTCAAAGCAGCTTGCATGCAGACTCAGAATGCAATCAGAATGATCCAGATAGAGACTATCAAGTGTGCACTTTCACAAAGAGACAATCTGGATTTAATTAGAAAGAGGATACCATTAACCCATTATTCAATCAACTGTAAGGCCCTCTAACCTCAAAATTTGGAAATGCAAATGAAGGCAGACACAGTCAGAGAGATATTAATATCTAAGTGTCCAAGGGCCAGATTGCAGCTCACTCCACATGCACAGTTCATGCTCTCTAAGCCTTTCCCAGTAATTACTGTAAAAAGCTTTGAGATACCTTGAGCACAATCACAGTTCCAGGAAAACAAATTAGACAGTACATTAATTACATTGGTTTCTGGAAATATTGGTGGGGGGTGGAGGAGAGGAAGAGGACCAAACACAGGAGGGTGGGAGCTTATGGGACAGCCAGGATAAAATACTGTGCTTAAAGTTATAAAAAATGCAAAGCAGGCCCTCCCTGGTGGTGCAGCAGGTTAAAGCACAGCACTAAGAAGCTTGAGCCACTTCCACATGAGTTCGATCCCCGCCTGCCCCGGAGGTGACCACATGGTGCAGCAGACCTCTCCTGGCCCACCCACTGCTCCCCTCGGCAGTGTACTTCATAGATCTGCCTGTTCTGCTCCCCACTCTGTTCCTGGTGAATCCTCTCACCCTCCGCATCTCTGGCCTGTACCCCAGTTCTGTATGAATAAATAAATCTTTAAAAAAAATGCAAAGTAAGATGTCTGGGAGGACCGTCATCTGGAACCCAGATGGAACCCAGGGTAAGAACACTACTGACAGAGTGCCTGATGGTTAAAGGGAGGCTGGGTAGAGCCACTGAGTACAGAACTTTGGGTTGGATCCCATTGGGGAGGCCAGACCTCAGAGATTCCGATAACAGACTCCACTGAGATGAGGGAGGACAGTGGGGCAAAACCCTGCACACTGCTCTGTCAGAAAGACAGAGTGACACACTGACTGAACTCTAACTAATATTCTCCCACTTGTATGATTTGCTGAGGTCAAGCTGAGCTCTGTCCCCAGAGCTGGTCTGGAGTTTCCCCACATCACTGCTCCATGTGGGAATGATTCCCATTCTTTTTTCCATTTATCAATCAAGACTCAGTCCAAATGATATTTTTTTAGGCCATCTAGCCTACTTAGACCTCTCACTTGCCCAAGCATCAGTGATTTGAAAAGCCCATATACTGATACTTGGTAAGGCCCATGGGAACTTTATATAGCTCCATTCATCCCCATTGCACCCCTATCCCCACCCAAAACTCTCCACCAATCTTCCCAGATTGGTCATTCAGGAAATGCTCACCCAACTCTCCTTCAAAAAAATGGTCAATTAATATTACTTGATTTCTTTCTTTGTGCCAAGCCCTGTGCTAATCTCTTGGAATACAGCTCCTAGTGTACAAGACTGAGGTGACTCCTCAGAACTTCTAGTCTATCTTTTAGGAAGAGTTTGTTCTTGACTGATAGCTAATAAAACACACAAAGAATGAGTCACATCATTTTCTGTCGAGAAGATTGAATAGGGAATGCGGAGCAGTTCAGGGGACGTAAGAGTGAGTAATCCTAAACAGCATTAAGGGGAACTTTCTAGACCCAGCTTCAATACTGCCTGGACCATCAACACTGGGATGGGGCCTCACAGACGGATAAGGCTTTTTACCTACCCTAGTGATGACCCAGGCCACCCACAAGTACTCTAAGTCATGTTGCTTAATTCTTTCTTAACTAAACTACTGTTTGGATTGAGTAGATTGAAAAGACTCTTTTTCTGGAAGACAGGAGGCCTGAGTTATATTCTTATTTTTTAATTATTTTATTTTTTTATCAATCATTTAAAGTTGTCAGGTTCAGTTGCCTCATCAGATGATTGAAAGAAAGGTATCTGATCCATTCAGTGGAGTGGGCCTAAACCAAGGTCTCTTGAAATTTCTTCCAAAGCTCATATATATTGTTTCCACCTTTTAATTCTCAAATATATCCAGGAAACTTCCTAAAGCATCAGTGTACAGTTTCATTATCCCTATGTGCTGACCACTCCAGTAATCCATACCGGTCAACAGAGAAGTGGTGCCACTGAAGTACCTCTGTGTGTCCCTTCGGAATCACAGCTCTCTGCTCCAAGTGGTGCACACTATTATCATGCCTATGTAATAATTCCTACTTAAGCAAACCTGGCCTAGGTATTTTAGTTTTACTAGTTTTTTTAAATATCATATGGATAAAATCCGTGAGACAGTGGCTTTTTTTTGTTTTGTTTTGTTTTGTTTTTTTTGTATCTCAGTTCCTTGGATCAAAATTGTGTTTTTGATACTCATCTCTGTTGTGGGAGCAAGCTGGGTTCATTTTTGTTGCTATATAATATTTGATTGAGTGAATATACCGCAGTTTATTTATCCATCCAGCTGTTGATGGGTATACGAATTATTTTCATTAATTTCTGGCCCATGTACATTGTTAATCAGGAATGTATGTGTCATAGTATATGAATATCTTCAGCTTTATTAGAAAACACCAGTTTTCCAAAGTGATCCTGCTAGTTGATATTTCCCAAGGACAATGTAAAAGAGTTCTTGCACTATATCCTAGTCAATGTGTTCAAGACTTTAAAACACATTTTTACTTGTATGATAGGTTTATAATAGAATCTCATTGTGATTTTAATTTGTATTACCTTAACTACTAATAAGGTTGAGTCTTTTAAGTTTATTTACCATTTGGCCATGATTCAAATATTTGACCATTTTTCTTAAGATTCATTTGGAAGCATTCTTTTTTCCCATTTTCTGTGGGCTCCTTTTATTTTTTTTAATTGATGAATGTTATTGAAATAACAGTGATTTATAACATTGCATGATTTTCAAATTCTAGTTTCCACCTATCACCCAATGGTTGAACCATTTTTGCCCATTTCACCCACCCTCTTAGTTCCTTCCATTCTGGTAAACTCCAACCTGTATTTAAGAGTTTTGACTTTTGTTTTATTATATTTATTCAATAGAAATACCATGCAATGCAGCTATTCTTGTCCTGGGCATTAGTGAAAATTACTGATTTAAAAAGATGTATGTATCTCTGTGTTCATAGCAACAGTATTTACAACAGCCAAGATAGGGAAACAAACTAAGTGTCCATTGAAGGATGAGAATGGTTTTGGTAAATATCAGCAATGGAATGTTATTCAGCTATAAAAAGAGATGGAATCTTTCCATGTTTGTGCTTTTTATTGTCAGTTACTTGTATGGAAATATCTTCCCCCATTCTGTTGCTAGTCTCTTCACTCTCCTAATGGTGTCTTTGATGAACAAAGATCTTTAAAGTAGAACAATCTTCTCTCTTTTTTTTTTTTTTAAAGATTTATTTATTTATACAGAACTGGGGTACAGGCCAGAGATGTGGAGGGTGAGAGGATTCACCAGGAACAGAGTGGGGAGCAGAACAGGCAGATCGACGAATTACACTGCTGAGGGGAGCAGCGGGCGGGTCAGGAGAGGTCTGCCACGCCAATCCGGGGCAGACGGGGATCGAACTCATGAGGAAGTGGCTTAAGCTTCTTAGTGCAGTGCTTTAACCCACTGCGCCACCAGGGAGGGCCGAACAATCTTCTCTTTTACCGTTAGTACTTTTTTGTGTCTTAGGAAATTTTTTCTTACTCTGAGGTCATATAAAAAAGTATTCACCTGTATTATCTTTTGGTTTTGCTTTTTGTTTTAAGATTCCAATCTGTCCGGGATTTTCTTAGTCTATCTGAAATATATAAGATTTTATTATTTAATACAGGGAAATGGGTATGTTTTTGAAAAAGATCTGTGGTGTAGAAGTCAGGCTTTTGGGCTATTGAAAAAATGAATACACCACTGAGCTACCAGGAACCTGATATCATTGCTACCTCTACAGACACCACGAATGGACTCTTATGTGACAGAGCTGGACAAAGGACACTGGAACTCTGAGTTCAGTCCCCACCTTGGCTTCTAACTACATTCTAGCTTGCTAGCCACCAGTAGCTGCAAAACGACCTTTTCCTCATTCTTACTTCTCAATACAACCTAGTATATTTATTGGTGAAAGCTACTTTGAACCTAGAAGCTGCAGATGAGCCTGAGAAACAAGTTTTGTAGCTTGAGAAGTTCTCTATTAGAAGGTAGACTGGGGATTGAGAGGCCAATATTCCCTAGCAGGGACATGGAGAGAAGGAAAGATGTGATCCATACTTTTCCTGCAGTTCCGTGGAAGGCAACAAGGAAAAAAAGGCTAACCACAGTGTTTTCTCATCAGTGATGACTTTGCAAGAATAAATTCTGACAGGCAAGCTGACAGTTCCTGGGAAAGGAGTAAAGTGGATCCCAAGCTCATTTGTATCTCATTCTCTTAGTGAGACAAAACCAAATAAGGGTGAGCTGGGGTAAGCCATACCAAGGGGAGCAGCCTCGGTGATTTGATATAGTCCTGTCACTCTTCTTTTGCCTAGCTTCATTGCAGGTAGCAAGTGAGCTGAAGAGAAACCAGGAGAGGAGAGGGGGTGGGGGCAGCCCTTTTACTCTGTTCTATCATCCTGGGCTTGGTCAGGGTGAGCTTTACCTGAAACTTGGTTGTAAGGGTCTCTACTCACCTAATGTCTGTCTGACCAGCACTCAGATCTGCCACTATGGCTTCTAAATTAGTGTGTGCTGGGTCCCAGGCTAATTAATCTGTATATAGGTTTCATTCAATAATCAAGAACTGCCCATTCAACAACCATTGAAAAAGTAGAATGCCTTTTGTGCAGTAGGCTCTGGTCTAAATGAACAAAGAAAGCAAACATATTTGTCCCTATAATAGATGTAAATGAGAGCCTTTGGATGAAGGAATAGATGTAAATGAGAGCCTTTGGAATTTTCACATGTATTTATTTTTTGTAGGCCAAAGTAAGTCCCTGAGCATCCCTACCCTTTTACTTATCAAACAGCCAGCACCAGATTTAACCCAGGGTTTCAGCTCCCTTAGTCTCATTCTTGGACCATACTTGGATCACAAGTGTTATGTGAGCCCTCGAAGCCGGAGCTATACGATTATGAATTCCAGCTGAAGAGGAGGCTAAGCACCTGTTCTAACAGTGCTGGCAGTCTTTCTCCTGCAGCCTCTCCAGTAGAACCCATCCCTCCATGCAGGCTCAGGTGAAATTCTGAAACTCAAGCACCAGCATAGTAAAGGAAAAAATGCTATGCCCTTCTTAAGAGTTGAAACAGTGGTTCATGATTTAAAAAAATTAAAAAGAAACCTCCTAGCACAATAAGAATCAAGTGAATCATCTTCTGTCTGATACAGGATATTAATGAAAACCCTAGAGTAAATTTGTTAGGAGCATTCCCTTTAAAGCCGGGAATAAGACAAGGATGCCCAGTAATACCTCCTCTTTTCAACAAGTAGTAGAGGCCCTGTCTAATACAGAAGAAAAAAAAAGGGATATTGGAAAGAAAAAATAAATAACTTTAATCAAGCGTTACGTTGATGAATTCAAACAGTCCAAAAAATGTACTGAAAATGAAAAAATAAAACCATCATTACTTGAATGATGTCATTTGCAAAGAAAAGCCCAAGAAAACCTACAGTAAAATTATTAGAAGAGCGGAAGTGAAAATATTTAAGTAGCAATTGCACTAAAATATAACAGCAATACTTATAAGGTGTCATTTTTAAATATTCAAAATAGCAAAACCAGGGCCATCCTTGTGGGGCAACAGGTTAAAGCATAGCTCTATGAAGCTATCTGTAGCCACTGTGGCAAGAGTTTGATCCTTGGCCAGGGAGGTGACCCACATGGTGAGGCAGACCTCTCCTGACCCACCCACTGCTCCTCTCAGCAGTGTATTTCAATACATCTGTCTGTTCTGTTCCCCACTGTCTCTGGTGAATTCCCTCACACACACACCCACCTCTGGCATGTACCCAAGTTCTTGTATGTGTAAAGAAATAAATCTTAAAAAAAAAATAACAAAACCAAATCAAACCAAAATGAATCAACAATAAGCCTAACTAAATCATTCAAGGGCTTTGGTAGAGAAAACTGTATCATGTTATTGAAGTCATGTGGTTTATTAAAATTTTTCCTTTTTTTCCCCTCTAAAAAAGTAGCATTAAAAATTTTTATAAACAGATCTAAATGAATGTAGTAAAGATATATGTCATATTTATACTTGAGAAAACCTAAAATTGTAAAGATGGCAATTAACCCCAAATTAGCACATACAGTCAATACACTTTCAGGCAAAATTTCAATAGGGATCTCTGTGAAACTAAGCAATATTACTACATTTATATGGAATAAAAATGTCAAGAGTATTTTGAAAGGAGACTCCTCCAATCAGGTATCAAGATCATGTATATAATGCAAAGAGAGTATGTTATTGGAATAAATGTTGTCAAATTGAGAAAACTGAGAGCCCACCAACATGCTTGGCCTATATTGACATTTGATATATGATAGAAGTAGAAATTTTGAATTAGAAGTAAATGGTGTTGAAAACATTGCTTATCCACATGTCCAATGTTAGCTCTGTAGCTTATATCATAGACAAAAATAAATTTCAAGTGGGTTAAAGACCTAATTATGAAAGATGAAACTTTAAAACTTTTTTTTTTAAAGATTTATTTATTTGGCCCTCCCTGGTGGCGCAGCGGGTTAAAGCACAGCACTGAGAATCTAAAGCCACTTCCGCATGAGTTTGATTCCCGCCTGCCCCGGAGGAGACCACATGGCGTGGCAGACCTCTCCTGACCCGCCCGCTGCTCCCCTCAGCAGTGTACTTCGTTGATCTGCCTGTTCTGTTCCCCATTCTGTCTCTGGTGAAGCCTCTCACCGCCCCTGATCCTCTGGCCTGTACCCCAGTTCTGTATGCACAAATAAATAAATCTTTAAAAAAAAAATGTTTAAAAAAAAAAAGATTTATTTATTTGTACATACAGAACTGGGGTACAGGCCAGAGGCTCAGGGGTGGCGAGAGGTTTCACCAGTGACAGAGTGGGGAGCAGAACAGGCAGATCAACGAAGTACACTGCTGAGGGGAGCAGCGGGTGGGTCAGGAGAGGTCTGCCACGCTATGTGGTCACCTCTGGGGCATGTGGGACTCGAACGATGCGGAAGTGGCTTTAGCTTCTCAGTGCTGTGCTTTAACCCGCTGCGCCACAAGGGAGGGCCAAAACTTTAAAAGTTTTAAAGGAAAATATTAGAAAATATCTCTATGACTTTGGACTAGGGAAGGATGTCTTAAGGGATAAGCATCAACAATAATGGAAAAAAGATTTAGCTACACTAAAAATAAAAATTTTTGTATAAAAAAGGCACCACATACATATACACAATGGAATATTACTCAGCAATCAAAAAGATAAACACATGCCTTTTGTAGCAACATGGGTGGAGCTGGAAGGGACCATGCTTAGTGAAATAAGCCAGAAAGAAAAAGAAAAATACTGGATGGTTTCACTCATAGCAGGAGTATAAAAGACCAGGGGGGGAAATAATAATAATAATGAACAACTATGTACCAGAGACATTTTACAGGGGTGGAATAGGAAGTGGGATCAAAAATAGGGGGTTGGGGGGAAACAGTACACTGGACTATGGTGATGCAAATGAGTGATTTGGTGATTACCCCATTGGGATTACAACTGAGATGGGAAAAGGCACAAAATGATGTAAAAGTAAACCATTATATATATTTTTTACATCATTTTATATCATTTTAACATTTTATATATATATATATATAAAGGCACCACAATTGAGAAATCAAATTATTATACTGACCTGGAGATGTAATATGTAAAATCAACTAAGTCTCTGTGTCCCAGTCCTTATCTTAGAGTCCTTTTTCTTTAGTGTCCTTGTCCCAGAATGTCCTGTTGCCCCTAGTCCTGGGGGGGGGGGGTGTTTGATTAGTCCCCTTTGGTATTTGTTGCCCTTGTGTCTGGAGCCTTCCCTAACTCTCCTGATGTCCCTAAAGCTGCCTAATTATCCTTAACTTCTCCTTGGACTCACGATCCTCCCATTTTTAGGGGAAATAAAGGTTAGAAATAAAGGTTTTTTTCATCTGGGCCTCAGATCCCTGCTCTCTGCCTTTCTCCTCCACCCTTGGGAGAAGAACCTGTGGTTACCCTACAAAGAGTCAGGGAACATTTTCTTTGGATCCTCTCCTCCTACTATGACCCTGTCCTTTTCATTTCATTTAATATTTTGCATTATAAAAGTTTCAAACACAAAAAGTACAGAGGGACCCTCCCTGGTGGCGCAGTGGGTTAAAGCACAGCACTAAGAAGCTAAAGCCACTTCCACATGAGTTGGATCCCCGCCCAGAGGTGATCCACAAGGTGCCCGCTGCTCCCCTCAGCAGTGTACTTTGTTGATCTGCCTGTTCTGCTCCCCACTCTGTCTCTAGTGAATCCTCTCACCACCCCTAAGCCTCTGGCCTGTACCCCAGGTCTGTGTGCACAAATAAGTGAATCTTAAAAAAAAAAAGAAAGAAAGAAAAAAGAAAACAACAGAGAATGGCAATCTGAACCCTCACATCATCATTCAGTTTCAACACATAGTAATAGTACTACTTTGCCAGTCTTATTTCATCTGCCTTCCTGATTTTTGTTTCTGCATTTTGTATAACGAATTCTAGACATTCTTTCACTCCATCAATAAGTACTTCAGGGTTACCAGATGACTTAAAAATTATCCGAATAGGCCATCCCTGGTGGCGCAGCAGGTTACAGCACAGCACTGAGGGGCTGAGGCCACTTCCACATGAGTTCTATCCCCGCCTGCCCCGGAGGTGACCACATGGCGTGGCAGACCTCTCCTGACCCGCCCGCTGCTCCCCTCAGCAGTGTACTTCGTCGATCTGCCTGTTCTGCTCCCCACTCTGTCTCTGGTGGAGCCTCTCACCGCCCCTGAGCCTCTGGTCTGTACCCCAGTTCTGTATGCACAAATAATAAATAAAAAAATCTTTAAAAAAAAAATTAGCCGAATACCATCATCACACCTTTTAAAAAATGAAAAATGATCCCTCATTATTTTCTAATACAACAATACAGCATGACTTTCAGAGCGACTCCTGCTAGTTAGAAGTTCCCACACATTTATTAAGGAATGCATGGATATACACTGAGGCCTGGCACAAGCCCTAATGTCTGCTCTCGTGACTAGCACTACTCAAGCCTCAGGACACCTCTTCTCCACCCTTCTGGCCTCAGGGCATCTGCACCCAAATACTAGCTGAGCTTCTGAGCCCTGCTGCTCATGAGGCTGGAGCCCCGTCACTGCGGAGAGCCCCGACAGAAATTTAGCAGCGGAAGCACTTAAGTACCGAAAAGACAAATTAATGAACTTGTCAAATCCTTCCTCTTAGAGAGCGTGAATACAGTAAATTTTTGCATAATGAAGTGTTCTGTGTCTTTCCCAGTCTTGCCAAAAGGCCTTTTCTTGTTTCGCTTCATAGTCTAGGTTCTGGAGGCAATCATGAACTAGGACAGCATTCTCAATAGTTGTATATGGTGACGAAGGAATGTTTTTGTAAAATTAAGCAAGTCATGTTACTCTTACATTTCTGTATGCTAGATCTAAATGTCACATCCCTAAAGTGTGAAGCTAATGTTTACTTTGGCAACTAGATAGATGATGAATGCTAAAATTATGAATATTTCTAATAAAAACATTATAGGCATAATTAAAAAAAAAATCCCCAGCCCTCCCTGGTGGCACAATGGGTTAGGACACAGCACTGCAAGCGAGCCGCAGCCACTTCAGTGCAAGCTCGATCCCCAGCGGGGAGGAGATCCACATGGCGCAGCAGACCTCTCCTGACCACCTGCTGCTCCCCTCAGCAGTGTATTTCAGCACATCTGCCTGTTCTGCTCTCCACTCTGTCTCTGGTGAATCCTCTCACCACCACCGCCCCCACCTCTGGCCTTTACCCCAGTTCTGTATGTATAAATAAATAAATCTTAAAGAAATGTTAGAAAAATTTAAAAAAGCCCCACTTTAGTTAAATAATTTGATTTACCACTGTAACTACTCATCAGTTATGATTTGTATCTTTTCCTTTCAGTTCAATAAATGATTTAGAATATTTCAGACCAAGGGTTGCAAACTTTTGCTATAAAGATTCAGATAAATAATATTTGAAAATTTGTAGGTTATACGTGGCAGATAGCTTCTGTCTCCTAAATCTTAGTTTTTGCTGTTTTTACACTTTCAAAATGTATAAGCCAACTACATGGGATTCCATTTCATGGGCAATAATATGGCTAACAGAAGAACAATAATAATAAGTGTTGACAAGGATGTGGAGAAGTTTGGAGTCACCACACTGCTAATGGGGATGTAAAAGATACAGCATCATTGGAAAACAATTTGGTAGTTCTCCAAAAAGTGAAACATGACCTAACAATTTTACTTCTAGGCATGTATTCAAGAAAATTAAAATCATATGTAGACATGAAAACATGTGCATGAATATTCAGAGCAGCATTATTCATAATCATCAAAATATGGAAATAATCCAAATGTCCATCAGCTGATGAGTGGATAAACAAAATGTGGCATATTATGACATAATAAAAAATACATTTGGGTTTTGTCCCAAATTCTTGGCATAGAACTTCCAAAACTTAGAATTTCCAGAGCGTTTATTTTGTTGTTTGTTAAAGCCTTTTTTAAAACCACATCTTTGTTTATGCTAATAAGGTGACACAGGGTAGGGTCCCTGGTCTGATAGTTACTAGATCAGAGCTGACCCCCAAAAGACAAAAGTTGTAATTAATGAGTGAAAACTTCTAGCCCCATCCCTTCACATTTGGGCTAGAGATTGGGCTATAAATCCTTGATTGAACAAGGATATTCTGAAAGCTTTGGGTTGGTAAATACATGGAGATTCAGGAAAGCTGCTTTACCTGGAGAGGGCATGGAAGCTCCCTGCCTTATCTCTATACTTTATGTACTTATATGCATCCCTTCTCTTTGGCTATCCATTGTACTCTTTATAATAAATCTTAAGTGTAAGTAAAATATTTTCCTGAGTTCTGTAAGTTGTACTAGAGAATTATTGAACTCCTGAATTTGTGGTTAAATAAGCAAAAATGTTAGCATCTGGGAAGATGATTTTAGGCTGCCATCTATGTTGAGGCCAGCCTTAGGGAATGAGCCATTAATCTAGGGGGTTTTGTGCTAAGTCGGGATAGTTAATATCAGATTGAAGTGAATTGTGGGATATTCATTTGGTGTCTGGGAATTGATTGTTGGTGGCGAAAGACCAAACTGACACCATGATAGGCTTCAGAATGCTTCTGAACCAGCCAGGCCTAAGTGACATACATTTAGTGTCAGAGAAAAATCCCACAGATTTGGTGTCAGAAGTAGTATAAAAATATACTACACAAATATATCCAGACAAAGAAATATTATCCATAGATAATATATGCTACTGTTACAGGACAGGGAAAGGGGTACCACTGAACCCCCAAACTTGCCTGCTCTAAGTGGGTTCTGCCATCTGCTGCATCAATACAAAACATATAAAACTTTAATGAAAAGGGACTTTAATGCAGTGAATATAAAATATGGAACACAAAGAATATAATGTCTAAATCAAACACCTGAAGTTACCCATCACCTTGTGGGCAAAAGTCAACCCAAAAGGGATTGGCCCAAAGCAAGGCTTGAAAGCCTGTCACAAGCCTAAAGCACCTTCTGGCCGGGACCCATGGAAAAGGGTCAGAAATGGGCAGACAAATCTGGGAGGAAAAGAGCAAAA
>NW_004567124.1:627715-645491 GCF_000260355.1 Condylura cristata
ACAAATCTGGGAGGAAAAGAGCAAAATCAAAATCAATATAAACACTGCCATAGTCACCTCCCTACAGGTATCTCACCCACATCTGCCTTTATCAGTCCAGGGTCAGGAAACAAGCACTGTTTCTTCCTCACATGTTTGCAGCTCCATGTGGCTTCTTCAGGTTCTCCATCCTGCTTCCTTCTTTTTTTTTTTTTTTAGATTCCTTCTCTTCTCTCTTTTTCTCTCCTCAGCTCCACCCTCCTTCTGGGTGGGGCAGGGAACCTGGAACTTCCCTTTACCTAGGGACCACCCCCTGTTTTACTACAACATGAACTTTGAGGATTCTATGCTAAGTAAAATAATTCTGGAAAAAAAACAGGGCACATATTGCATGATTCCAAGTATATGAAATGTCCAGAACAGGTAAAT
This sequence comes from Condylura cristata, assembly GCF_000260355.1. NCBI lineage: Eukaryota > Metazoa > Chordata > Mammalia > Eulipotyphla > Talpidae > Condylura > Condylura cristata. Next base: position 628,124 of record NW_004567124.1, read on the forward strand.
TTATAGAGACAGAAAGTAAATTAAGGATTGCCAGGGACTGGGAAGATAGGGGAATGAGAAGTAACTCCTAATAGGTAAAATATTTAAGTTCCTTAGTGATAAGAAATCTCTGAATTGTAGAATCTAAGATGGTGAACTTTATGGTATGTGAATCATATCTCAGTAATGCTTTGTTTAAAAAGTATAATAACTATTTTTAACTCAAGAACCATGCAAAAATAGACCAAAGGCTGGATTTGACCTGCAGACTAGAATCTGCCGACTCTTGTTTTAGATGAAAAATTGGAAAAATAATTTGAATTTCTTCTTTTGTCCCAAACTCTATAAATGTAAAGGAGGTCCTGAGTAATATTAATCTACTTTCAAGCTTTCTTAATTTCCTCAAAATGCCTCATACACCCTCCAGGCTTGCGTCCTCTCTTAAGTCTCCCTCCAGAGCTGGTAGTTGGTCCTTCTCTTACCATTGTTTTATCTGGTTCTACACAATGGGGGAAAGTGAGGGTGGGGAGGGGTCCTGGATCAAGAAACTAAAACACAAGCAAACCTTTCACGCCAAGAAAACCAAAAGCACAAACCGGGAAGCTTTTATGCAGTGATATAATTGTGGTGATGATGTTGAACCTTGTAGGTGGTAATGGGTGGAGGAAGCTAGAATCCTGATGCAAATAATTGTGGTCCATAGTGAGATGATTTTCAAAAGGGAGATGTTGGAGAAGAGCTCCTTTTTGTTAGCAATTTTGCTATTTTCTCTCAATCTTCAGTTAGTCTGGAAAATGAGTCTCTGCCAGGGTCTGGGCAAGTAGGAGTCTGCAGTAATATTTAGAGTTCTATTTTGTGATTTTATGGAACTGCTGAAAAGGTCAAGAACATTTCTTTAAATGTCATTGGCCTGAGGGTCCAATTACCCAGAGGAGGACATTCTTGGAAGAGGAGCTTTGTAAGTCTGGCAGAATGGTGTGGGAGGAACCCAGCAAGCAGGGAGCAAGGAATGGCCCTCAGCTTCCTAGGGAGAGGGTCCTGGGCAGAGCAGCAGAGGGAGGACAGCTTTGGCAGATCAGTTGGTGCTTTATCCTCTGAAAGGGGACAGCCCCTCCAGCTGCCTTTTCTGAGCAGGGCTCACTGCCTCTGCCACCCTTCATGTGAGGCAGCATACCCTTAGGAACCCCAGTGGCTGTGTGAACTGGAGGGGGGAACCCTCCTTCCAGACTCCAGACTGTAAACTCCTCAGGGTCCTCTGTGCATATCCTTTGAGACTGACATGGAAAGGCCATACAGTCTATTCCTGAGCAGGTATATCAAGATTCAATGAATGTAGGAAATATTTAATTTTATATATTTTTCTCTGCTGAAAAAAAATATATTAAAAGTTCAGATGTCTATGGATCAATCCAAACGCCCAAAAGTAGATGAACGGATTAAAAAGATGTGGTACATATACACAGTGGAATATTACTCAGCAATCAAAAAGATAAACAATGCCTTTTGCAGCAACATGGATGGAGCTGGAAGGGATCATGCTTAGAAAGAAGCCAGAAAGAAAAGGAAAAATACAGGATGGTTTCACTCATAGCAGGAGTATAAAGGACCAGGGGAGAAAATAATATTAATAATGAACAACTACACACCAGAGACATTTTATGGGGGTGGAGTGGGGAATGGTATCAAAAATGGTGGGGGAGGGGAAGTACACTGGACTATGGTGATGGCACACGGGTGATTTGATGATGGGAAGCCCATGGGGATTACAACTGAGATGGAAAAAGGCATAAAATGATGTAAAAATAAACTATTATATTATTTTTTAAAAATGCAGATGTCTAAATCCCACATGGAATAATTTGAACTCAAAGATCTTACAACTTACATTATTATTATATTTAATGGGAGGGATGCTGTTTCATGGGCATTAGTCAGCTTGTTAGAATACATATTCCTGGGCACCCAAATTCATTGAATCATAGAAGGAAAGGGGGTGCATGGAAGGAAGGGTGTGCACGAAGGGAGGAAGATGGAACCCCAGAAATTGTACTCCTACAACATTCCCAGGTGATTTTGAGGCTGGTCCCCTTCATTTACCTGAAGTATCCTTTGCAGAAAACCTTCAGCAGTATAACCTTCAGCAAGTGACTAAATCCTTGGGCTTCCATCCTCTCATCTGTAAAACAGGAATACTAAATGCCTTTCTAAGGGCCATGGGAAGGAGACAATGAAAAAGTGAATACTAAGAGACTACACCATGCCTGGCACATTAACACAGTCACTATAACTAGGCTTCTGGAAGCTTTAGGAGGGCTCTAGTTTCTAGTCATCAGCTCCCCTCTGCACACAGAGGGATGTGTGGACTTGTGTGCCTGAGCAATTGTGCATGTGTGTGCCATGTCTTTGAAGAGGGCATTGCCCTCCTCTATCACTACTATACCTGCCAGTTGGGGATTAAGGACAGTGGTCTAAACATGGTGGGGGGGGTGCAGCTGGAACATATCAGTGTCCATACCTCATCATGGTCAAATCCTTGGAAGGGACTGCTGGGTATAGAAGCTGAATTGTTTTGCTTTAAAGTTATAATAATTGAGCTAATGTTGATCACAATGTGTATCTTAAGAGAGATCACTTTACACCTCTACAATTGTATGTTATTTCACCACACTTACCATCAAAATCTCAGTCATTCTATCTGCCATTAGACCCCTCTCTGCTACTTGCTCCCACTCACGTACTAGGTAGGCTTAGTCATGGTCCAGTATGTTCTTCTCACTCCTGCTTCCTCTCCTCCCACCCCCCTCTGTTCCTAGATACCTCAGATCTATGGTCAACTTCCAGGATTTGTCTTTTTTCAATCTTTTGTTTGGTTTCCCTATATTCTACATAGAAGTTAAGCCATTCTGTTTTTACCTTTCCCCTTCTGAATTATTTCACTTAGATTAATCCCTTCCAGCTGCATCCATGTTGCTGCAAATGACACAAATTTACCTTTGATTACTGAGTAATATTCCATTGTACACAGACTGATTTGAGCACAAATGTTGTAGCCCCACTGGATCCTATATTCCAGGTCTTTTGTATGGCCTGAAACATTTTCAAGTTCAGGTTTCCTCAAGGTAGATGTGGTCAGGATCCCATGCAGAGTCTCCCCCCTCTCTGACTCAGAAAATGTTTGAGGGAGCCAGTTCTTTCCCCTAATGTCCTTCACCAGGACCTCAGCATTCCCCAGGAAACAGAGGGCTGCCCAGAGTTAGCCTAAAGGATGTATGTAGGCTTAGCTAGGGAGGAGGGACTGAAGTTCTGTCCTGTACCCCAGGAGCCTGGAGCTGAAGGACAATCTTGCCCCAAACTCCCCCCACCTGCCACGTGTCCTGCTCAGATACAGTGATCTTGATGTTTGAAAAAAGAGCTGAATAAACTATGTACCTTGGTGTGGCTTTTTTTCAAGTTGCCACTTACTGCTGTGTGTCAAGAGTTTACATCCATCGTGAATTTTCCCCTCTGGTAGGTAGCACCATCTTCTCCATTACAGGTGAAGAATCAAAACCCAGAGAAGCTGCCTAAGATCCAACAGGTAGTAAATGATGGTCCTTAATTCAAACTCAGGTAAATTAATCTCCAAATTCTGGGTTCCTATCTATACCAAGAAAAGAAGTCAAGGTTACTAGGGCCCACAGCTGGATGACAGGTGAGAGCAGGCTATGAGTGAAGACATCAGGTCCAGGGCTGTGGGTGAGGGAAAGGAAATACACCCAACTATCTGAGGAAACTCATCAAGAGTTGGTGCAAGTACATTTACCAAGTTTCTCTAACAGAACCTGCAAAAATATTTCAGAGTCCTGAAGCTGAGAGAGCAGATGAAGTACATAACTACTGATTTATGTTTCCTCTAAACTTCCAGAGAGATTCCTCCCTCTATTCTTCTCATAAATTTCTCCTTCCCTCTCTCTTCCCATTGGGTTCCCGTGGGCAGTCATTGGGCATGCCCTCCTCTGGCCACAGTAGACTCCAGGGACAGACTTCAACCCAAGCTGAGTCACTCAGATTTCTCCCTTGCAACTTGTGAACTGGAACTGAGATAAAGAGCCCATCTCTCTACAGGAGCAGAGGTTGGGAAGGGCGACCCAAAAGAGGTTTAAGTCTCTAATCTGAGAGAAGCAGAGACAGGGATGGAGACCTAAAAAAGAAGAGACCTGTGATATTTTCATCTTCAGTTCAGAAACTCCTGAGGCCTGAGGTGTTCCTACGCTCCCTGGTTGGTTGGTCAACTTCTCTTGCTTAGGGCATAATTACCAATCTCACCTAATTCTGCCTGGCTCCTCAAAGGGGATAACCTGCTACACCACAGTCCCTTTTATTTGCGTCCAAATCAGTATGAACTGAGTTCTGTCCCTTGCCCTAAGCAACCTGACCAATCCCTCCCCTCACTATCTCTATTGCACGAGAAGGATGCAGTCAGCACACTCCAAAAGCTGGGACAATGAGCCCAGAGAGAGGGCCCAGGTGCCAGTCGGTGACATGGGGCCAAGAGTATGGGAATCTCAGGCTGAGAACAGCTGCCCCAGCTCTGGGCTGCAGAGCCCTGGTCAGAAGCCAGTCTTCTGAGCCAGACTGGCTTCTTGTACCCCAAACAGAAGCCAAAGAGATTGGGCTTAGATGTGGCTGCTCTAAATTTGTCATCACTCAGTTGCCTGCGCCAGAAATGATGCCTTTCTTCTGACCTGGGCAATAGGGCTGACTTTCAGGGAATCATTGTGAAACTCCCTGGGCTTCCCCAGGAGTCCAGGGCCTGGCCAGGTCCTTCTGGAGCCCCTGAGCCAGGCACTCCTCAGAGCCAATATGGATTAGGGAGGAAGAAAAGGACAGGCAGCACAGAGAGGGGAGGGAGAAGAGAGGTTCTACAGGAAAGGAGGAAGTGGAGAGGCTGTGGAGAGGAACCTGCAGAAAAATCCATCTTAATTTATTTTGTCAGCAGTTCCCACGAGGTGCTTCTTCCCCTTTCTTCTTTCAGCAGACACCATGGGCTTTATTTTCCTGTCAAGAGAAAGTTTTTCTGCTCAGCTGGCAGGCATGGTGGGGAGTGAACAACAAGGCACTGGGGAGTTCCTAAGCAGCCCTCGGTGTCTCCTCAGGGAGTTCTGGTCCCCTGGGCAGGAGAGGAATCCTAAAGGATCTTGCTCTCAGGATAGAGAGAGCTGGACTCTGATTTCTGCAGCTGGTCCTGCATGCTGGGATGCAGCTGAAAACCTGGGCCTCAGTTTGCTGCCTGTGAAATGGTTGATGTGTAGCTGAATAGGGTCAAACAGCTATTTTTGGGGTTCTGCTGAGGGTTCAGAGCAGGGGAGGAGACAGTGCCTTGTCATCTCCCACACACCCACTACCCTCCCCCCATTCTCCTTTTGGCTTACAGTGGACTTTCCCTTGTATTGGCTCATGGGAGTGTCACCAGAGTCCTCAGAGGAAGGTCAAACAATAGTTATTGTCTCTACCTCTGAGAAGGATAAGCAACCAGATCTGAAGGCTCACTCCTACGGAAGCACTCAGCACACCCGCAAAGAGCTGAGTTCTGCCCGCTGTACTCTTCCACCTTCCCTGGTAGCCCTGTCTCTAACTCTGTGCTTCCCTGCAACTGGGAACCCCCACCTAATCACACCTTTCAGCAAGCACTTCTAGATTTTGTCATGGAATAGCTTTTTACATTTATACTTCCAATTCTTTGACTAGAATGAGTTGGCAGAAGTCCAAAGCTGTTATTTCAGTGTTTTTCTGTTCCACCTTCCCCTTCAACAGCAGCCTTGGCCTCTGTACAGTGGCTCTCTGAAATTTGGGGGGAACCCAGGCTGGATTGCAGGGCTTCATGGGGTCCATTATAGACCCTCCCCTACCTCTCTGGCCTCCCCAGACACCCTGGAGGGCTCTTTGAGGCAGACAGAAAGCTGGCTAACCTTCAGGGTTTGGGAGTGGGGTAGGAAAAGAATAGGAACCTGTTCATTAAAATTCACATCAAGAGAAATAACTAATCAGAAGCCATTTGTCGCTTAATTGATTTTAAACTTCAGGAAGATTTCTCATTAGCCTAGGACTGACCTCTACAGAGCAGCCCAGTTGAGAAAGGAAGAATGAAAGAAGGAGAGCAGAAGCTCCTTTCTCTGCCAGCCTGTTTCTACTCTCCAGTTGGGCAGTCAGAACTGGTTCTGAGCATCTTGCATTAAAGCCAAGCTTTTATGGCTTCAATATCCTCTTCTTTCTTCTAGGATTCCTCTTTCAGGAAGTCTTCCCTGAACAGCTAGGGGGCATTTGGAACCATATGGAGTGTGGGAAGGTTGGATACCCCAAAGGAAGGAATGCTATTTTTAAAATCCTGTGAAAATCAGTAGATGCTCACTACTCTTTCTTACATTGGGCCTGACTCTCTATTCCTCTGATAACTTTCTGTCCAATACCAGCACTATCTCCATCTTCCTGGCCTGCACAGAACAAGCCTGGTTACTCAGCTGAGACAGACCTCCGCCATCTCACCTGTCCCATCTGCTTTTCTTCAAGCTAAGATGTTCTTATTCCTCCATCTTTATGAGTAGATGGGTTTCCAATCCCTTTCCTCTTCAGCTCTTGGGCAGAAAGCAGCAATCTGCTGAAGTGGGAGCCTGGCTTAAGAAGAGGCCATTGGGGCCCTCCCTGGTGGCGCAGCGGGTTAAAGCACAGCACTGAGAATCTAAAGCCACTTCCACATGAGTTCGATCCCCGCCTGGCCCGGAGGTGACCACATGGTGTGGCAGACCTCTCCTGGCCCACCCGCTGCTCCCCTCAGCAGTGTACTTTGTTGATCTACCTGTTCTGTTCCCCACTCTGTCTCTGGTGAAGCCTCTCACCGCCCCTGAGCCTCTGGCCTGTACCCCAGTTCTGTATGCACAAATAAATAAATCTTAAAAAAAAAAAAAAAAAAAAAAAGAAGAGGCCATTGGAATGCTGGCAAGAGAGAAAGGGAATTGGATATTCCTCTATGCTGGCTGCCGACCTCGTTTTTTCCTTGAGCCACACAAGGTGTGTGATCACTGGAAGAAGCTCTCTTCTGGTTCACCCTGCTGGGATGGCAAGTGCTGACAGTTGTTGGCTGCTTTCTTCCCAGTCATGAGGAAAGACAGAGCCAAGAGTTGCAGAGGGAGAGAAGGAAAGTTCTGGCAATGTGGTTTGGGTCTCTAGAGTCCTTAAGGTCACCTCCACTTCTTCCCTTCCCAGTTTATTATGTCAATAAATTCCCTTTTCTGGTGAACCATTTGAGTTGAATTTCTGTCACTTCAACTCAAAGAGTTTCTCGCTGATGCGGTGAGGACTTTCAGCCAGAGCTGTCCAAATGGGGGCTGGGTTGTCTCAGGAGTCAGCTGCTCCCCCTGCAGAGCTGGACAACCTCCTGCCAGGGACACTGGAGAGAAAATTTGGATCCAATGTGCCAGATTACAGAGAACATTTATCAAGTGCCAGGCACTGACTAACCATTACCTCAGTCAATCCTCATAGGAGGAATATATCCCCTATTTTCTAGATGAGGAAAGAGGGTCTCACAGAAGCTCATTAATGTTAAGGCAGCACAGATCCATGGTGAGGTGCAAGAATTTTTTTGACTCTAGGACCCATGTTTCTTTCTGTAGCTCAGAGATTCGAAGGACTTCTGTTCACATCGAACCTCAAATTCGGTCACCTCTGGAGGGGTAGATGTATCTACCTGGTGTCTGCAGTCAACTCAGCAGCTCCTAAGTAGGGCAGTCAATAAGGCTTGGTGCTATGTCCAGGTGAGCAGAGAGCACACAGCTCGAGCAGGCTTTGGCGACAGCTGCTTGTGGAATCATAGAAGTGGAAGAAACCCGGGGTGGGGGGGCTCTCTCAGGAGGGGGCAGGTGAGCACGAGTTTCTTCTTCCTCCAAAGAACCTGCAGTGAAGGATATTTCCTGTGTCAGATGCTTTTGAGAATCTGATAGAGCCCACGGACCTTCTCCTAGAAACAGATACAGGTGAAGAAATATGTGATATTCTGTGTACAACTTCAGAGTCTTAGAGGACCCACCCCCTGAAAAATGCATGGGATCCCAAAAGCCCAGTTAAGAACTTTTGATCAAGAAGTACATAAATAGCTCAGGGGCCTCCCCCAGGCAAGTGGCAGTACCAATGAAATCTTAAAATTGTGAATTTACCAAAGCTGATTATTTTACCAGCAAGTCTGGTTGGGGGTAGTGGCCAAAGTTTTGGCCCCTTTTTCCTTAAGGTCCTGCCCCCCACCTCAGTAACCTTCATGGTTGCTCCGGCCCAGGGGAGGTTATCTGATGAGCCCCCACAATCTGAGATGGGAGAGTTTAGCTAAATGTTCCCACGTCACTTCTCAGTCAGGTCTACTCCAGCTGCATCCCCATTATCTCGTCAATCAATCAATCCATTCTCCCCCAAAGTTTTGTGAGCTGCAGAGTGAGACCCACGGCTATTATTCCTTCCAGGATCAAACAGCTAAATACTCACAAAGTGAGACTAGAAGCGTGTGGCTAACAGATTAACCATGTGTGGCCATTTAAATAAAAGTGAGTTAAAGTTAAATAAAATTTAAAATTCGATCCCTCTACCTGTGAAATAGCCACTCTTCATATATTCAATAGCTGCTCGAGGCCAGTGGCCTTACATTGGACAGGGCAGTGGCACATCATTCTCATTACTGCAAAGAGTTCTGTCCATCACTGATCTAGATGGACAGATTCCGAACAAAGGCGTAGACAGAACCACAGCTGGAGGTAGGCGGCCTCCATTCAAATCTGTATTCTTCTAGCTGAGGATTTGGGGGAATTTCCTAACTTCTCTGCATTCAGCGTTCTTCTCTTCGAAACAGGAATGAGAACAATAATATCTGCCTCATAAGCCTGCCATGGTCACGAGACAAATGTGTATGTCTTGTGTCTTGCATGTGAGCCACTGCGAATGGCTTCAGCTTGCCCCTACAGATACACTCTGCTCTTCTCCACCCTCGTCACCCTGAGGAGCTAACCTTTGTGGACTGCATCACTGGGCGCCTTTGTCCTCTGGCTTCTGATTGGACTGCCCACTGGAAGACTGGAGGACAGGAAGAGAGGTGTGGTTATTTGTTTTGTGGGGGCCCTCCCTTTCCAGGCCACGAGGGCAGGCTCTATCCCTCCGTGAATGCCTCAAGTTCTGTGAGGTGAGCTTCTCTGGAGACCTCCTCACTCCAGGTTCCACTATTTGTCCTGTTAGGCCTGGGAGGGGTTAGGAGGAAGCTGCTCTCCCTGTTTCTCAACAGGGTACTGTCCTGTCCCTTTTTATACTGTTTTTAGACAGTTTATGAAGCTTTCCTCCATGATCTGGTGTGAATACACCCTCCCTGTCCAGGTTAGCAATCCTGCTAGTACTAGGAAGAGGAAGAAGAGGCTGGCAGCTTATTCCCTCCCCCTCTTTGTCTGTACCTTAAAACTTCTCCAGAAACTATTGAATTGTAGACATTCTCCAAATGAAGAGGATGGAGGAAAGGGCTCAGGGTGGGCTGATGAGGCAGCAGGGATGAGTTGTTAATGAAGTGGCCAGTCCCAAATGGGATGATCCAGAATGAAAAGACCAGAGAGAGGTGCTGGGGAGGATGGGAGGGCCTGCTCCACACCACCCCCCTTCTCCTACCCCCTCAAAAAGGACAGTAGGTCCTCCCCTTCCCAGGGCCTCCTTCTGGAGCCTAACACCCCTTCTTGAACCTCCCGACCCCATCTGAGCAGCGTCTGCCTATCTGTCCCCTTAGCCTCAGAGGTGTGACTCTTATCTGAAGGCCTGAGACCCTGGAGCCAGCGGTACTGTCAGGCAAGGAGACTGAGTGGTTGGGGAAAGGGGTGGCGGGGGAAAGGCGATGCCTCTGGAAAGCCTCAAAGAGGAGTATGTGGAATGCCGACTTCCCATCCCCACATTGTGCTAGGTGTTCCCCCTTCAGGTGCCCAGAATCTCATTTATGTTCCTGTCTCTTCTCTGGCAAGGCACGTTCTAGTGTACCACTGTGTCACCAGCACCTAGCAACTCACCAGGCACATGGTAGGTGTGAAGCATCTAGTAGGTACCCATCCAAAATTTATTTACAAGATAAATGCCCCCACTCATACACCCCAGGGCAGAGGGTTCCCAAATACACTGGCAAGGAAGGTGGGGAGATCCTTGCAGGACAGGTAAGCAGGAGACCCAAATCTTGCTTTAAATCCACCAATGGGTTCTGGGACTTCAATTCTCTTATCTGAAACTTGGACTCGATTGGACTTGATAATCTGTAGATAGATTTTTAAAGTCATGACGAATACATAAATGATTAATATATAAATGATTAATACCTAAAAATTTTGAATCACACTCACAAAGCTTGGCATCTCAGCCTTTCTTTTTCACTCTTGGCCAAGCACCATAAGTATTTTTACCAACATGTCCCTAATCTAAAAAGAGTGTTTCTTCTCATCCAGTCACATATAGCCTCTGTGCCTACAAAATTAGGTAATTGATTCATTCATTCTCTCACTCATTTGTTTATTCAACAAATATTTATGGAAGGCCTATCGTGAGTCAGAGATGAATCGTATGTTCCCTGCACTGTCTGTGGGAAGCTCAGTGAGAGCTAGCAGAGCCCAGAGATGGCATGGAATCTGTACATGGACATGAAGCAAGTCAAGGGCTCTCTCCCCCATCACCTACCGTCTTTTACTCCTGCTGTCCAGCAGAGCTGCTATCCTGGGCTAGAAGGTCCTTCTGCGCTGGGCAGAGAGGTCTGGCTGTGTAACAGGCTTCCCGAGAAGCAGGTGGTGATATCTGATTCAGAAGCTGGAAATAACCCAACCCTTTCCATGTGACCCAGGGAGACCCTCGCGTAGCTACCAACTACACCCCTACACACATTACCCACATCTAGGCAAGAAGCACCATTAAGTTGGCCTGCAAGTGGTTATCATGGAACAAGTCTTCTGAGCCCCCAAACTGTCTCAAGAGCTTTTGTGAGTCAGACTCACTGACATATGGAGGATGGCCCAGGAACTCAGGCTGGGCTTGGTGCTCACATTCAAGGCTGCCTGGTACACATCGAGCGCCCTAGCTAAAGTGGGAAGCATCTTCCTCGGAGTGTTGGGTTCTGGTCTGGCCACGTGGCTTTTCCCAGTTAGCCATAGAAGCTCTCTCTAGCGGCAGCCTCTCTCATCTGCCTGTAGACTGTAGAGACAAGCACAGTGTGGTGCAGAGCAGAAGCAAGGCGTTCACATAACCAGCCACAGCCGTAGCAAACCCAGGGTATTTCAGCTTTTTAAGCACTTTTATCCTCATTTGGTCTTGGAAATAAATGGGCCTAGGGTTGGCTTCAAGGCCAGGAAAAGGGGACATGTCATTAATGTGCCATAGGTGGAGAGAGCCAATGAAACCCCAGATGGGAATATGGGGCAGCTCTGCCTCGAAGTCTCCTCTGGAAGCAGCCCTGGACTTGGTGCTAAATTTGTTGTTTTCCCTTTGGAAAGGGAAGCTGCTGGGTACACTGGAGTAAGTGAACCCAGACTAGGCATAGGTCCCACAACAGATCCCTGCTTCAGGCTCAGCTGGATCCCACTGCTGCTTGGCCATCCTTAATTCCACATTCTACCACCCAGAAACAGTCACTGCTGTTATATATCCTTATAGCCTGATGTCTGTCCATGTATAAACACATCACATAGTCTTTTTTAAACCCTGAATGAGTTTATACAAGTTGTCCTATTAACACATCCTGAATATTTTTTCATGTCATCAAATTTATATTCACATTATCATTTTGAATGGCCATACACATACTATGAAGTGAACCAATTTTATCAAGTTGAGACATCAATAAGATAAATAATTCCCAAATATTTATATGAACCACTCAAGTCTACCCAAAGTAATAAGAAATATCTTTTTCTTGGCTTGGTGAAGCAGAACAATGGCTGAAAGAGGGCGGATGTGAGGGCTCTAGGGTCTCTGATTAGCTGGAGCTTCTGCTGCCACTCCAAGTGGGCTTTGTGAGCCTGGTCCCACACAGCCTCAGCATCTTTGTCCACCACAGCGATGTCCTCACTGATGTGCATTTCTAAGGGATTTCCTTTTTATCCCCCTGGTCCCTTATGCACCTGCTAGGTAGGAGTGAAACCATCGGTATTTTTCTTTTTCTTTCTGGCTTATTTCACTAAGCATGATCCCTTCCAGCTCTAAAGGCATAGGTTTATCTTTTTTGATTGCTGAGTAATAGTCCATTGTGTATAAGTACCACATCTTTGCAATCCAATCATCTACTTTCGGGTATTTGGGTTGATTCCATGTTTTCCCTATTGTGAATAGAGCAGCAATAAACATGGCAGTGCAGGTGTCCTTTTGAATCAATGTTTTTTGTGTCTTTGGGGTAGATACCTAGGAGTGGGATTGCTGGGTCATATGGAAGCTCTATTTTTAGCAGTTTGAGAAGCATCCTAATACCTTTCCATAGTGGTTATACTGGTTTGCATTCCCATCAGCAATGCTCCACATTCTTGCCAACATTTTCTGTTGTTAGCTGTTTTAGAATGTGCCATTATCACTGGTGTGTCTAAGGGATTTCTAAGGTAGTTCTCTAATGGACAAAGACCCCAAGGTCCTTGATCCCAAGACCCAAGATCCCCATAAAAATACCAGTGAGAGCCTGCCAGCTACAGGCCTGGTACTGTGTAGGGATAATCCCTGTAGATACTTCTCAGCAGACTTCCTTCATAACCATCTCAATCCATCAGAGAGAGTCTAGTCATATAGCTCCCCCAAAGGGAAGAGATTAATGATTTCTAACCCTTCCATTTTGAGGTTCTCTGCCCCATGCAGATACTACCACAAACTTTTAAATGAGTTCCCTAATTTGTACCTCAACTTTTTGCTGGTTTATGGTACATTCTTTGATTTGCCTCCCATATAAGGAAATTTCCTTGTCTCCTAGACTAACTTCCTGTGTCCTGTAGATCATTGATACTACTGCTTTCTTCTCCTCTCCCCCTTCTCATATTATTTCTTCTGTATCCTGTATCTTCAACCTTTCCCTTTTCCTCCCCAGACAATCTCTCAAAACTGGAAAACCCACAGATTAATAAAACCTCCAACAACCTTTATCTCCTCCAGCTGTGATCCAGCTCTCTACTTATTGGCAAACATCTCAAGAAACAACCTACTCTCACTGTCTTGGCTCCTCAAAATACACAACATGGACACTTGGGTCACTGAGGTCATTTTTCTCAGAGTCACCATTAACTGTGGCAACCAATGTCTCAGTTTGCCATGGATTATTCTGCTTTATCCTTATTGTCCCAGAATATTTTCCAAGTGTCACTTTCAAGATGAAGTGAAACTTTACCTTAACCACTCACCAGCCACAAGCAACACAAGCCATGCCATTCTCCTCAATCTCCCAGTAACACTGGCCTCTGTGGCTCTGCCTGTCCTCAACTTCCCTATCCCCTGGCTTCCTGGACCTCTCTCCGCTGGTTTCTCACATCACCCTCTGTGTGCCCTTGCATCCATTGTGTTCACTCCCCTCCCCTCAAATGCTGTAGCTTTGCAAGGTTCTGTTCCTCTCATTTAGCATTTAATCTCCCTCTGAATTTCATCCACACCCACAGCTTCAGCTCATCATGCCCGCCTTCGCCCTCAATTCAGTACAAATCTAAAGACTTTTGGGAATCATGGTGGCTTAAATGCAGGTTTACAAACTACCCTCCCCAAACTTGACAGAAATGAACAAAAAGAAACAAAAATGAGAGAAAAGGCTGCACCAGGGCTGAAACCATCGCATGATTCTTCTCAAACACAAAAGAAGACTTAAATAGAGACAGGCTCCTCTTGGAGGGGAAGCTGCCATGCTATAAAGATATCTATTTCCCTTAATTTATAAATTCACAATCCTAATCAAAGTACCAACATGGGCTACATCTTTTAACACAATCAAATAATTTTATAGTTAACCTGCTAAGAAATAGATAGAAGAATTCTGAAAGAGATAAGCAATAGAGAAGAAAAACTCCACTTTTTTTTGTTTATAAAAAAAAAGATAAAAGTATGTCATGGTAATCTTTTGTTGGGGGTTGTATAGGAACAATAATAGGAATACAGAAAGAATCCAGAAATGTATATCTGCATATAGAAAGAAATTTAACTAGGAGAAAAGAGACGTCTCTAATAGAGGACAAATGAATTATATATGCATGTGAAAATTTATTTGTAGACAAGAACATTTAAGTGAATATTTCTTGAGATGAGGAAGAGCCCTTTAAGTGTACTGTCTAGGTTGGATATCATAAAAGAAAAGGTTGATATGCTTCACTATATAAAATTTTCTGCATGGGAAACACTGTATAACAAAAGTTAAATAACAAACTGGGGGAAATGAGTATTTGTAGCAATAAATGATAGAGAAGGGGATACTCTCCTCAATATAGAAAATGTGCCTTCAACCATAAAAAAGGAGGTAAAAACTGAATGGAAATGGGGAAGGAGATGAACAGAGTTTGCAAATCATTATTTGCTTCATCAGCCACTCTGTGTAAAGGCAAGGCAGAGACTTGTCAGCTAGAGGAGCGACATAACACAAATGCTATCAGACCCTCCCAGTCTGTGACTATAAATAAAGTTCCGTTGACATCCATAACTCAAAGTTCCTGCTGTTTCTCTTCTTGCACCTACAGGACCTCTGCCCTCCTCCTCCTCCGCCACAAGTATTTCTGGGAGTTCCAAAAAAGGAGCACACATATGCTGAACCATCACCCCGTCAGCCACAATCCCATATGGCTTCCCTGGAATCCTGCCTTTCTTGTCCTAGTTCAGAGATGGCTACCAGCAAAGCTACTGGGACAGTGACCTGAGTATGACTACTCCTTCAAGGAGGTGTCCCCTTCCACTACTCCCAAAGTCACCTTTTCTTGGAACCTGAGGTGCCAGATCCTGAGAAGAGGTGCCCAGTGACAGGGCTTTCTGCTCCCACTGAGAGAATGAGTCCAACTCAAAAGGAGGACAGAGGAGACAGCAAGGAAAGACAAAAGGGACTGTATTAGTTTCCTCTTGCTGGCATATCCAATTACCACAAAGCTGTTGATTTAAAACCATACGCATTTATTCCCTTACAATTCTGGTGACCGTATGTCTGAAACCAGTTACACTGGGTTGAAATTAAGGTGTCAGCAGGCTGTGCGCCCTTCCAGGGATCTAGGGGAGAACTATTTTCCTTGTCTTTTCTGGCTCTTAGAGTTGTACTCATATTCCTCTGCTCAAGGCCACTTTGCTCATCTTTGGAGCTAACAGTAAAGCCTCACACTGCCACGGTCACACTGCCTTCTTTATGTCGCCTTCAGTCTCCTTTTAAACACTGTGACTTCTTTAGGACCTACTCAGATAATCCAAAATAGTCTTCCCAGCTCAAGATCTTTTTTTTTTAAGATTTGTTTATTTATTCATACAGACCTGGGGTACAAGCCAGAGGTGCAGGGGCAGAACAGGCAGATCGATGAAGTACACTGCTGAGGGGAGCAGCAGGTGGGTCAGGAGAGGTCTAACGTGCCATGTGGATCACCTCCAGGGCTGGGGATTGAACTCGCACTGAAGTGGTTGCCGCCAGCTTGCAGTGCTGCATCCTAACCCATTGCGCCACCAGGGAGGGCTCAGCTCAAGATCTTTAATCACATATGAAAAATTTCTTTTGTTATGTGAGGTAACAGTCCAGAGATTAGGACATGGCCACCTTTGGGGGCCATTGCTCAGACTGTAGCAGGTTAGGTATCTTTTCATCATCCTTCCAAGTGCTCATCTCCTTTCTTTCTAGCCCCAGCCCCTTCCTTGGCAAAGGAAATTTTCCCCCACACATATTTACAGGTGCAAATAAATGCTGACATTGGGAAGGAATATTGTGCACAACAGAAGTATCAGAGTCTGGTAAGTCAAGTGCTTGTGATGGGGGTCAGTTACCAGTCCTGTGTGTACATGGAGAATGGGTAGCAAGTGGGTGTCACAGAACTGAACTCGGAGAAACTCAAAACAGCCCCACCAACTGATCACCAAGATCATCAGTAAAAAGTGGGCTTAGGGTACCCAC
Organism: Condylura cristata; assembly: GCF_000260355.1. Lineage (NCBI taxonomy): Eukaryota > Metazoa > Chordata > Mammalia > Eulipotyphla > Talpidae > Condylura > Condylura cristata. Next base: position 644,214 of record NW_004567124.1, read on the forward strand.
TGGCTTGAGTCCCTTGTGTAGTCCAAGGCTAGTTACACTGCTCTCTCTCCCCACCATATTGAGAGCTATAGCATCTTCTCATTCATTACCTTGATCCTCTATCACCATCAGCAGCACTGCTCCTTCACCAACCAGCTGAGCTCAGCTCAAGCCTGGAAAGAGATGGACACGGGACATAGTTTCAGGTGTATGTTCAAGAATTGACATAGAGAAAATAGCCTGAGTCCTGGCCAGAGAGTTAGTAGAGATGGTTCCAAATGGAGAAGGGCCCAAGATGAGCATGCATAATCAGTCTTCCAAGAGACAGAAGCAAGGAAGCTCTGTGGGATGGGGTGGGGTCAGCCTCCAAAGACTGCCTTTAAAATGTGGGGGTCAGTCTCTGGAAATTACCTCCACAATCATCAGCAGCTAACATTGTTATAATTCTCATTGCAACCATTCATAAGAGTATGTCAGCCCAGCCACTAAAAGCAGAAAACCTATGAAAGGGCACACATGTGGGGTGCAAGAAGGGTGCTGGTGAAAGGGAAGGTGGGAGAAGTAATAGTGATCAGGCAGCAGCTTACTTGCAGAGCTGAAGAGTTTGGACTCTAGCCTAAGGTCAGTAGAAGTCATTAAAGAGCTCTAAGCAGGCATGATCAGATTTACATTTTGAAAGTCACTCTGGCAGCATCCTGGGTAATAGATTATAGTAAGGCAAAACTGGAAGCCAGGAGGCCAGTTAGGAGGCTGTTGCTATAAACAGAGTTGAGAGATATTTATGAAGGAGAAATAGCAAGACTTTTGAGTGGATTGGATGTGAGTATTGGATCGGAGGAGTCAGAAGTGAGGCTCATGTTTCTGGCTTCAACCACTTCATTGAGTGGGGAAAACGGAGGGCCTTTGGAGAAGGTGATGTGTGTCCGACATCTGGACTAGGAGAGGTTTCTGAGACATTGAAGAAGCAGCTGAATGAACAGATCTGGAGCCCAGAGGAGCTGACAGGACCATGCAAACTAAAGCTAAGGGCCGGTGTAAAAGTTCCCAGGGGGGAGAGATCACATGAGAAAAGAAAGAGCAGACAACAGAGTCAGGAAGAATACCAGCATGTGAGGAACCATCAGGGAGGCTCTTTTTCACTTACAAAGGAAGCCAAAGGCCAGTGAGAGAGGTAGAAATATGGGCAGAAATGTGTGCATCCTTGGTCAAGGGAAGGTGACGTCTCAAAGAAGAGGGGTGGCCATCAGGGTCACATGCTACTCAGAGGCCAAGTAAGCAAGCAAAGGGTGGTGGGGGCGG
>NW_004567124.1:645591-692075 GCF_000260355.1 Condylura cristata
GCCGGAGAGGGCGCCCCGGGCTGTGCGCAGGCCGAACCCCAGCGCAGAGACGTCACTCACGGCCGCCGGGCTGCGAAGCTGCACCCCAGCCCGAGGTGGGCTCCCCGACCAGCAGCGTGGTCAGGCGGGGCACTCGGGGTTCGCAGAGGGGCGGGCAGAAGCCAGCAGGGGGCCGTGGGCCTGGAAGCCGGCCTGGGAGCTAGGCCGCGGCGGGGCGCGGGAGGGCGGGGCTTGATCTTTTGAAGACACAGTGTAAGAAATCTGATCCCAGATCCCAGGAGTTAAAGAATGAGTGGGAGGTATTAAAGACAGCAAGTTAAATACAGCTTAGATGGGAAGTTGAGATGTGATGGTAAGTTTAGATGTGATGGAAAGGAGAGAAAGGGAGGGTAGCTTTCAGAAGGAACTTTTTTGGTTAGGACAGGTTTGATGAGGTTTAAATGCTGCTAGAAAGGCTTTTGTTGGAAAAGGTTGAAAATTGGCAGAAATGGTAACTGATAGAGTAAGATGAAGACAAGGTAGAGAGGGAAAGATAATGGAATTGCCAGGCCAGCACTGAGGCAGGTGAGAGGCAATGAACTTGAAGAAATGCAAATCTGTGCAGCAGTGTGATTTTCTCAGCTGCCTTGAAAGAGTTGCTGTAGCCATGAGCCTCAGAGAGGGTCAGAACTTGGTTTAATTCAGGGACTGGTGTTTCTTGGTGGACAAACAAAAAGGACCAGGAGGTTGAGACAGGACATGGGGAACACTGGCAAGAAGAGGTTGAGGTGGATCTTGGAGACTAAACTGGAGTAGGAAATGATTGAGGCAGGAGGAGTTAGAAGGAGCAGAGTCCCCTTTAAGAGCAATTGTGAAAAGAAGGTTGGGGGATTTGGAGACTGAGGTCAGACCCGAAAGTCTGCATTTCAGATTTCAGTCATGAAGCAGTTCTTACTGGTGGCCATGGTAAGAAGGCTGAGTTGAAAAAGAGTCTGAAAACCAGAATCAAGGTCCCTCTGTGAGGTCAGGCCTTAGTGAGGAGGAAGCCAGATGAGATCCCTGCATGAGAGCCTTGCTGTCATGGAGGAGACGTAAGGCGATACAGAAGCAGTGGTAGAGGACCCGGAGAGCAAACGCCTTGCTTCCTGGCCAGGAGGTCCTGGAGGAAGAACTGTTTATGGCCCATGTGGGCCCAAGGACAGCCTCATATAAAGGTATTAGGACAACCATAACACTTGAAATAGCGCTATGTCCAGTGGGTCCCCCGTTCCAAGTACACAACTTAGTGATAAGGTAGGGGGCATAGAACAAAGTTCCAAAAATGGACTGAAGGGATGCTTCCCTGGCGGGTCAGGTCTATTCCAGTCCATGGACTCCTTTTCATTGGAAAACATCCAATTTCAAAACTTGAAAGTATATCTGAAACAATAATTGATTGTGAGTGAGAAAGTTGCTAATGGTCAGCAAGGTTAGAGATGGATCAGAAGTAACTGCCAGCAAACCCTAGCTCTTCTCTCACTCCAGGAGTGTGGGCAAGTTCGTCAACCTCTCTGAGCCTCCATTTAATCATCTGTAAAATGGGGATAATACATACCACTTACCTGGCAGGGCCCAAGAGAGGATTATACAAACTAATCTGTGCTAAGTACTTGGCAGGCAGCCTGGCATGAGCTAGCTCTCCATAAGGTTAGTTATCATCGTGACTATGAATTCAGTTACACTTTAAAACAAATTTGTGTTTTATTCATCACAATAGCACCCACTCATGGGGGAAATGGCTGTTCATATGTGTGGAAGGCGCATTACTTATTCAGTCAGCAGGCTATGATTGGGGAGCCTGTGGAAATGCAGAGACCTCTGAACAAGAGCTGAGTCTCACAGGGAGCCTTGGTCAGTCTACCTTCACACCATCTCCTTCCATGAACCGTCCTCTCCCCAAGGCAGCCATTATCCAGGGCAAGGAAGTCCAGATAGGGCCAGGAACTTACCTGTGACAACAGGAATCGTGGCAGAACTGGGGAACCAGCCCTACTCACCTCCCTCAGACTCTTCCTCTGGCAGCTCCAGCCTATTGGCATTTCCACAGATGCCTGGGCCTGGCTGGGCCTGTGTGTTTGCTATGTTGCTGTTGTCACCGCCAACTGCTCTGTCGACTGTGGGAGTATGGGCCTAGGCTGCAGGAGCTGTTGTCCCAACTCGGATTGTCACATTTCTGTCCTAGTCTCTGTCAGAGCCTTTGCCACACAGTCTCTATGGTCCCTGTCACAATCTCTGTCCCAGCTCCTGTCACATCTGTCACAGCATCTATCATAGACCTTCAGCCTCTGTCACAGCCCCTGTCACAGCTTTTGTCATGACCATTGTCACAATGTCATGAGCCTCTGTTGCAGATTCCATCACAATCTCATTCACAGTTTCTGTCACACTGCTTATCACAACCCCATCACAGTCTGTCACAGCCCTTGTCACAGCCTCATCAGCCTCTATCACAACCCATCACAGCCTCTATCACAATCTCTGTCACAGTCTCTGTCACAACCTCTGTCACAGCCTTATCACAATCTCTGTCACAGCCTCTGTCACAGCCTCTGTCACAATCTCTGTCACAATCTCTGTCACAGGCTCTGTCAGTCTCTGTCATAGTCCTTGTCATGGCTTGTCACAGTTCCTGTCATAATCTTTGTCAAGCTCTTGTCACAGTCTCATCAGCCTCTACCATACCCTGTCACAGCTTCTAACACAGCTTCTGTCAAAGCTCCTGTCACAGCCCTTGTCGCAGTGGTCTCATCAGCTCTATCATATCCCATCACAGCCTCTATCATGATCTTTGTCACAGACTGTCACAGTTCCTATCCCAGCCTCTGCCACAGGCTCTGTGACAGCCTCTGTAACAGGCTCTACTGCCCTTTCCTTGACTCTGCTGCTGCTCTGGACCCTGCAGTGTGGCCTGTGGGGCACAGCTCTCATTACACAGCGGAACTGTCTCTCTCTGGAAGGCGTCCAGCGGAAGGCTCATGTAATAGCAGGTTATCCTGATGTGCAGGGCTTGTGGGAGGGAGGCTGGGCTGTGGGGCCCCTACAAAAGATACACTTTGCAGGGAGCTGGAGAGCAGACTCCCAAAGCAGCCTGACCCTTGCTGTGGCTTCCTCCATGTGCCCACAGAGGTCAGGGGACAGGTCCTCTGGTGGGATGACTGGATGGTTTCATAGCATTGCTTTCATCTTCTTGACCCCACTGTGAGCTTCCAAGAACAGATTCTGCTTCTCACTCTTTTCTTGCTCACTTATTCAGGCCAAAGTCCTGGCCTGTCTTAGATGCACAGTCACCCCCCAATGCCCTCTTGAGTCTTTGTGCTCTCTGTTCCCCAAACACCAGGGCTGCGGAGTCCCAGGCTGCTCCCTGATGCCAGAGCAAGGGTCCCTCTGCTGTGCTTCCTCTCCCAGTGCCCTTTGCCTGGAGTGTCTCCCCTCTCACTCCAATTCTCAAAGATGGATTCAACCATGGCTGTCTCCCCCGCCCCTTCTTCTCCATGCTTGTCCTCCTTCCTCTGTTCTCTAGCCGCTTGTCCATATCCTGTGACCTTTGACCAGGCCTTATATGAGCTCTGTCTGCCTTATTCCTGTCACAGCCTGGAGATTAGGGGAGGGCTCTTTTCGCATCACATATGAATCACGTACAGGTACTCCATGAGTTGGTTAGATAAATAAAGTAGTGAATGAATGAACAAATAAACCACATGAGGTTAAATTGGGGGAAGAAGAAAATGTAAAAGGATGGAGGTTGGACAGAGTGCGTAGCAGGCAGGTCAGTGTGGGCAAGGTTTGACAGAAGGAAGTTTCTCTGTTAGTCAGGGCTGAGCTGTGTCCATTCCCCAGGCCACCCCAGGGCCCCAGAGTAAGCCCCATATCCCTAGCAATCCCTACTTGCCTCGGGTAGGCGAGGACGGGTATGTTGTTTCTCTCTACCACTGCTACTACCACCCTGCCCTGTTTGCCAGCCTCTTCCTTCTTTCCTAGTCCTTCCTGTCTCTTCCATCTTTCCCTCCCTACCACCCCCACCCAACTGTTGAGACTAGCCCTACGGCCACTGTCTGAACTCACTTCAGCCATGAGAGATGGTAAATTCCAGACTTGGGACAGAGGAGTCTCTGCTACTTATTTCTTGGCAGTCAGCTCAGCCAGCACCTTGGGGCCTCCCTCCACCCCAAGTGCCTCCCTATCCAGCCTGGCTCTGATTCCAGGTGGCCCAGACGTCCTGGAGCCCCAGCGGGACACAGAGACACAGTCCAGGCCTGGCTCAGCTGTCAGCACGTCTTTCTCCTGCCTCCCTGGGAAGAGGGGGGCATGATGTCCTGGCCAGTGCCCTGGCATAATCCTGAAGCAACAGCCAGGAGTGCAGGAAGTGGCAAGAGAGTGAAGAGAACAGGGGCAATAGAGCAAGGGCTGCCCTGCTGATGAAAGGCCTTCGCGCTCTGCTGGGCTCCAGGAACTCACAGGTGGGGTCTTGCAGGTAGGGTAGCAAACAGAATACACTGGCTAACACACTTAGATCCTGAAGAAACCAGGCAGAATAGAAGAGAAGGCTGGTGGCAAAACAAATAGGAAATTGAGCCTAAAGGACTTTCCTTTAAGAATGCCTTAAGATCAGTGGGGGAAGGACGGGTATGTTGACTCCCAGTGATTTTTACAGTCAGACTGGGGGTGGGGTGTTGGAAGGAAGGGGATCAAGGAACACAGTATCTGCCTTCTCTGGGGACAGCAGACTTTCTCCCAGAGCTAACTTAAGCCAGTAATTTAGTGGTCCCCAAAGTGCCCCCTTATTCTAGCCCTATTCTCTGGCCCTGTTTGTTTACCCCACTGAGAGAATACAGCAAGCATCATCCTGGTAGGCTACTCCACTCATTTTTTTCTATATAAGAAGCACACACACACAGTGAGAGAGAGAGAGAGAAAGAAAGAAAGAGACAACCACTGCCTAGAAGACCAGTTCACATTCTGCATTCTCCAGGAAGCCCACCTTGACCATACTCAGGAACACCACTTCTCTTAGCTTCTGAACCACCTACTCTGATCCTTGATGATAAACTTAAGATGATTTTTAAAAAAGATTTATTTATTTATGCATCCAAGAACGAGGGTGAGGGCCAGCGTACGGGGTGGGGGGAAGTGAAAGGATTCACCAGAGACAGAGTGGGAGCAGAACAGGCAGATGGACTGAGATACACTGCTGAGGGGAGAAGCAGGTGAGACAGGAGAGGTCTGCTGTGCCATGGAGGTCAGCTCCCTGGCAGAGATCTAACTCATTTTGCAGTGACTGCTGCTAGCTTCATAGTGCTGAGACTTAATCTCTTGTGCCACAGGGAAGGCCCCCTTTCTGTCTTCTGATAAGACGTCCTTTTGTCAAAAGGAATTTTTAAGATGCATATGTGACCTAAATCAGATTTCCAAGGTCATGTGTCTCCTCTTCCATAGGTTTATGCAGGGTTCATTTAATAATCCATCACTCAGTGTTTATTGAGCACGTATAACAAAAGAGAGCCCCTGCTAGGTATGTTCATTGTTTCATCTAGTCTTTACAGTAACTTAAGAGGTACATAGTGTTGAGCCCATTTTCCATGCAAGCAAGACTGAGGCTTACATAGACAGTAAATAACAGAGAAATATTTAATTCTACAGCTTTTGTTTTCCAGTCTCACACTCTATTGTTTACAGTAGGGGCTCCCAGGCTTTTGGAATTCACAGACCAGTAACATTTCAAACATGATTTTTGGGAACAAACATAGCACCCTATGCCAATGTTTTATTTAGCCAAGGACATAAAAAATACCATCTCTTAGCACTATGATTTCATAAAAGGGAATTTTAACACAGAAAGTATGGCAAAGATATAATGTTAGAATAAAGACAGTCTTCTAAGAAATGACAGTTGGCAACCTTACCCTGGAACATCTCTATTGTTCAGCCTCTTTCTTGGTTAAATTTCAAGCAGAACTGGCCAAAACCTTGGCGCTGTAGAATGCATCATCCAAGTTGCATCAAATAAGGTCTGAAGTGATATATAGGATCAGCTACATCCCCATCCTACTCCCAGCAGGTCTTCTGAATCTCACTAATCTTCAGTGTCCCTTTCAGGGAAGGAAGTCTATCACCCAGTCCCTTCTCTCTGAGAACCAGATCAGTGTGTGCACTCTAGGAATGCACACACCCTCTTGCAGCCCTGCGAGAAACACATCTGTTTCCCACTGAAGCTGAGAGCTGTAGTTCTTTTACCTTTCTCAATCCAGAATCAGGGTTTCCCACCTTTGCCCCATCCTGCCCCAGATCCTGCCTATTATGCTTGCAAATAAACTAGAGCAGACCCCAGACCTTGTAGGTAGTTAGTGTGGAAAGGAGACACTGTGAGACCTAGTGGAGAGACAGGGAAAATACAAACTGTAGGGTCTCTGTTGCCTTTCCATTCTTTACCATTCTCTGCTTTTACTAAGAAATAAGTTATAAATTGTGATGTACTGAATCCACGATGCTCACCAAATCTGATGCCCTCCTTCAGGAAGTCCTCCCTAGCCACTCCAAGCTCAATGAGTCCCTCTCCTTAAAACTCTCTTTGGTTGAGACATGATTTAGTACACACTCCTCTCCAGTCTGGAGTTTTTTCCTCTTTCTTGAGCCTGGTTTCCCTACAACTTGTAGTCCACCAAAAGCAAAACCTGGGTCTCCTCCTCCTCTGTCCCCCAGACTTCTGGAATACCATGGCTGTCCATCAGCCTTTCACATAGTGACTGGAGAGGCTAGGTTACTGGGTGCCTATTTCATCCAATGTAGGTCACTGCTACCAAGGGTGGTTCTAGGTGGTCTGATGGGTGCTGCTAACGTAATTGAAGGTAGAGAGGTTCTATGGGGGGGGGGAGAGAAATTAAGCAACCCTGGCCTGTGACTGCAGTACCAAGGAAGCAGAACATTGGTCAGCTCCTCCATTTTCTTCCAGGGTTCCAATCAATGACACTAACTGACTTCCAGAGTCCCTCACTCATCAGCAGAGTTGACATTTATTATCCTGTCCTCTATCCACCTGTGTGTTGATGCTGAGGTCTCCAAGGTACGTTGGTCCTGTCCTACCATCAGGGAGTTCAGCTTGTAAGGGTTGCACTAAATAATCAGAGCTCAGGTTGACAGGAGATTGTGGGTCATGGCAACTCACAGAGGGAGATGGCCAAGATTTTGGTGACCAGGAGGGAGTTCTCAGAGGAGGGGATACCTTTACATGGCTCCTGGAGAGTCTTTTTAGGTTGGATTTTTGGAGCTGCATAAGGACAGTCTAGCTCCCAGCCACATACAGAAGTAACCCAAAGATGTGGTTTCATGGAGGTCTTCTTTCTGTAGCTGGCAAACAAGGGCAGGCAGAGCTCACAGATGGTTAAGAACACTCCTTCTCAAGGAGACCCAAGGACATTCAGGGATTAGGCCTTCCAGCATCAGCGCAGAGAACTGTCAGCTCAGAACTGCTCAAAAGTAGAAATGCCAGCTAGTGGTGATGTCATACTGTAGCCATTCCCTCCCAGTGGGAGGTCCTGTGGTTCAGTGGGTAGAGAGGAAAAGTCCTGCTACCCGAGCCACCTATCCTGCTCTCAAATTTGTTGCCCTGATTGGAGGTAGTCATAAGTGGGCTAAGAATGCAAATTAAAAAAAAAAAAATTCCTCTGAAGAAAAAACTTCATTTAATCCTCAGAGAAAGGCTAAGGGACCTTTCTGACTCTCTCTTATCAGATTTTGCTCAGCCTCCAGTTCAACATTAATCCAAACCCCAATCTTCCCTTCAATGCCTCCTACCCATTTCAGAGCTTATCTGGGGGTGTTGGTCCTGACAGGATCTGGGTAACCTCTGAGTCACCTTGATGACCTTCAGGTCAGGGAGTGGGGAGGGTGTCTGGCAACTTGGCCTGTGTAGTATGGAGTAAGGGGTGTGTCAGGTAATCTTAGGGTGTTGAAGAGGGATAGAGTTACATCTTAGGCTGAGTTGGTGGAATTTGTCCAAAGGCCTGGAGTCTGTACTCAGAGAGGGGACACACAGCTGGAACCCAGGCTGGCCTGAGGGTCTGGGGAAGGGCAGACACAGGGAGTGGGGGGGTGTGCAGTCCCCTCAGGGGTAGGCGATAGCATGGAACAGGAACTCACCTAGTTTGGGTCCATATGGTGTTGTCACGTTTGGAATAAAAACTCATGGGCTAGTCCTAGGTAGTTTTGGAGTGCCAGATCACCAGAGTAACTGGCACACTGCTTTTCGTTTGTTGCCCACTGGTCTCAGAACACCCGTTTCTGATCCATTCCTGGGGAGATGCGTGTGTGGAACGTACCCGGCAGCTGGGGATGCTGCAGGTACATTTTCCTGGAAATCTTACCGCGAAGGGCTGGGTCCCACCCGCGTGCCCTGGACCTCTCAGAGTTTCCCCCAAGCCCTCTTTGCCAGGTCGCTGCGACTAGGCGACGCTCGGCAGGAAAAGATCAGCGAGGGGTTTGCTCCCAGCATATGTCACAGGAAAACCCTGGGAGCAGTCCCGACGCAGCGCATTTCTCGGAAACCCCCTCTCCAGGCGTGTTGCGGGAAGGCCCCGGGCTCCGCATCCAGAAGACCCGCCCGCCTCGCTGGCGGAGGATTGGAGACTCAGCCGAGAAGCAAAGCCTCCAGAGAAAGGCTAGACCGGAGCTCCGAGAACGAGATCAGGAAACCCGCCACTCTCTGCCACCCTCCACCATCACCCACTACCCCCCTAATCTCGGGGTGGGGAAGTCACAGCCCAAGCGGGAGCCCTGGACTCGGGTCGCACTCCCAGCCCTTGGTCAACGGAAGGCACGTGAAGGCGTAGCATTAAAGACGCCTCTCGGCCCAACTCCTTAAGTCAGGCGAGGGTCGCCCCGGGGCTTGACGCGGGGCCCGCCCCCTCGCCCCTCCCGCGCCCCTGTCCACGCGCAGCTGCCCCTTTAAGAAGCCCAGGTAGGCAGGCCGGGCTGCGGGAGCCGCTCCTATGGCAACCCGCGAGCTGCGGCGGCTTCATGAATATTCCGGGGCGCGGGAGCCCGGGCGCTGCCGGAGGGCGCTCCGGGGGAGGCGGCCGCTGATGTAAGCCCGGCGGGCCGCTGGGCTCCGCTCGGCTGCGGCGGGAGCCCCGGGACGGGCCAGCCGGGCTCGGCCAGAGTACGCGAGGCGAGCTCCGGAGTACCTGGCCACCCAGCCGGGGCGGCGGGACAGACTGACAGTCCGCCTGTCTGCGGGACGCACGCCCGGGAGGCGCGCGGGCTGAGCGCTCAGCCATCCGGAGTGGTTCTCCGAGCGCCGCGGCGGCCGCGCCGCTTCTCCCCGCGCCCATTGTTCCCCGCGGGGGCGGGGCGCCTGGAGCCGGGCCGCGCGCCGCGCCCCTGAACGCGGGAGGGAGGGAGCGCAGGCGGGATCGCGGGGTCCCCGCGCCCAGCTGGTCTCTGGGAGGAGGCGCAGCGCGGTGAGCTTGGGAACCCGGAGCTGGACGGGGAGACTCCTTCCGCCCGCCCCAGCATGGGCGCCTGAGGCGGCCCGGCGGCGGCGAAGGACGAGTCCTCGCGGGCGGACGGACCGACTTGCGGACCTGGAGCGGGTCCGCGGCGCCGCACCCGTTGCTCGGCCCCCTGCCCGGCCCCGGCCCCCGGAGCGATGGACAAGCTGCCGCCGTCCATGCGCAAGCGGCTATACAGCCTTCCGCAGCAGGTGGGGGCCAAGGCGTGGATCATGGACGAGGAAGAGGACGCGGAGGAGGAGGGGTCTGGAGGCCGCCAGGACCCTAGCCGCCGGAGCATCCGGCTGCGGCCGCTGCCCTCGCCCTCGACCTCGGCGGCCGCGGGCGGCACTGAGCCCCGGGGCGCGGCCCTCGGGGCGGCGGACGGTGAGGGGCCCGCCCGCAGCGCGGGCAAGTCCAGCACCAACGGCGACTGCCGGCGCTTCCGCGGGAGCCTGGTCTCGCTGGGCAGCCGGGGCGGTGGTGGCAGCGGCGGAGCGGGGGGCGGTAGCGGCCACGGGCACCTGCATGACTCCGCGGAGGAACGGCGGCTCATCGCCGAGGGTGACGCGTCCCCCGGCGAGGACAGGACGCCCCCGGGCCTGGCGGCGGAGCCCGAGCGCCCCGGCGCCTCGGTACAGCCAGCCGCTTCCTCGCCGCCGCCCCACTCGCCGCCGCCTCCGGCCGCCGCCTCCTGCGAGCCGTCCTCGATGGACACCGCTATCAAAGTGGAAGGAGGCGCGGCCGCCGGCGACCAGATCCTCCCCGAGGCCGAGGTGCGCCTGGGCCAGGCCGGCTTCATGCAGCGCCAGTTCGGGGCCATGCTCCAGCCCGGGGTCAACAAATTTTCTCTGAGGATGTTCGGCAGCCAGAAAGCTGTGGAGCGTGAACAGGAACGGGTTAAGTCTGCCGGGTTTTGGATAATCCACCCCTACAGCGACTTCAGGTAAGGGGGTCCAGCGGTGATGTGGGAGCCCCGAGAGGTGGCAGGCACGCTTCCTCTCTCGGCCCTGCCTCTCAGCCGGAGTTAACTTTCCTTTCTCCAGCTGGGAGCTCTGGGAAAAGTGGGGCGCCGCTAGGCTCTGCGACACCCCCAGATCTTCTCTATCGGCGCTGAGAACTTTACTCAGTTTCTGTCCCTCATCCTCTCAGTCTGAGCCACCGTAAAGACATGCTGAAAGGTGTTCTGAATCTGGCCTAGTCCTACAGCCTGCAGCCAGACTAAAGCTTTGCCACCTTCAGCCACACATCCCACCACCCCTTTCTGGGCTGCAGAGTTAGGTGGCTGTCTGAGAAGCAGCGCCAGGTCATTCAGCCCACAGAGCAGGGCTACAAAGGAAGGCAGACCTCTGAGCAGCTGGGCTAACTCCTACAGTGCTGACCCCAGACATTAATATCCCACAGGGTATATGGGCACCCTGCCGAGCTGCATCTGGGGAGGGAAAGCTGGACCCCTAAAGGACTGAGGTTTCTGGGCCCAAGCCTTTTGTCCCCCCACCTTGTCCCTGGGCCAGCACCACATGCCAGGTGGTGGCCAAGACTAGGTACCCTGGATAACTGGCATTGGGACTGACATGACATGATGACCTTGCTAATAGTGGTCAGTGAAGATGCCTGGTGTTTGGACTGATGAGCTGCTATCCTGTAGCCCCAAGCTCATCCAGTGCTCCATCCTCACTCCAGTGACCCAAGTTCCAGCAGTAGCTAGGTCTCCCATGGGTCGTTCATTGGTTCCCAAACAAACAGTGTGATTGCCTATGAGGAAGAGGGACCCCCTCCCCCATCACCTGAGTCAGATGATACTGAACAGTAGATACCACTCTAAGTCAGTGGGGGTTCTGTGTAAAGTGAGAGATTGGTGATTGCCTATGAAGTTGGGATCAAGGATGCTCCTGTACCAGATCTAGGGGTTTCCCAGTACCCCCCTGGACTTTTCTGACATGTAAGATTGAAGTGCAGGGTCTAGAAAACATTTATCCTTTTAAATTTGATTTCATTCATCCATTCATAGGATGGGGTCTCTATTTAGCCCCCTTCTCTGCTGGCCAGCCAAAAATAAATAAGCATTTTGCAAACCAGAGCCCTCCTTGCAAACTCCAGGGAAGCTAGATTAGTAATGAGAGCAAAACCATTTTCTATCCAATGAGAGATTTCATGTGCTGGGCATGACCAGTCAGGCAACACTCAATGGCTTAAAATAGGTAGTGAACAGAGGCTCTCCCCCCCTTTTCTTTTCCAGAAGGACTTCTCTGCCTATCCCTAATATCTAGGGTTCCCATCCCCAGAGAGTGCAGGAGGCAGGAGAACAGGCTAAAACAAAGCCATCATCTTCAAGTTATGCGAGCAAATGTGGACCCTCCCCTCAGGAGTTATGGATGGCTCCCTAGGTCAGGTTCTAATGTGTGGACCTCTGGGGACCGAGGATCCCAGCCTGAACTAGGGAGCAGAGTGGACACACAGAGTTGTGTCTCCTTCACACACACACACACACACACCCCACACCCCTCATGGGTTCTGGGCTTCTCTCTCCCTCTGACTTCTTTGGGGATGGCTGCAGGTAGAATGCTGGTATCAATCACTTAAGATTGTTGGAGGGACCTGCCCTTCCCTTGCTCAATACCCCTGTCTTTGTTGTCTGAAAGCCTCTGTTCAGGGTTCTTATCACTGTCCCCATTGCATGGGCTGGTTGTGGGGGAGGAGGGTTCTGCAAAGCTCTAACCTCTTAGCCTCCAAAAAGCATTGAGCTAGCACCTACTGGGAAAGGGCCTTCTCTTCAAGGCCTCCCCTTACTTGGGCTACAAGGGGCCTGCCTGGGATGTTGGCATCAACAGGGACCTTCCTACCTCCCTGATCTGACTGCCCAACTTGGCATGTCCGCCTTCAGTCCCCCCGCTGCAGAACCTCCCACTAACTGCAGGCTTCCCGGGACACAGAGAGGGAGGACCGTGGGGATTTAGAGGGGTAGATGCTGTAGGGTTGATAGATGGGCAACAGGGAAAGTGTCATGGGCTATGAATTTCAGGTTGTGCCACAAGCAACGGGACTGGTAGTGGAAGCACACGCACAGCCTCAATCACAGCCTTACTGGTGCTGGGTGGGGTGTAAGGAATGAAATGAAAGAAAGACCATCTTGTGTGTGTGTAGGGACAGTGGTCCTTGCTTCTTCTGTCTCAAGGCCAAAACAACTGGCTTCATCTTCAGAAGGTCAAAAGACAAGGACCTGACTAAGCCTTCTAAGCTCAGAATGCCAAGCCTCACCCATTCCCTCCCTTCCCACCATCCCAAGCCTCAGTCCCTGGAGTTTCCATCACTGGCCTTGAGTCTCTAGAGGGAGCCAATCCCCACTGCCCAGCTCAGTTTCACAAGAGGTTCTGCAAGCATAGCTCAGGCCAGTTGAAGATTTATTCATCATTTTGACGGGCAGGAAGCATTGATCCAGCAGAATTGGTTTAATAAAGAATCGCCAGCAAACCATGATGGATTGAGTTTGCGGTTTGGAGTTCAGGACTCGCTGTCGTGGGCTGCTTCCGGGCTCTTCGTTCCTGGGGGAGGAAGGTTGGGCGCCTTTTTCAGGGGCTTGGGGTGTGTCATGCTCTAAGGGACACTGTGGACCACATCTAATAATAGGCTCTTCTTGATGGCCTCTGCTTCTGGCCACCCCTCCCCCGTACATACCCTGCCCAGCTATCCCCGTGGGTAGCTGCCTTTGGAAACTTGTGTTTAAATTTTGGTGACGGAAGCGGTCAGGACACTGAACCCTTTGAGACATTGGCAATGGGCTCCCACCCAAAGCTGGGTGGGCTCTGGGGTCCTTCCTTTCATATGTGCCCTGTCTTGGGTGCCAAGCTTTGTAGTAGGAAACTGGAATAAATAAACTACAGTATCTCTGTGATCCTATTTTTCCAACAAGAGAGAAGGGGAAAGGAGTGGGGACCCGAGTAGAGATGTAGCTCTTTTTGTTCCCAGAAACTGGTGAGGCTGTCTAACCTCAGGCTCAGGTGGGGGTGGGGCTCGGGGTAGGGGGGGTGGGCCTGCATGTGTGTGTCCAGAGATCCATCTGAGCAGGTGTCTTGGGACTGTGTGAATGTACATGGGGACTGGCAGGAAAGTCTGTGTGGGATGTTAGTTCTGAGAATACTCCTGTGACCCAAACTCTGGTTTGGCCTTCGGAGGAGGCAGACAGCTCGGCTTTTCTTTGACCTCTGCCCTTCCCCTTTCCTAGCCTGAACCTTCTGAATCTACCAGAAGGAAAGGGAAGGGAAGGGAAGGAAGAGCCTGAAAGGGTCCTTTCCTTGGGAGAGACAACGGGTTTTGAAATCATAGAAGTGGACCAGTGGTCTCACTGGTGCCAGGGGTTGCCCGAAGCTCTGCTTCTCCATGCTGACTTCTGGTGCTGGTCCTTGGCACCCAGGCTTTGCCACTGTCCATCACATGTCATTCCCCAGCCCTGTCTGCTGTGGGGCAAAGGGCTGCGAGTCTTCTCTGAGCTTCAGTTTCCCCACCTAGACCGTGGAATGTCAGGCACACATCATACGTGTGGTCACATGGGGAGCCGAGAAACCCTGTGAGCTGGCAGAGACCATTTGTGACTCCACTACCCCTACCCCCACTGTTTTCTTCTCTGGGCCCTGGGCACACTAGGCTCTGTTCCCATTCAGTGATTCTGAACCTGTTTTGTAACAGAGACCTCACTGAAAACCTGCTGGAAACTCTAGTCTCTGTCTTGAAAAATACATGGTCATCCAGACACACAGTATGCCGCTCAATTTCTGAGAGGGTGGGCCCCACATTTGAAGATCATCTGGGGGCTCTTGGTTGTGCACCTCATTCTAGCCCATTCCACAAGAGAATCCTAGCCTGGTAGGAGGCAGGTGCCCTCCTCCATGAAGCCTGGTTGGGGATCCACCCGAAATCTCTGGCTCGGCCTCCCATTGCCAGGGCTGTAGGCAGAGGTGGGTGCAGCTGGAGGAGGGGTGCAGAGTTAGCCACCTAGAGAAGGGAAGGAACTCAGTTTCCTCAGTCCTGCTCCCATCTCTCTACCTTTCAACCCTGTGCGGGAAGGACTATTTGGGTAAGAGTTGCGAGGAGGGAGAAGACTACAGTTTGGCTGTGGGCCTGGGGGTTCTGGGGCTCCTCCTTGGGTGAACCTTCTGGGGACCCTAGCCCAGGATCACTGTCTTGCTGTCAGCGTGGAGAGCAGGCTAAAAGGAGCTGCAGGCCGCAGAGCCAGGAGAGGGGGAAGGGCGCCTTGGTGCAGAGGGGAATTCCAAGGTGAGCTGCCTGAGCGGTGCTGTCAGCTGGCACAGTGGGCAGTGAGATTCTCCACTGAGAAGGACTAGCCCAAGCTGGCGAGTTTGGGGCAGGCGAGCAGAGTGTTTGCTGCAAAGACCAACACCCTCCCATGTCAGGTGCTCTGTGCACAGAAACCTAAAGGGGGGGCGGGCGGGGATTGGGGGGGAGGGCAGGACCATATGCTGCCCGCGTGGGGAGCCTTGGAATCCCAGTCCCCCGTGGCGTGGTGAGCACTGATGAGGATGGGGACAACTCCCCCTGCCCGGCTCTACCCCATTTGTTCCCTTAGCGGTGTGAGAGGCGAGGCTTTCAGGGTGTCAGGTGGTCTGGCTCACACAGCGCCTGTGTCTGCCTGTGCATCTGCTCTCCATCCCAGGCGGTAGGGCCACCTGCAGCTTCTGGGATGTCCCCTCCGGCCACTCCACTCCACCATCACCCTTCTGGTCACCTCTAGGCATTTGGATAGAGCTCTGCGTTTGCCGGAACGTAGTGCTTCTCACACCATCCTGCCTCTGCCTCGCCTGGGATCTTGTCAAAATACAGATTCCAGGTCATAGCTCTGGGGTGGGGTCTGCAAGTCTGCATTTCTGATCAGTGCCCAGGCGATGCCAGAGCTGCTGGTGCCTAGCCCAGGACCAGGCTCAGAGTGCTGAGATCCAGATCACCTGCTTGCTCTATGCTTCACCCTGAGCTCTGGAGGCCAGAGGCTCTGTCTTCCCTTGGCCTCTGGTGCTCTGCCCCAGAGGTCAGTTTACAGACTTGGGGGGGGGGGCTGGAGGGGGGTGTCAAATGCGCAGTTCCTCCTTCCTTGCATTGCTTGCTTGAACCCTGCTGACCATGGATGCTGGAGTGGGGTGGGCAAGGGGAAGACAGGAAGCCAGAAGAGCTTCATGAGTCTGTCCCAGCTCACTGCTTTGGCAGCTGCGTTCCCATTTGAAGGGCCTGAGGGGCTCGCCTGGCTGAGGAGAAGGGGCAGGGGGTGAAGTGACTGCTGTGTTGCAGAGAGATTTCCTGGAAGAAACAGATGTTGCCAGTGAGCATCCAGGGTGATGGGCTGCCTGGGAGGAGGGCGGAGCTGTGCTGAAGGGATAGCTTTGACACCTGAGGTGCAGACCAGGGAGTCTGAATCTTAACAACCCCTTCCCCACCCCAGGCCCTACCTGGCAGCCTCCCTTGTGGGCTGAACTTGCTTGTCACCTCTCTCTGTCCCCTCTTACCCAGGAAGGTACCAGCCTACACACCGGTGACTGGGCTGACAAGTGTCATAGCAGCCGAGTGGCTTTATGTCTGCATAACACTGGCTACCATGGGGGAGCTCACCAGGAGTGGACAATCCAGCCCTAGTCCCTGGGGGTTTGTCCTTAACTGAGGAGACAACCAGCTTCCTTCTCTTGCTGCTTCCCGGCTCCAGGTCTCTCACAAAACTGCTGCCAGTTGTTAATTAATAGAAGGGCTACTGAGGCCGGCCAGAGAGTCCTGCTTGGGCCCAGGCAATATTGAAGAATCCACATTTCCCAGCCAGATTGGGCCGTGGGGAGAGCAGGGGCATTGCCTTGGCTTCTGAGAGGATGTTCTCTGCCAGCAGGGCCTCTTTGCTGGGAAAGCATTGCCAGGGCTCAGAAAACGTGATCAGCACCCACCCAGCCTCCAACAGGAGGCAGTGGATAGGTAGTGAGCTCCCCGTCACCAAGAGTACTCAAGAGGAGACGGAGCAGTTCTTAGGCCAGAGGTTGCTAAGCAGCATCCCATGAATTAAAAACAATACCAGGTGTGTCCTGTTTGGCCAGCGTACTGTGTCATAACAAGCCTGAGACAAGGTTTTAAAATGGGATGTTAGAACATTAAAACATACTGCAGGGATTCTCTAGGAAAATGGTCAGTTCTGACCAGCCCATGTTCCTGCCTTGCTGTAGGGGGCTAGAGCAGGCTAGAGGCGGTCTCCTTTCAGTCGACTTTTGTTCCAGTTGCCTGTCATCCCTGTCTGGCCCTAAGGTCTGTCCTACACCTGGACACATGACTTAGGTTTTTGAGCAAACCACCAGGTATGAGCTCTCTGCTATGTGCGAGGAGTATTGCACCTTGTATTTCATTTATTCTTCACAGTGGCCTGAAAATTAAATTCCATTTTCAGTTTACAAAGAAACTGAGGCTCTGACAGGGAAAAAGAAAAAGATTTATCCCAAATCACCCCACTGTGAAATATCAGAACTGTGACTTGAACCTGTGTGGTGGATTCTAGCCTCGAGCATGTGACCCCTTCTTTCTCCTTCCTCTGCTTCCCTTTTTTTTTTTCTTTCTTTCTTTTTCCTTTGGTTAGCTTTCAAAAGTTAAATTATAAAAGTAATGCCAGAAAAATTCCTGAGAGTGAGGGTATGACAGATGTTTGACCGCACATCGTCTGGGCAAAGAGCATAGGAAGAGAGACCCCTGGCCAGGGAAACCAGTCCAGTCTCAGAATACCCGATCTGGAGAGGCCGTTGCAAGTTCCTGGCTGGAAGCCTGTGCTTATAAACATGGAGCAGAGGGCCTGCGAGGGGAAAGGACTCCTACAAGGTTATAGAGTGAGACCTCGTCAGAGGCTAAGCCATAGCCCAAGCGGGTTGGGTAATATCCGATTGCAAAGGTGTTAAAGCTCCATAGGGTGCCTGCTGACTGCCCAGCCAGACGGCTTCCAGGGATGGTTTTCTCTTAGTGGTCTTGTCACTGGAGCTTTTTCTAGTCTCCCAGCCCCACACTTGCATTTTGAGTGTTCTGTACAGTAGTCCTCCTTTATGCATGTGGTTATACACCCCAGTGAATGCCTGAAACCACTAATAGTACTAAGGTCTCTGTAGAGTGTCTTTTCCATATATATATATATGTCTGTACACAAACACACACACACACACACACACAATAAAACTCATAAACTAGGTACAGTAAGGAGTTAACTCATAAACTAGGTACAGTAAGGAGTTAACAATAATAATGACACAGAAGAACAATAATAATAATGTATTCTCCCAAAATAATTTATATAATGTCTTTGAACCATGGTCGACTTTAGGTAACTGAAGCTGCAGAAAGCTAGGCAATGGATGGGGAGACTACTGTATTTTTAGAATGCTGTCTTAATTTATGCGCATCCAATGAAAGTCAGCTTCTGAAGGTGCAGCCCCCCGGTGTGGGGCTGCCTCCTGGGGACACCAGCTCTCAAGGCTTGCTGCTGCTTGCTGCTGCTTTTCCCCAAGGAGTCCTGATAGTGAAATGATGTCGAGGTGCCAGTGCTGCTCCTGTTCCTGGAGGGGTGATTAACGTTCAGAGAAGGGGACAAGGAGGCGGTGGTACCCCTGTTCTGTTCACTAGAGAATAGGTGATCATGAGCAATAGTCATGCCATCCTCCAGGGAAGTGCAAAGTGGAGTCTTTGCTTAGGCTTGGGTGGGAGGAGCAGGATCCGCACTCAGTGTGTGAGCAGGTCAGCCCTGGTGTATCTAGGGTCAGGTTCAGTGTGTGGCCAGGGTCAGCGGTCAGTAGGTGAGCAGGAGCAGAGCCAGGGTGTTTCATGGTCATGGCTCAATGTGTGAAGACTCAATCTGAGGCCACTGTCGGGTTTAGTCTATGTTCAGAGTTCAGCCTAGACCCACAAGAAGGCCTCGGTCTGCAGTCAAGAGCTGGAGTCCTCGTGCAAAGTCTGTGAGCCGACTGGCCTGAGCTGACTGCCCTAACTGCAGGACCACCCCGAGGCACCAGGCCTTGGGCCAGGGTGGGCTTGCTGCCCACTCCCAATGTGGCATCCTCCACCCCTTCAGGAAGCCCTCGCTGCCTTTAAGCTCCTCTATACCTCTTAGCATCTGAGCCAGCTGCCTGTGGACCTCTCCGGGAGGTAAAGTACAAATTATAAATAAACAACGGTGCCACCACTGCCGAAGCCAGAGCCGCCAAAGCCCACACGTGACCACTCCCGCCGCTCTGCTCTCTCATTGTTTGGGGCTGGTGTCTGTCTTCTCAGGCAGGCAGCGAGCCCGTGGCTTCGGTAGAGTGGGGATTGGAGCTAGGCAGAGAGGAGTGCTGACTTGGTAGAGGGACTTCCTGCACCCCAGTGTACCCCTAGCTCTGGGATCCCACAAATTGGAGAACAAGCAGTGGGGCCTTTAGGTCTGCTCACCGCAGCTGGGGGGGCCTGATGATTGGCTGCTGATGATTTTGTGTCTGTCTAAGCATTTAACCGTGTGGGTGGACGTGTTATGTCTGTGTGAACGAGGCTTTCAGAAATTAATACATACACAAGGTTGGCTAATACTTGGTCTTCTGGGCTTGGGGAGGGGCACACTGAATGGGTTGTACCCCCGGTGAGACTATATGGGCCATTCCAAGGCAGTTTTCACCCATTATGGAGGGTGGGGGTGGAAGGATTTCAGCTCTTTTGAGGGTCCTGGATCTGGTTTGGGGAAGCACAGACAAAGGAAGAAACGCTGTGGATTGTTGTTCAGGGAGGGCTTTCTGGAGGACATAGATGTGAGCTGGATTTGAAGGAGAAAGCCAATCTGTACACTTTCTTGGAAGAAGGTGTCTGGAAGCTTGAGCTGGGGGGGCCCCCCTTGCTGGGTGTGTGTTGGCAGCCACTGAGGCAGCTTGCTTAGAATCTGCTTTGGGACCTGCACACCTTAATTTCTGCTCTTCACCTTTGGGAACTCTGACCTTGCTGCCCTGGGCCTTGCACTTGTGTGTGTGTGTGTGTGTGTGTGTGTGTGTGTGTGTTTCTCTCTGGCTTTCACCGTGGGTGCTCGCAGCCCAAGAGAGCTCTCCTGGCCACTGGGCCCTGCTGCACAACCTCTGGGAAGACTCCCTTTTGCAGAATGAGGCCGGAAGGCAGGTGTTGCCGCTGCAATAATGTCACTGAGCGTGTGGCCTGGAGCCCAGAAGTAATTACCCTGCAGTTCCCTGTTGGAGGCTGGAGCAGCCCCTGTCAATGATTAACGTGAGTCCCCAGCCACTCAATGCCAGAGCGAGCCACGGGCTTCTCCCACCCATAGTTCATCAGAGGACACGAGGCTCTTATTCCCTTTCCCAGGGGCAGAAAAGACCCTCCGCCCCCAAGTCTCATCAGTGCCACTGGCACCTTCTAAGGGAAACTGGGGCCAGCTGGGCCCTGTCGTGCAGCACCAGGCTGGCCCATCCTGAGTTTCCCTGTCTTGTAACTGCCCACCCCTCCCTCTCTGAGTTTGCCCTCCTGACCCTCATCCTGTTCTGCTATGTGGCCTCAACAGAGTGTTTTCTTTCTCAGTGTCCAGGGTCACAACTCAGTCTGAGGCTGCAATGAGAGCAAAACTAATTGGCCAAATAGGTATTGAACCTGTAATCCTGACCCCATTAGTACAAATTGAGCCGGCGGGGCAGGGATGGCACTGCTGACAACGCAGAGTGATGAGAATCTCCCTCCCTCTTTCCTGAGACTGCAGAGACCCAGCCAGGTATGACTCTGGAGTTAGGCAGCTCCTGTGGTCAGGGATTCCTTCCTTAGCAGCATCTTTCTGCCGAGGCTCTGCTCACCTTTAGTCCGGGGCTGGGGGGCGCGGGGGTCCTGAGCACGTGTGTGGTACTGGAGGTGTCTGTTGCACACCCCTTCCCCCTGCCCCCCACCTCAGCCCACAGCCTCTGTAGGAGTTGTTCCTTTTCTTTGTTCCTGCACAGCCTGCCCAAGGACTTATGCACAGAAAATGAGCTAAAATGCCACCTTCCTGCAAAGGGCCCTGCCATGTTGTCCTCTAACTATCTCTTCCAGGCAGTACCTGACCCCCTCCTGGAAGCTCAGACCTGGCCTCAGAGAAGTTTAGATGTGTGGATCTGTGTCCACGGGTCACACTGCACACTGTGGCTGGAGGAGTCCCAAGGGGCAGATGATTGACTCTGGAAATGGCACGGGAGGAAATGTGCCCCACTGTGACATCCTGGCCCAGGGGCTCTGACGAGCCATCATCCTGCCGTGTTGCACCGCAGTCTCTGAGACAGAGCCGAGGGGACTGGCTAGGAGTAAGAAGCCAGCTGCAGACCCTGTCCTGCCCCGTCCAGCTGTGTGAACTGAGTCAATGACTTGCCACCCTGGGCCTTGCTTTCCTTGGCTAAAGGTGCAATTGGAGAAGGGCTGGATTTTAGCAACGCCCACAGTCACAACTGGTGGGTGGCCCCAGGATGACCTAGGTGCTTTATGTCATTATGAATGACTGGGCCTCCCTGGCCCTGGGTGAGGCTTGGGTAGGTAGAATTTGAGGGAGCCCCAGATGATTCTGTTTCTGGCACTTCGGAGCCAATGAGCTTGGCTACCAATAAGGCCTCTTCTGTGTTAACAGCCTGCAGCTCTCTGATTGCACTCCATTTGCCTCAGCCTGTCAGTGCCCCCCAGAA
Source organism: Condylura cristata (assembly GCF_000260355.1). Lineage (NCBI taxonomy): Eukaryota > Metazoa > Chordata > Mammalia > Eulipotyphla > Talpidae > Condylura > Condylura cristata. The sequence goes on from NW_004567124.1 coordinate 666,767, forward strand.
GCTTGGGGTGATAGATGGACTCCCCTGCCTGGCATCCACACCTGTTCCTTATCAGCCCCCTCTAGGGAGTCATTCCCCTTTTTTCATAGGTTGTTAGCAATCAGAACTATAAAACTCTGGGGCTCACGGGCCTCCAGGGAACATAGTCCTTGCTCAGTGTCCTTGTCACACTGGCATTCCTGGAGGGAAGGGACACTCCAGCTTGTATCCTAAGAACTCCCACCCAGCAAGAAGGGGCTAAGAAGACCCTCACAGATCAGTGTTTAACTCCCTCTGGTGGGGCAGCTCTCCCATAGCCCTCCTATGGGCCCAGTGCTGTTTGGCCTTGTCCAGTCCTGCCTCTAGTCCAGCCAGTTTCCTCCTCACCCTGATGCACCTTCCCACAGGAGCAAGTGAACTCTCCTACCTAATTTCCCCTGAGCTTGCACTCAGGTGCTACTCCACAGCAATATTCTATTTTTGTTTCGTTCTCCTGGGTGGAGAGAGCCATGTTTGAGCTTTTTTTGTTACCTGTAAGCAAAGTTCTCTAACCACCAGTCCTCTCTCCAATTAGCCCCAGCTGGTCTTGTCAAATGAGTGAAGCACAGAGAGATTAAGCTGCTAGCCTGAAGGAACACAGCACTGAAACAACTTAGAGTATTGTAGAGCAGATGTCCCGTTCTGGACGGTTTGGGGGGTGCACATCTGTGTTTTTGAGCAGGCTCTTACACTGGGTGCCACTGTGCATGCGCTGACCTCCAGAGGCTCTCAGCCCATCAGAGAAGCAATGGCCGATAGGTCAGTGTTCCTTATGGCCAGCCCAGTGTGCTCAGTTGTGTCTTTGAGAAGGTGCAGTCACAATCTTTCCCTTGAGGAACACCCTTCCTACCAGTTTCATGGTTCCCCGTGTCTCTAAAGAGTCCTCAGTACTCTGTCTGCCAGTCAAGCTGATCCCCTTGGTCTGTGGGTGGGGGCTGGGTGCAGAGTTCTCTGAGATGTACACTCCTCCCTTGGTGAGCTGCCAGCTGGCCTGCTGCCCTTGGCTGGCCTCTTTAGCCTCTGCACTGCAGAGATGCATGCAATCAGCATGTCTTTAGAGATTATCTAGCTCCATCTTCTCATTCTACCAATGAGGAAACTAAGAAAGGGGATGTGAAAGGGACGGACTTTCTCAAGGGCAGCTAGCAAGTTGGAGACAGAGCTGGGACTAGAACCCATGACTCAGGCTCAGCCTAGAATCTTTCCACTATACAGCATGGACCTCCTTTCTGTAACCACAGTGGCCAGAGGACGCACGTCGGCCCCTTCTCTTTGGGACTTGCAATCCCAGGAGGCCATGCAGCCCCCTGCTCCTATGTTAATATTCTCCTTCAAGTATCCCCAGCCAAGTAGCCCCTATTTCCCCTGTCTGCCACTGTTTTATGGCCTCATCTACCCATGGAGCTGGCCTGGATCATCATTTCCCCTGTGGGCTGAGTCTGGCCATCCCCCACCCAGAGGGCTCCACAAGGCTGTACCAGGCCATATGCCCCAAACTCAGGCCATGATGTGAATTTTAGTGATCACAAGAATAATATGATGGTAAAGACCAGCATGTACTGAGTAGGCATACTATGTAGAATATTACAAGTATCACCTCTTAGAATTTTCCCAGAATCCTGTGAAGTGGGGTTAATGTTCTTATATGGCACATGAGAAAACAAGTTCAGAAAGGGTGAGTGGTTTGTCCAAGGCCACACAGTCAGGTATTCTAGCACTAGTATATGAACCCACCACACTCTGTGGTATAGAATGGCTCCTTGGAGTGTGGTTCCTCGACCAGCTGCCTTGGCATCACTGGGGAGCCTGCAGAGGTCACCCCACATCCAGGGAGTCTGAATTGGCATCTTGATAATAAGCCCCCCCTCTCCCAGGCTATCTATGTGCATGGTGCGGTTCAAAAAGCACTGTGCCTTGTGACGGCTGGACTGCAGAAGGGAAGGAAAGACTCCGCAGGGCATGGCTTGCAGCTCACCACCTTGGGGAGTGGCTGAGACTAGCCCCAGGGTACCATGAAAAGCTAGGACCTCAGCGCAGATAGAGCCACCTTGGAAGAGGCCTCAGGAACGCGTCGTCTTTGTTTGGATCTCCAGAACAGAAATAAACGAATTTCGTTCCTCAGGTCATTGATAATCATCTCAAAAAAAAATAAACAAAATAAACAAAAATAAAGATACACTAGAAGTGGCGACCCCACCACAAATGAGCACTGGATGCCCTTGGCGCTGAACCTGGTTGCTGCTGAGGCAGCCCCAGGCAGCGGAGGGAGCAGCTACCTGGGAGCCCTGTGATTCTGAGTCAGAGATTTTGAGGTGGGTTAAAAATAGAGCCTTAGTGGCCAGGCGGGGGTGGAAGGAAGAGAGCAATTTATCTATGGGAGGGGGGAGACCCTGAGGTCAGGGAGGAGCTGTAGGGAAAGTTGGGCAAGAAGAGAAGAGCCCTGAGTAGAGAGTCCCTTCAGAGACAGAGCTGAAGGCTCAGCCAGTCAAGATGGTTGTGTAAGGTGCACTGGGAGGCTGCCAGGGCTGTGCCCTAGGCACAGGCAGGGGCCACCTCTCCCCTCCCCCAAGCCAGCAACTCCTTTGGGTAAATGTAGGGTTGTGAGGGGGCTGGGCTCTGCCTCAGACAGTGAAACAGAAGGGTCCTCCCTGGTGGCCCAAAGGGTTAGGATGCAGCACTGCAAGGGAGCCAGAGCCGGCCACAGCCACTTCATGCAAGTTCGATCCCAGGCCCCCGAGGTGACCCACACGGTGCTGCAGTCTCTCCCGCTACTCCCCTCAGCAGTGTACTTTGTCAATCTGCCAGTCCTGCTCCCCTGTTCTGTCTCTGGTGAATCCTCTCACCGCCCCTGCACCTCTGGCCTGTACCCCAGTTCTGTATGCACAAATAAATAAATCTTTTAAAAAAAAAAAGATAAACAGGAGCCTGGGGGTGGGGAGAAGTGGACGCTACCAAGCAGCTATTGTTGCTGTGAGGGAGGGAAGGGAAGGTGTCCATGTGGGCACGTGTGTTCATGAATGCTGTGAGCAGGCACGGGATGACGCTGAGCTGGTCTTGTTTGCATGCTACACCTGCACTTCATTTGGCCTCTCCATCTCCTTCATCAACCACTGCAAAATCAGCTTGTCCTGGGCACCAGGCTGTGATCCTGGCCTCATAGCCCCTTGAGGACCAGTGTCTCTCCCCTGACACACATTAGAGAACTTTTCACAGCAGGGGATGCTGGTGATTGGTTAAATGTTGATTCAGTGTTCTGATTATAAAGATAATACTTGCACATTGTGGGGAGTTCAGAGACAGAAAGATATGATGGGGAAAACAAAACCACCCCCTAATCCTACCACTTAGCAATATCATTATAGTGTACTTTTTTTTGTCCCCACCCCCCCCATGACAGTCTTTACATCACTCATCCATCTAACAAAAAGAATTTTACTGACATACTCCATCCTGATCCAGCTAAATGATTATGTCTCATAAAAGAAAGAAATTATTTCTGCTTTTTGGAAATGCCTAACAGAGTTTGGGGATTAGACACATTGCCAGTCTGCAAGGTGCGGGCCCCAAAGGGGAGTTCTAGGAGAAAGTGGAACTTCCCCCTTCCTTACACTTTATCTCTCCACTCTTCACCTCCGAATCTCTGCTAAGCCTTTTGGGGAAGAAGGGAGAATCCTTAGAATCTTCACTGAGGGGGTGCCCCTAATGAGGTGGCATGGTATATTCGGTCCCCTGGACCCATGCTGGTCAGGCTGGAAATAATCATGGCCTTGTTGAAGTCCTTAGAGTGCCCCCCAGGTCCTCCCCCATCACTAGTCTCCCCTTTTACCCCACACATCCCAGCTCCCAAGCTTCTCCCTCATTTTCAGCCCCCACCCCATCTTCCTTCATGGAGACTTTTCTACCATTATCTTCGGCATCAAGTGGGGACCATCTGCTGGTGCATGTTGCTGGGAGTCTTCGGGGTTTGAGAGGGTTAGTTTCTCCCCAATCATTGGAGGCCTTGAAAACTGCTGTAAGCCATAACGGTCAGCCCCTACATTCCATGTAGCTTCAACTGGGTCTCCAGCCACTCCATGGCCTTCTTTCATGCACTCACACGTCCCATCCACCCATCCATCCATTCATTCATTTATTAGGACCATGTCAAAATCACTATGCCAAGTTCAGAGAGTGGAGTGACCACAAGAGAGATGGTCAAACATGCAGTTTCATTCAAGTGTGATACATAGTAGGCTGGGAAACATGTATGAGAGATACCTGACCATATCCCTATGATCCAAGCAGGTGAAGTGATGCCTCCTCCCTACCTGGAGGCTGGGGTGGGCAGGGGAGCCCCTCAGGTTGAGGACAGTGTGTAGGAGAGAACACATGCCATGTTTGAGGCACTAAAAGTTGCTGGGTATATGTGGAACAGGATGTAGGAAGGAAGGAATGATGAGAATAAAAGCAAGAGAAGGAGGTCGAGTCTAGGTCAGAAGAACCTTGAGGAGATAGTGAGGAACTAGGATTTCGAGAGCATGGAAGGACTTTGGAATCGGCAAAGTAGGAGAGGTACAGACCCCATCCCAGACCTTGAAGTATGTGAAGTCCTGAGAGAGCCAGGGTCCAGTGGGGAAGTTGCTGGAGTAGGCTGGGTGGTGGATGATGAGACTCTCCATATCCCATGTGGGTGAGTGTCTGTAGGTGAGTGAGATGAAAGAGCAAAAGGGAATTTCCAGGATCTTGATTAAGCCTTTGAATGGCTGGTGGTACCACTGACTGGAACCAGAAGGGTTTGCAGGGGAAACTGTTACATGTGGATATGTCAAAAGGGAGGTCCCATGGGACATCCAGGTATAGAGGGTTAGTTGGAAACAAAGGTGTTTCACTCATGAGCAGTCTGGCTTGAAAGCCAGCAGAGTAAGGAAACAATGGGAAGGTGGGCAGGGGACTCCAGACCAAGGATCTAGAACTTTGACCTGTAAGTTGCTCAGGGAGAGTGCACAGAGGGAGTGGACGCACAAAAACACATTAAACCTCACCCAGGGGAGAGCACCCCTTTCAAGGGAGGGTAAGGAGAGACAGAAGACCCAGCAGTGTGGGGTGTCTCAGGGAATAGGTTGCAGCATTGGAGGATGCTAAGGGCCAGGGAAGAACCAACTGAAATGTCTGCTGGGTATTGCAGCAGGTGTGCATTGGGTTTAGAGGGGAATGGAGAGTGTGAACAGTGACCCCTCTTTCAGGAAACTTTGTTCTAAGGGGAGAAGAGAGAAGACTGGGGGATTTGGGAAGTGACTTTTGTCTTGTAAGTGTAAAGAGCTTAAAGGCAGATGCTGATGACAAGAGAGGATCAGATGAGAGATTGAAGCTACAAAAGAGAGACTAGATTAAGGTCCGTGGGAAGGCAAAGGGAATGGTATTGAGGTGGAGGAAATGACCAACTCCCTTTGACTGGAGAAGGAAAAGGGGGTGAGGGAGAGTCAAGCAAGGTGGGCATTCTGATGGCTTCTCTTTCTGTGAAGTGGAAGGGATCAGCTGGGAGGAAGAGGAAAGTGGCCATTTCATAGTCTTGAGGTGATAATTCCAAGTAGCCAGTGTGGAGAGGGGGAGGGGAAGTTTAGGAGGGTCTCCCATAAGGATCAGCTGGCACAATGGTGGGCCCAGCTGAGTGCAGAGGCACAGGAATTGAGGTACTTGAATATGTAGTAGGACTGGTCTGAAGTCATGGGATTTGCTGCACGGTCCCATGTAAATATGCAGTGTATAAAAGGGCTACCGAGAAAGGAGGCTCATCTGAGATTAGAGATGAAGCAACTGGATGGAGATGGTGAGCTGGACCAGGTTGTGCTACTGAATGGGTCACAAATGTGGAGAACCAGGTCATCGGTCCACTGAAAGGCTGGGTGCTGGTGAGTTGATGTAGAGGAGTCACCCAGAATAGTAGCAGGATTTGGAGTGCCATGGAAGGCTATGAACCAGTACCAGCAATCACCAAAGTCCCCAACGGGGGCAGATGGATGCTGGAAGGATGGCTAGTATATGACAGGATGCACAAAGGATCTTGGAGGCAGGAAGTGGCATCAGTGTGGCAGGAAGAGGATGCTGACCCCAACCCTGACCCTGAGCTATATGAGACTTCAGGGAGTGATGTTCTTAGCACTCAGCTAAGTTCATTTAAGAGAAGTAGGGGAAGGGTGCCATGGAAGAGGGGAGAAAGGCCTAGAGAGTAGGAGAAGGCACAAGAGTTTGGGAGAAAGTACCACTAGCTGGATTTCTATTCCTGTAGAGAGTGGCTAGGTGATCTAAAGTCTTGTTATTTGGGTTTGAATCCTTGATCCACCACGTAAAATAAATTTCTCAAGTTATGCTGCAGTCTCCTCATCTGTAAAATGGGCACAGTCTTACTGACTTCATAGGGTTTTATGGGGATTAATTGAGATAATCCATATAAGGGACTCAGATTAGTGCTGGGCAAATAGTAATGTTGGCTGCTGTCCTCATCCTCCATTCTCTTTATTTTCATTAGCACTTTGGGTAGTCATCTATGCTGGGTTTGAAAAACAAAGGGATAGATCAGGAACATGGGGGAATCTCCCAGGCTCCCTCCTTTTCTCAGACTTGACTCCTGGGTTCTCAGGTTCTAGGATTTGTTGGGGGGCTGGAAGGGAGTTGGGCAGTTCCTGATGAAAGGGCAGGGTGTGACAACTGCTAACAGATCTTCATGGCCAGGCAAAATTCATGGTGAAGGAGTGCATTGAACTGGGCCTTGAATGAGAGAAGGGATTTCAGAAGATCAGGGTTTAGGAGGCAGGGATAGTTCTCAGGAGGAGAAATAAGGATGTGAGGGGATGACATATCTAATGGCTCAAACTTCTTCTTTAGTCAGTGGGGTCCACTAAAAGGGTTCAAACAAAGGGTGATGCACTCATAATGCTGTTTAGAAAGATCACCCAGAAAACATGAGACAAGAAGGCAAGAGCAAAAGTCCAGGTGAAGACTTACTAATGTTTGTAGCCAGGACAGATTCAGAAGCCATCACTGAAGGTACCAGGCAAGACTCCATCACTGCTTGGGTTGGGGGAGGGAAGAGGGGATGAGGAGCATTGCTGAGGCAGGTGGAAGAAAGCAGCTGAAGATAGCTTTGAAGTTCTCAGCCCAAGGGATTGAAGTGCTGACTGTGCCATTCAGCTTTAGGAGGAAGATGCTGAGTTCAGCCTTGAACTTGTTGCATGTGGGAAACAGACTGCACTCCAGGTGGTCATAGGAATATGGGTCTGGTGCAAGGAGTGATGTCTGAGTGGGAGCCATCTGCATGGGATGGGCAGAGAATACAAGTGAAAAATGGGACCCTGGGTATGCTGCTCACCTGGGAGAAATCAGTCACGGTAGGACCACAGGTGTGTCTGGGATAGGCCCCTGTTCTCAAAAAGTCAAGAGCATTCCAAAGCCAGGAGATCCAATGCTTGGACTCAGGCTGAAATGAGGCTCAGTTGTCAGAGGCTGGAGAAGCCAGAAGAGGTAGAGTTTCAGCTGAATCTTGAAGGATGGAAAAGACTTTAATGACAATAAAATGACATTCTCTTTTTTCCAAATGACAGGATTCTCAGTGGACATCATTGTGTCAAGTGTGTCATATATGCAGATAGGTGCACAGGAAGGATGCATGTGTGAAAATGAGAGTGAAATTAACAGGAATGCACTGATGAGAGGCTGAATATAATATTTTCATGTGTATATATGCAGGTACAGACATGAGTGTGCATCCAAGTATGAGAACATGTGTGTGCAAAGACAAGTATGAGTGGGTGTGAACAAGAGGAAGCTGAAGGAGGCCATCCTTGCTCCAGAATCCCCAATTCTCCTGCTTCCATTTTATCATTTTCTTTCCGTTAAGTTTCCAGGGAAGGAGAGTCACTCTTTGTCTGGTCGTTGAGTCTCTGAATTCAGGGACGTAAGCCTCCTGATCTTTTCCCTCAGCTCCTTTGAGGCTTTCCTTTCAGACCAAATCACGAGATGTTCTAGGCATCATTATAAAAGGGCTGTTGGCTTTTTCCATCCCTCATTCCTTCTACATAGGGGACCCACTTTTCCAAAGTTCACCCATAGGTCATACTTCCTGCTGACAGGCCACCTGTCTGCCTGGATGGGTCTGTTGGTTCAGGTAGAAGAAGATCCAAGACTAAGAGAGGTCAGGCCTGGGCTATACCTGGAATGGGCTTCCATAACATAGCTGTGCATTGTTGGCCAGGATTTCCTCATAGTTGAGAGAACACTGGGGAAGGGGAGAGACCCTGGCTTTGGTGAGACGAAGGCTTTCGATTCAGGCATGTGCAGCATTTCTGAGTCTGACTGTCTATTGCTTCCCTGCCAGAGTCTGAACCTGCCACCATGGATAGATACCTTAGATTTTGTGATATGTTTATGAATGATTCTAGTGGTAGTGGATGCTAGGGGAGCACTGGACATCCAGTCTGAGGTTTTAGAAGTGTTACTCTTCTCTGTGGTACTCAGTTTTACCTTCTGCAGGGTGGGTACAACTAGCTTGATTGCTAATAACCAGGGTGTTTTTAATATTCACAAGTTGTGGGTCCTCCCTGCTCATGCAAGGGGTTAAAGTGCAGCACTATGAAGCAATATACATCCACTGCAGCCAAAATTTCATCCCCAGCAGAGAAGTGACCCACATAACATGGTAGACCTTTTATGTCTCACCTGCTGCTCCCCTCAGCAGTGCATTTCAGTAGATCCTCCTGTTCTGCTCACCATTGTCTCTGATGAATCCTCTCACCCCTGTACCCATACCCCAGTTCTTGTATGCATAAATAAATAAACCTTAAAAAAAATACTTACAAGTTGTGCTACTTCCCCAATGCAGGAAATACTTCAGAAAGTCCAGCATCGGTAGAATAGCTCCCCTTGAAACCTCCAAGCAACCTTCTTCTGTCTTCTCTCTAGGGTAAGATACCTGGGTCACATCTGCTATAAAAGGCTATCTCCCCAGTATGATGCGCAGATGCCAGAAGGGCTTCTCCACCTTGCTATATTCCACTCTTGGGACTAAAATCCCAAGAGGTCAGACTCTGGAACTGCACAGACCTTTCTGACACCTTTGAGTCCTGCCCCCCATTAGCTGTGTAATCTTGGGCAGGTACTTCTCTATGACAAGTATCACCACCTGTACAATACAGACAAAAGCTATCACTTTAGTGCTGATGTGAGGGTTAAATGAAATAGCACATGGAAAGCATTAAGTGATATACGATGAATTTTTTTGGGGTCTCCATTAATAATCTTTTCGACACCAAGGAGGCCCTAGTGAAAATGCCACAGGGACATTAAAGAATCACCTGGAGAGGCTTCTGATCACTAAGATTAGGTGTAAAGAAAGGAGAGCCAGGGAGCGGAAGATGAGATTGCCAACTTCCCCTGGCGGGACCAGCAGTTATGTGGCTGGCAGGCTCGCCGGTAGCTGTCCGTGGTGCTGAAAAAAATTACTTTTTTTTTTTTTTTCCTCCTTTTTCTTTTTTAACACTCGCCAGGCCCTGCTTTCAGAAATCTGTGCAGCCATCTGGCAAAGAGGAAGAAGAGGTAGTCTGAAAGGCTTTGATCTCCCAATGCCAGTTCTTCTCACCTGTACCAAGAACATGTTCTGTCTGGCTTCACCCTGTTAGGTCACCAGCAGCCCAATTACTCAGGCTGCTGCTTGGGACACTTTCTTACATCACTGCCCAACTTGTCTTCTGTCTAAGCCTTATCCTTTTACTGGGACGTGAGCTCCCTCATGGCAGGGCATCTGTCTGTTAAGGTAAACAGGTTCTGTTGTTTGATTAGTCCTGGAATATTAGAGCCCTTAACTTCCACCACTGGCTCTCATCCTTGGAAGATTTAATTTCCTCCCTTACCTCTTTACTGTGAATTGTTGACTTTAATTAATTAATTCATTTAATAATTAACTAGGCACGGGTCAGAGCATTTACAAATAATTAATTCTTATAGCAATTCTTCTAGTTGGGTCCTGTTTTTATCCTTGTTGAGCAGACGAGAAACGGTCATGGAGAGATTAAGTGACTTGCTAGAAAATGATGGAATCAGAAATTGAACCCAGCTTGTCTGACTATAAGCACCTATGCTTCTTCCTACATTTGAGCAGCTTTGTGAGGGCTGGGATAGTGGTTTATGGGAGACTTGCTCCAGTATTCCGACCCCCACCCAGATCAGGCACCAGAAATATCTCTTAGCATCTGGAAACTGATGATGGAGACAATTAGTCAAAATGCAAGGAAATGGGTGTTTTGGCTTCATGTAATTTGGTTTTATGAAGACCACTAAATGCAAACATTCTCCTGTTAATTACTGTCTCAAATTTGGTGTGTAATTGAGGGAAGTAGAAGTGGGGAGAGTGTGGGAACCCGTTGGAGTGGCAGGCCTGCCCAAGTCAGCATTCCCAGCAGCCTTGTTCCTGCTCTGTTAATTTTAGAAACTCCTCCAGCCTGAGTATATTATTAGCTTTATGTACATAGGGCCACAGGGCTCCCAGTGGCCTCTCTATGCCACATTTTTTTTTTTTTTTGCTTTGTTTTGTTTTCCTCAAGAGATGAAATGAATAGGGATGATGGCTGTGTGTATACAGGGGTGTTTGCATGCTGTGTGTGTGAATGGGGATACCTGTGTGTGGTATTTAATGAGTGTCCACAGCTGCCTTTGAATGATGTGCGTGCAACTGGGTAGGGAGTATACACAGCTCAAAAGCACCCCATAGAAACGGAAACCTTCCAGTCATTAGCAGGGTGTGCTGTTTTCTGTGTAGTGTAGTGTGAAGGCTGGAGTGACTCTCAAATCATAGGTTAGACTCTCCCAGATGCCTAGGTGGACTGGGATTAGTTAGAGAAGGAGTGGTGAGCTGGGAGTAGCTGAAGTTGGCTTCTTTGCATCCGTCATGGAATGAGAAGCCTTAGCCTTGAGGTCCTATCTTGAGGTCCTGAAGGATGTGGTTTTCATGGGAGATGCCAGAAGCTGCCTCTCCAGATTCCCTCCCTCTTGAGCTGTGTGATATGGGCCAGTCTGTATCCCACCTTCAGTGAATCAGGCCCTATCCTCTCCTGGAAGCTTAGTGCCATTTTGAGTCTGGCAAAGAAAATCTTTTGCCATAATGTGTTTGCAAACGTGGAACACTTCAGGAAAGGGCACTTTGGTTCTGTGGTGGGATCCTCTGGAGGCTCAAGAAAAGCCTGTCTTCTAGTCTCTTCCTCTGACTTCCCTGCAATAGAGAAATAGAGATGGCTAAAAGGTTATTTCTCTTGGGAGAAAGTATGCTATTTCTGCCTGACTCATACCTTTATCTATCATATAATTGTCTGCTTTAATAGAAGAGGGAAACAGCAAGATTTTGACCTGGAGGTCAGCCCTGGGGTGACTGGTGCTTAGGAGTGTTCCCTGGGAATGACTGACCATACTTCCTAGACTGGGGTCTGTATTATCCTTTGCTGTCATACTCCCAAAGAGGCCCCTCGGCTTTTACTGCCTCACCTTGCTTAACCTCTCAGAGCCTTTTCCCTGAGTATTGCTCTCCACATCCCTCAGAAAACACTTGCAGTTGCTTTGAGACTTTAGGAGAAATGATTCTCGAAGCCCTATCCAGTCTCACTCTACTGCATTGAGTGACACCTTACCGGTGCCTGGAGTCCCAGTGGGGCCTAAAATCCCTTCCCCCTTGAAGGATATCACTGTCCTTCCTCAACCCTGTATAGAATGCAAACCTCTTGGGGTGGAGAGAGCTTGCCAGACATTTTCTTATTATTGTGGATAGACTAAAGAGAGAAATCCCCATGCAAGAGGCATTGTGGGAGAGGGCCAGATCATACAGACTCCATCTCTCACTGCATAATTATACAGACTCCACCTCTCACTGTATAAAGGAAAACTGAGGGCCAGGATTGGGAGAGCACCTGCCTGATGTCACAACACTTTGGTGATGGAGCTGGGCTAAAACTGAGCTCCTCACCTGCTGTTTCTCTGGAACTCTCTGCTCACAGCCTGTGACATGTCAACCTGCCAACCTGTCTCAGGTCACATCTGACCATCAGGGAGGTTAGATCAGGCTGGGGTGGGACAGAAGAAACTTCTTCCACTAACACAGCCTCCCACTTCTCTGTATGCCATCATCTAGTTTTCTTTTAAGCCCTTTTTGTGGGGCATGGAGGTGTGAGTAGGAGACTTGTGATTAGGGAGGTCATGGAGGGCAGGGAGAAGGTATTTCCTTTGTGAAGGAAAAGCCTCTTTCAGTGTGTGTCCTCTCACATCTGCCAGTCTCTACATCTGCCCTGGTACCTGTGTGCCTGTTTACTGCAGTGTCTTAGAACTCTCCAGACTGCTCTCCTCACACTGCCTTTTCTCCCAGGATTCATTTTTTGGCCTGTAATTAATTTTGTTCTCTGACCCCTGTGTCTCTGGGCAGATTTTACTGGGACCTGACCATGCTGCTGCTGATGGTGGGAAACCTGATCATCATCCCGGTGGGCATCACCTTCTTCAAGGATGAGAACACCACTCCCTGGATCGTTTTCAATGTAGTGTCGGACACATTCTTCCTCATCGACCTGGTCCTCAACTTCCGCACAGGGATCGTGGTGGAAGACAATACAGAGATCATCCTGGACCCACAGCGGATTAAGATGAAGTACCTCAAAAGCTGGTTTGTGGTGGATTTCATCTCCTCCATCCCCGTGGACTACATCTTCCTCATTGTGGAGACACGCATCGACTCGGAGGTTTACAAGACAGCCCGGGCCTTGCGCATCGTTCGCTTCACCAAAATCCTCAGCCTCTTGCGCCTCTTGCGTCTTTCCCGCCTCATTCGATATATTCACCAGTGGGAAGAGGTGAGTGGTCAGCCCAAGCCTCTTGGGGGAACAGTTGTCTGCCTCTCAGGGTGAGTAAGAGTGATCTCAGAAACTGGGATAAGGATGTTAGGATTATAGCAGACACCTGCTCAGAAAGGACAGCTAGTAGTAATTTCTTGATCATGATCGTGGTGTAGATACTGCACAAAGCACGTCACATGCATGCAGCTCATTCATGTCGATGACAATCTCTGAGGAGATCGCATAAGTACATGCACGTGGAATTCACAAGGGGATATCAGAGAAAGATTATGTGATTTACACAAGGGAACACAGTAGTAGTAGGTGAACCTGGAATTAGCCAATGACTCCAGAGCCTGCAGTTAAATTGTAGGGATTGTGAATTCAAAATTCTGTAGGGGCAGGCAGGAATATGCATGGATGAAAAGAGCAGTGTGGTAGAGCGGGAAAAACATATCTCCCATCTGTATCGGGAAGCTTCTACTCAGCTCTAGCCTGGGAATGGGCCCAGGGTTGTGAAATATACAGCTTTATCATAAAAAGTAGAAATTTGGATTTTTGTGCAAATTTTGTTGGCAAACATGTTAGATTGGGTTGTTTTGGAAAAGATCCTTAGATGAGGATTTGCATAAAAGTAACAAGGTTGGGGGTTTGGGGTGGGGAGTATTTCCAGGAAAATCTGGTATGAGGTTGGGGAAGAGATAGGAAAAGGAAGCAAGTGTGAGACTCCAGACAAAGTCCCATGGAGAGTGACTTTGAGGACAGTGTATCCCATACTTTAGAGTTGTCTCAAGAGGGCAAAGGAGTTGGAATTTTATATCCCCTTAACTGTCAGTCACTGACTCAGGGCACTTCAAGCTCAGGTGCTAGCAGGCAGAGGGTTTCCAGAGGGCAACCTGGGGCCTCCTCTGACAAAGATCAGCAGGTGGCAGGCCCCAGCCGCAGGGAGTGCAAGTACCAGAGAGGCTGGAGTTGGGTGTGCAGAAATTGTAGAAGGACCTTCGGGCTCTGGGGAGAGCACTTGCTACGGAAACGACAGACAATTGCAAAAGAACTGGGCACGCCAACACCATTCTGAACAAAGTGAACTCATCCCTGGGCTTCATGCCGCCTCTGAAGGAGGAGGAGAGGACGGCATGGGCTGGGGTTTGAAACAAGCCGGGGACCTTGCCAGGCATGCAGTCAGTCCACGTCGCCGCCACCCAGCTACACCTTTTGGCCACCGTGGCAGGCATGCCAGCTTGCAGGTACACTGGGAAGGGAGAATACATGCTCTGCCAGAGCAGGCTGTGGCCTGGGCGCCCTCTACCCCAGTGCCCCCCAACTGGGACTCATTGCTGCGCTGCTGGTCTCCTGGTCTGGCCAGACCTCTGTGTGACAAATCCCCATGCTCAGGATTTGAAACTCCTCTACCCTGGACGCCTGCCAGCAGCAGCAGCAACCTGGATGATAGCCTGCGGCACCCATGGCTGATGGTTGGAGCACTGGCAGATTGAGGTCAGAGGTGTCTTGCGCGCCTGTGCCACAGAAGCGCCTACACCAGCCTGGCAGAATCACTCCATGGCAGAAATTTTTCCTTGGCTTGGAAAATGTGCATTATTCCTGCTGACGGGGAAGGAGCAATGACTTGCCCAAGGTCACACAGTAGCCGGACTGCTGGCCGTGCCAGAGCACAACCCAGTTAGTGCTCTTGGCTCCCAGCAATGTGGCAGCCCTGCGTAGCGTAGTGGAGCGCTGTGGCTTTCGGAGTGAGAATGACACATGTAAGCTCAGTTAAAGTCCTAGCCCCCTCGGCATGGTGCTGGGTGCTGCCTTACCCCTCTGAACAACCTCAGTCCCTTAATCTGCAAAATGGGTACAGGTGATACTTCCCTCACTGGGTCATTGTGAGGATGAAATGAGGTGGTGCTTGCAAATCCTTTAGGTGAAGCCTGGTGCAGAGAATCTTTTAATAAGTGTCCTTACCCCAGCCCAATTGTTTGTTTTTTTTTTTAAAGATTTATTTATTTGTGCATACAGAACTGGGGTACAGGCCAGAGGCTCAGGGGTGGCGAGAGGCTTCACCAGAGACAGAGTGGGGAGCAGAACAGGCAGATCTATGAAGTACACTGCTGAGGGGAGCAGCGGGCGGGTCAGGAGGGGTCTGCCACGCCATGTGGTCACCTCCAGGGCAGGCGGGAATCGAACTCATGCAAAAGTGGCTTTAGCTTCTCAGTGCTGTGCTTTAACCTGCTGCGCCACCAGGGAGGGCCCCAATTGTCTTCATAACCCTCATACTTCTACAGCATGTCTCCTGTTCTCAAATACCTTTACCCATTCTCTCATTGGTTGCCTGTACGCAGATGGCAAAGTAAATAGGGTAGGATTTATTATCCCCATTTGTCAGGGGAGGAAACCGAGGCTCTGAAGGGTTGCCAGCCCTAGTGGTCAGCTTTTGTCCTTGGCCTCCTGACCACTGGTTCCAGGCACTCAAGCTGTCTCATGTAGCCTAAGGAAGGACTTTCCACTATTCCACTATAACCCCTGTGTGAGGGCTGAGTCCAGATGAAATTGGAAAAGCAAGCAAGGAGCTTCTGGTGGGCTTGGGTGAGCAGTTCTGTGCCACAGGCTGTCCTTGAGGCACCTGTGGGACATCTGGATGCAGAGAGCTGTTGGCATGTGGGTCTGAGCTCAGGGCTGAGCAGGGAAGGTGCCTACGGGGGCAGGTTGATGGTTGGGGCCTCTCTGAAGAGGAAGGATAGAGGCAATATTTCCCAAAAGGAGCATTTTCAGCTCCTCAATCCCCAGGAAACCCCCAACTTCTGTTTGTCTTGGACCCATGCCCCATGTCATTTAAAGCAGAGAATGGGGTGCTTATCCGACTCTGGTATGGTTTGTATCTCCAGCCCCGGCTCACTGGGGGCCAGTTCTACCTCCCCTCCACCTTAGACCTGGGCCCTGAGAACCAGAGTTTGGTGGGACTTGGCAGTGTGGCCAGTGCTGGGCAGGGTGGCCCTGGAACAGAGCTAAGAGCTTCTCTTACTGTCCTCACACCATACATCTGGGAAGGGGGTCCTATCCCCACCAGCCCTCTGGCGTGACTGCCCTCAGGGCTGAAAAGCAAGCTTCTGGGGGCAGACAGAGGCCCCAGGAGGCTTCAGATCAGAGATCTGAACTGAATGTTGCCACCCAATCTCGAGGCCAGGAGGGAGATCCCAGGAGGCCAGATTGCTGCCCCTCCTCCCTTCCCTTATCTCATCTAGCAGCTGGAGAGGAAATTGTTCTGAGCTGGTTTCTGCTGGGCACTCCGCCCAGTCAGACTCCACTGGACCCCTGGGATTGGATTTCGGGTGTCCAGCTGGCCCCAGGAGTTCTGTCTCCATATACTTAATGAACTGTCCCCACCCTGGGGCTTTTCCTAACCTCAGCTCAGGCTCGAGCAGCAGTAGGGAGGCCACTGTGAGGCCCAGATTCAAGGAGAGCTAAGGTGGGAGGTATTTAATAGAGAAAACTTGCCCATCTCCAGCTTCCTGCATGAGTCTTTCTCGGGCCTCAGTTTCCCCCACTGCGGGCTGTTCCCTGGGCTTCTGTCCCAGCTCCAGCCTGCCACAGGAGGGCATTGTTATGGCCCTGGTTGGGGGCTGCAGTGTCGATCGACCTTACATGGAGAGGAAATGCTTGTCCAAAGCCCCCTGATGAACTGTGGGCATGCTAAGCTCCTACTCCCAGCCCCACCCAGTCTTTCCAGTTCCTAAGCCTTAGCTCAGGGGCCTCAGGGGTCAGGGTCATGGAGGGTCTCTGCAGGTGTAGACCATCATCTACAGGACACCAGCCTCTGCCTTCATCCTGGGCGATCTAGGTCAGCATCCTCCCTCCCAAGCCTCTCCCAGCCAAGCCTCTTTCCTCCCTCTGAGGTGCGAGCTTGTTATAGGCACGGAGGCTATTGTTAGAAACCTTGGTTGCCCCCCTTTGGATGTTCCCCTGCAGGGCCCAGCACCCCAGCAACCCATCCCACAAGCCTCTTTTTTTCCCTCAGCAGCCAGCCGGAGGAGCAGCAGGAGGAAGCCTAGAGATGGCTACCAGGGCCTGTGGCCTGTGGCCCTAATGGATTGCCTTCCCCTGTGGGCCTTGGTTTTTCCGCTCCTCTCAAAACCAGGACTTGGCATCTGTGGGAAGTGAGGACAATGCAGTAGTGATCCTGTGGGGCAGAGGTTGGCCCTCTTGCCAGGCCCTGGGAAGGAAGCAGCACAACCTTCAGCCCAGCCCCCTCCAGACTGTGTGCAGGGTCTGCATACACACCCCACTCTCTCAGCCTTTGTTTGGCTTGTCCTCAATGTCCACTCATTTCTGAGACCCAGGTAGAAGTTTATTTTTCCTGGAGGAGAAAACAAGTCTCCAGAAGGCCCTTCACCCGGGTCCCAATTCCAGCTTCTGATCTTTCCCTCAGACTGAGAAATCAGCTCTTTGTTTTGGGGCTGAGAAAGAGAGGGCAGGACAGGAACCAACAAGCACTGAATACCCAAGACAGCCTGGGAGCTGGCAGTTATTAAGCAATATACAGATGGGCAAACCAAGGCTCAGAGGAAGAAGGCCCCTAGGCTAGAAGGCCTGCCACTTTGCAGTTGAGAAATTTCACAAGGGGTGAGAAGGCAGCTTGCCCCTATACCTCGCATGGGGCACCAGGCGGCCCTGCTAGCAAGGCATGGGGCTGGGGAGGGGTGGGTCTGGAAATGAAGGTACTCGATTCCCCACAGGCAGAACCTCATCATGAAAAGGGGGTTTGATGAGGTATAAAGAGGCAGACAAATATTTGCACAGCACAGCTGACTTGCAGTGGCTGGTGGCCCCAGCCCACAGCAGGGAATGATGTGCAGCAGCCTCTCCCAGCAACCTCCAGGCTCACTCTCAGCAACCACCGGTGCCAGAGAGCATTGGAGGAAGGGAAGTGCCCTCACCAGCTGGGTGCCTTCCTAGTTTGAAGGGATGTGCCCCCAGGCACCTTTTCTTGGGGAAGCCCACATTTTGAATGGTTGGTGCCTTGGGCTTGGAGGTGCCTGAGCACCACCCACAGCACGCCACCCCAGGGTGACATGATGTGACTTTCCTGTTTAAGGGATATGTGCATGTACTTATGTACAAATGGATTGGGGGGGTAGGCAGGGACCCTCCCTGCCCCACCCAACCTGCTCCCTGCTCCTGGTACCTGCATCTTTCTTCAGCTCGGTGCCAGCTACACCAGCACCATGCTCTCTGAGAATATCTGAGTCTCCTGGGTCCCCCCTGCAGCAAAGGCACTTTGTCCCCACAAAGAGCAAGACAGGTTCTTGGTGGGCCTCACCTGTCCAGAGTGAGGCCTTTTACAAATGCCACTATCCACACGTGGCGTCCCCACCATCCCCACTCCTGTCACTGTCACCTTCACCTTCGTCGCTAAGAGCTTCTCAGTTCCGGAGACCCTGAACATGCTCTTCCATATTCATTGCTGAGGTCACTCTAAAGGCAAAATTAGGTAAGGAGTAGCTCTTAGAAGAAAATTAGTTATGAAGAAAAGAAAAACTCGAGTAAGACCAAATGAAAAGACATTGTATAAAAAGGTGCCAAGTTTCACAGTCTGCCTGTTAAGACCCGGAGTGATATGTAGCCAGGAGCAGTCACTGTTGAACACAAAAGTCTGGGGCACTTTTCTAGAAGTGGCCTGAGTCTTCCTTTAGCTTTACATCCCCTCATTCATTCAGGCACACGCGCACTATTCAAGCAATCAACAAGTGTGTCGAATGTCTGTGTGTGCTAAGCACTGAGTAATACAGAGTGAAATAGAGATCCCTACTTCATGAAGCAGTAGGAAAGTAAATAAGTGACATTTTAGATAGTGCTGAATCCATGAAGGAAGGAAGTGGGAGTCTTGGTGGTGGAGGGGAGCACCACTAGCTGCTTCTCATGGAGGGGTCCAGAGTCTCTCCATGAGACAGGATGAGCCATTGGCATGGGAAGGGCGAAGGCAGCTGAACAGCAAGCCCAATACCAAGGCGCCCTGGTAAGCATCCAGGTCTTCAAGAAGGCTGGGGGCATTCCAGGTCTTCAAGAAGGCCAGTGTGGCAGGTGGTGATGGCTGGGGGCGAGTGGAGGAAAGGGGTGGGCAGAGCCCTGAGGGCCTCAGTCAGTGGGTTGTGCTATGGGGTAATGACAAGTCAAGTCACGGCGGGTTTGATGTGAGGGGTGACATGATCTGACTTTCCTCAGGGATATGTGCATGTACTTATGTGCAATTGGATGGGGGGGGGGCAGGGACCGCTGCCAGATAGGGACATTATGAGGATTCTGTCAAGGTAAGAAGTGAGATAATACTGTATTTAACAATTTGTCCCCTTTGATTACAACCCTAAGTATCCACACTTGTAGCACTCTATTTGTCCTCCTGTCCAGCCTGCCTCCCTTCATCCCCAACTAAGTAAAGGGGCTTTACTACTAATACATTAACTAATCATAGAGGTTACATATTAATAACAACATGTGAAAATTAATAATGGTTCTCAACAAGGACAATTCCCAACTACACCTAGTACTAAACATTTAAGATGCATAGCTTCACCTTGTTGACAAACCACTCAGGCCAAGAATTTTTGTCATCATTTTCCAAATGGGGAAATCCAATTAGAGAAGTTCACAGACTTTCTACAGGTCACACAGCTAGAAACTATTTAGGAGCTGGGTCTGGAAGTGTGGTCTTTGTGTGTTGTGCCAGGTTTAGAGTTTCCCAAAGACCACCAAGGAGCTGATTCCTATGCAAAGCACACGAGGGTCTTTATTGCAAGCTGGAGCCTGGGCTCCCAACATGCAGGACGCAACAGCCGAAGTTGAGGCCCTGAGCTCAGGGAAGGCAGGGTTTTTATTACAGAAGAGGGGAGTTTCAGCCCAGCAGAGGGGAGTTTTAGCCAGTAGAGGGGAGTTTCAGCAGTACATAGATTGGTGGACATTGAACAGAGTTATCTTGTCTTAACCCGGTTGATCTATGCATGTAAGATGTGACCTTCACTACTCGGCCCACATACCTTAGGACACCTGGCGTTTTTCTGATAGGTACTGGTTACTTGCCTACTTGCTAATTGGCTGTTGCTATGGGATGAGCAAGATTAGGACATTTACAGTTAAACTCGGCCTTGCGCCTTGTTGATAACCAGAATGGTTCCGAAGCATTCTGAAGCCTGTCATAGCGTCAGTTTGGTCTTTCACTCCGAACCTGTGGCTCTAGGCTGCTCCCAGGCCATTCTGTGGCTGCTTTAGGCAGAGTTCCCTGTGTAGGTGCTAAGGGTCTAGACAGATTCAGAGAAAAGCGTGCTCTGGCACTACAGACCCTGCCTGCACCCCGCGCCCCAGCCTCAGGCTGGCTGACTCCCCACCCTGTTGCCCTCACAACCTGGCCAGCTGACAAAGCGGTTTCTCTGCCCACTTTGGGACTGCACAGAATCCAGACGCCCTTCATCCTGGAAGGCTGGACTTTTCATGGGAGGCCCCCACACCCGCACGGATCCCAGCAGGCATCCCTCTGGGGCCCTACAATCTGCGGTCAGCTGCTCCTAGGGCTTGGCCTGACGCCTTCCCACCCGAGCCACAGCCTGGCCCTGCACCGAGCTGGGCGCTCTGCCCAAGCCTGGGCAGGCGCTGGCTGGGAGGGGCGCCCAGCTCTCTGGCCAACCTCTTCGCCTCTGCTGCAGATCTTCCACATGACCTACGACCTGGCCAGTGCTGTGGTCCGCATCGTGAATCTCATCGGCATGATGCTGCTGCTGTGCCATTGGGACGGCTGCCTGCAGTTCCTGGTGCCCATGCTGCAGGACTTCCCGGACGACTGCTGGGTGTCCATCAACGACATGGTGGTGAGTGCCTGCCTGATGGCCGGGCTCGCACAGGGCGGGGCTCTTCAGGCACAGCCAGACGGGACAAGTAAGACAGCTTGAAACACCCCAGTCCCAGCAAGTGGGACCCTGAGAAGCCGCCCGGGGCTCAGGGTTCCTGCTCTGTCCTGTGCAGGTCTGTCCCAGACAGAGGACGCGCTGCTGCCTCCTCCTTCTTACGCCCTGTGTGCCACCGGACGGCTCCCAGCATGGGCTTAGTTTCACCCAGGGGACTCCTCAGATTAGAGCAGGGATGGCATTGGGCTAATGGTTCCTGCCCTCCTGCCTCTCTCCCCCAAGGCTGACCAACCCTCATGGGGGCTGTAAATGCCATAGGCACTGTGCACAGCACAGGTCACCTCCCAGGTCACACTCGACTGCTTGGGTTACTTTCTGTTCCAGGTAGAGCCCAGTTGGTCCCCTATCTCCCATCTCTTCCCCACACCACTGGCATATCCTGGTCCCCAGGAAGCAGGGATGGCAGGAGTGGCAGGCAAGATGGAGCCTGAGCACCCTCCCGATCACTCCAACCCTGCAGGTGCAGAGAGAATTTGGAATCGCAGCCACAGGGCTGAGTTCCCCAGCTGCATTATGGAAAGCTGGGCTCCAGGCCTGCCTGAGAACTTGGATCTGGGAGCCTTGTCCTGGGTCCAGGAACACAGCTCCACCTAGTTTTACCTAGTTGTTCCTCCTAGTCAATTTGGTTCAGGCTGAAGGCTAAATCCCAGGACCCCAGGGAGGAAAGAAGGCTTTGAAAGAGGTGAAAGAGACCCTGAGGCATCTTTCAGCATCAAACAGGCCTTTACAAAACAACCTTTTGATGAGCTAAGTGTAAATGAATCGGCCATCTGGGTTGAATTTCTGGGTCCCCAGAGGCTCAGCAGAGAGGCTAGCAACCCTGACTTGAGGCAGCTGAGACTCCCCAGGCCCCCCAGGTGGGGAGCCCTCCCCTGGAGATCATTCCCTCGAACCTCCTGTCCTGTTCCTGACTAAGCCACAGGACTAGCTCTGTCTGTGGCTACAGGACACAGGATACCCTATCTGTCCAGGATGGACTGAGTGACCTTTGGACATGGCCTTCCTCCAGGTGCTAAGAACAGCCTGGTGACCCAGGAAGTGCTTGGCACCCATGTGGGTCAGCATGGGGTGGGTTTCCACATTACTAATGCATTCCCCATATGAGCAAAGAAGTATTGGAGATGGCCAGGCCAAATGAGTAGCTCCCTCATTTGAGATGGGTGTGTGAGGATGATGGTGGCTGGCCGAGAGGTACACTGAATTCTAGAGCTGGCCCTTCTGAGCCCGAGCCTTTCTTGAGACACCTAGTGGCTTTGGAGACAAAAATAGCCAGAAGCCTGTCCCCCTTTCTCTCTCTCCTCCCACCCCCAAGCTTTGTGTGTCCCAGACATTCCACTTTTGGGGGAGGATAACTAGAGACCTCAGCCCTGGACAAATACAGACAGAGATAATGAGGTGAGTTGGCTCCAATGCCTTAACTTTTGCTCACCCAGAATGAGGACAGTGTGTTGGCTTGTCTACCAGAGCCTGTCCCCCCAGAGGGAAACATATCTAGTTTTAATTGAGGTCAGTGGGGAAATGCGCTTCACTTGGCAGTAGCTTGGGGGAGGAGAGAGGAAGTGCTTGTCCAGAAAGCACAGGACAGCAGGGTGGCCTCAGCCTGAGATCTTGCCCCCCGGGGGAGGCTCCCAGGCTCTCCCCTGGGGACCGAGAGGTCAGATGAGGGCTAGGGTGCCTCCCATCCAATTGCTGAAGCTTCCTCTCTTGACTCCTGTGCCCCATTGCAAGAGAAAGTCCCCAATGGGGGATTTAACTCTGTCACCACTGGTGGCCGGTTGACCCAACGTTTTCAGTCAACAACAAAGTTGGGAGCCCTGGATTCAACCACTGAGAAGGTGTTAGTTTGAGGGGCGGGAAGTGGCAGGTGCCAAGGGCTTCTCTGGGTGTTAGTGAAAAGAGCCTGCCCTCTCACTGTCCTGAGCCCTCGCATTGACACACACGTCTGGGCTCTGACTGTCAACTGTGCTCTGCCCACAGAACAATTCCTGGGGAAAGCAGTATTCCTATGCCCTCTTCAAGGCCATGAGCCACATGCTGTGCATCGGGTATGGGCGGCAGGCGCCCGTGGGCATGTCAGACGTCTGGCTCACCATGCTCAGCATGATCGTGGGCGCCACTTGCTACGCCATGTTCATCGGCCACGCCACGGCCCTCATCCAGTCTCTGGACTCCTCCCGGCGCCAGTACCAGGAAAAGGTAGGGTGGGCAGCTGTGCTGCACAGGGCTGTCTCTCTCTGGAGAAGCTGCCCCTGGGAACACAGCCTGTGGGTCCCCACCTGTCCAGCCCATGACTGAGATTCCCCTGGGGGAGACAAAAGGAGGGGAGAAGGGCCCCTCCAAGACATGAACTACCTCAGCTCCCTGGCCCTCAACCTACAAATGTCTTTTCATCAGGACCCCCCTTTGGCCCTGCTGGTGTAACTGTCCCTCTGGACAGAGGACTCCTCTTCCCTGTGCCACTGTCCTTTCCACCTCTGCCTCCCTTCTCCAAGCCACCCCCCCACACCACCCCCCTGCCCCAGGCCTTCCTGTCCGCACTGAAACTTAATCAGTCTCGTGTTTTCTTAAGAACTTCAAGTCCCCTCATCATTTGGCTTTAGCTGTTCTTTTTGTTGTTGTTGTATGTCTTCTTTTCATGAACAATTTCCTAAAACAAACAAGCAAAACAAAGCCCCAGGCCGCAGCCCTCTGCCTGCCTGTGTCCATCATGTAGGCCTCTCTCTTAGCAAACCTGTCCCTTTCTTGGGCGACTCTCTGCCCACTTGTGTCTATGCAAGTGTCCTTTAGTCTTCTCCCCGTTTTATGATAAACCTGCCCTAAAAGAAGAAAAAAAAAAAGCCCTACGTTATTTCTAATCACTACATCCATTTCCTTATCTCAGCTCACTAAGTTCAAGTTCACCAAGGTCCTCTATAAGGCCAAGGCCTCTGGGGCCCAGTCTCCTTCACCTCTTAGCATCCATGATATCACCACCCTCTGGGCTGTGCCTTGGTTTCCACTACTGCATGCTTGCTTGTCCTCCTCCTTCTCAGGCCAGCCCTCGCTGCTCTCCCTGGCTGGCTTCTCTTCTCAGATTTCACGGCTGCGTCCCCAGGGGCTTAGACCCAGCTCTGTTTCTGTGCTCCTCTGTTTAACTGGTTGTTACTGTTCTCGCCCAGCCCCGCTCTCTTCCCATCTCTGGGCGGTGAGGCCCAAATGACATAATCAGCCCCCACCTTCTTTTCTTGGCTACAGACTAAGTGAAACCTCCCTGAAGACCCCAACCTCATCATGTCCAAAGTGAGAACACTCCCCCAACCTCTGCACTCCTGTCCAGCTTGTTAGTGGACACAGTAACACAGGCACCCAGGCCAGACCCTGGGAGCTATGCCTTGCATCTCTTGGCCATTAATGCCTCCGTCAGAACATCCACTCTTTGCTTTTCATGCAGGCACCTCCGCCTGGGCCTCACAGCACCTCCCTCTGCGATTAGGGCCTGGATCTGGGCTGTCTGGGTCCCAGCCAGCCCCTCCACCCATGGGCTCAGTGAGGGGGCAGGTTGTGTTAAGTCTCTGTGCTCTGCTTGCCCATCTGTATGGTGGAGATGGTGTGGGGCTTATATCATGGGGAGGAGTGAGCCATACATGTCAAACCCTTAGAACTCTGTTGGCACAGAGCAAGATACTCAAGGAGCAGGAGCCATTCTGCCACCCTCTGTTCCACTCTCCGCATTTAGAGTTGGCATTTACAAAATACAAATCTAATCATATCACTCTTCTGCTGGGAGCCTTTGCATTGCTCCTGGGTGTGGCTTAACTCCTAGATGTGCTTTCTCAACCTAATAGTTCGAGGGTGTAATCCAGCCCCTGCTCATGTCATATACGTGGGATGCCTGCCACCTCACTGGCTCTCTTGCTGCCTTGCCAGACTCACCTCTTCCCTCCTGCCGTAGGGCCTTCGCACAGACTCTGGCCTGGAGCACTCTTCTCTTCTTTCCCCGTGGCCACTGCTACACATCTCAACCTAAACTTCTCCTTGGTGAAGCCTTCTGTGATCAGTCAACCTCCCACCCACCATGTGACCCCAGGTCTCCTTCACCACACCTCACATTCTTGTAATTATGGAATTAATCCTCAGGTGCTCTGTGAGGGCAGGATGCTGTCTTGTCCTTCTTTGTTGTATTCCCAGGGTCCAGCACACAGTAAGGCTAAGGCTCAGTATATATTGATTATCTGGCTACCTGTATGCCCCAGGTACTGTCCCCCGGTGGGGTAGCTGATAGATGATGGCCCACATCCCATCACACCAAGAACTAGAGCCAGGGAAGGCTGAGAAAGTCAGGCTGGGAAAGCAGAGGAAAGAACCAGGGGAGAAAATTCTAGTCCAGATTTCATGATGAACATGAGCTAAGCCCTGAGCAGGATCAGGACTCAGTGTGTGAGCAGGGTCAGGGCTTAGTGTGTGAGAAGGATCAGGGATCAGTGTGTGAGCAGGATCGGAGCTCAGTATGTCATCAGGGTCAGG
>NW_004567124.1:692175-776396 GCF_000260355.1 Condylura cristata
GCTCAGTATGTCATCAGGGTCAGGGCTAAGTGTGCGGACAGTCTCAGGGTTCAGTGTGTGAGCAGGATCGGGGCTCAGTATGTCATCAGGGTCAGGGCTAAGTGTGTGGACAGGCTCAGGGTTCAGTGTGTGAACAGCTCAGGGCTCAGTGTGTGAGTAGGGTCAGGGCTCAGTGTGTGAGCAGGGTGAGGGCTATGGGACACAATCAGGGATTATTTTAGAAAGAGCTAGGGTTTATTCCAGGGCAGAGTCAACCTGGCTTTTCATTTAAGACTTGTCTTTATTTTCATCTTTAGCTGAGTCTTTCTGTTTACCCAGCAATCTCTTATATGTGTACTTCCCTTGAACAACCACCTCTGCCATGTCACCAGACCCTGCCTCACTACCCCTGTTGAGTCTATATGCATGAGGAATTTTTCTAAATTTCTTCTTCTGGCTGTCCCTGCACAGTAGCTGCCAGCCAGGAAGTTACTGTTCCCTGGGTTCAGGCATATCTAAGACAGACAGAGACCAGTTGGGTTGAAAGAAGTTTAGGACAATTCTTTCCCAGCCTGAGCTGTCCATTGGCATCTCTGTGCCCTGTGTCTCCATCCGTTCACCTTCCCCTTCTCTTCCTTTTCTTTCCATTTTCAATTTTTATCCCCCCCCACAATTCTTTATACTCCTTGCTCACCCCACCTTCTTAACCTCTGAAACCTCAGTTTCATTGTCAGTGTCCACTGATTTACAGTCATTTTGCTTTGTCAGTTCACTTGTTTTGTTTGTTTAGATTACTCAAAAATGTGAAACCATCCAACATTTGCCTTTAACTTTCTGACTTACTTTGCCTCACATAATTCCTTCAAATTCCTTACAATTTGCTGTCAATGATAGCATGTCATCTCCCCTTATGACGATATTATCCCAATGTGTAAGTCTACACACACATATCAGTACCCGATTTAATAAAGAAAGGAGCTTCTCTAGCAAATGGCTTTGGGAAAATTGGAGACCACATCTTCTTTCTCCAGTCCTTTATCAGTGGACACTCAGGTGCCCATGTCCTAGCTATTGTAAGTCACGCTGCAAGGAAGACTTCGAAGCACGCAGTTCTTCAAGTTGTAGATCTCATGTTCCTTGGATAGATTACAGTGGGATTGCTGGATCATATATGTTTCCATTTTTAGCATTTTAAGATAAGCCCAGAACACTTTCCAAAATGGCTGTACCAATTTTATATCCCTACCAACAATATTTTGTGGTTCCTCTTTCTCCATATCCTCTCCAAAACTTGATGTTGGGAGTCTTTTTGATATATGACATTTGCACAAGTGTGATATAATCTCTCACTGTGGTTTTGACTGACATTTCCCTCATTCTCATTATAATGAGAATTTTTTCATATATTTGCTGACATATGTATCCTCTTTGGAAAATTCTCTGATGAGATCTGCTGCTAATTTTTATTTGGGTTGCATGTTGCTTTGTTGTTAAGTTGGATGAGTTCTTTATATACCTTGGATTTTGGTTGTGTGATGTGTGAATATCTTCTTGCACTCAGTAGATATTTTATTAATCTGCTCAAATGTTCTTTCAAAATGTAAAAGCTTATTAATTTGAAGTTATTCCAATTGTTTATTTTTGTTTTTATTTCCCTTGTTGTAGTTGTTGAATGCCCAGAGAGATCTCTATACTTGATGTCGTGAAACATGTTGCCAGTGCTTTCTTCTATATATTTTATTGTTGTGGATCTTCTACCTAAGTCTTCATCCATTTAAATTTATTTTGTATGTGGAATTAAAAAGTGATCCAAATTCATCATTTTACATGTGGTTGTCCAATTTTCCCAATATCATTTGATAAAGAGACTTTATTAAATTAGGTATTGATGTATGTGTAAATTTATTTCTATGCTTTCGATTCTGTCCATGTGTCTATTTTTATTCTAATACCATTTTGTTTAAATTTTTGTTTCTTTATAACACAATTTAAAAATCAAGTTAATGTGCCTCTTTTTTCCCCCTCTCAGAGTTAATTCAGCTATTCAGGATCTTTTATGGTTCCATAAAAATGTTAGTTCTGTTTGTTCTATTGAAGACTATATTGGAATTTTAATGGAGACTTTCCCCATTATATTATAGGTCAATTAAATTGATATATTGATTTTAGCACAGTAGTCATTTTTACTATATTAATTCTCCCCATCCATGAACATGGAGTATCTTTCTTTTTACATCTTATTCTATACTTTTTAATAGTGTCCATAGTTTTCATTCTATAAATACTTCACCTCTTTAGTTGAGCTAATTTATAGATATGTCTTTTGATATGATTATAAAAAGAATTTCTTCTTCTCATTCATTATATATAAAATGAAACAGACTTTTGTGTGTTAATTTTGTAACTTCCTAATTTACTCAGTGACTTATTGTTCCTGGTAGGTTTTCAGTGAAACTTTAGGCATGCATGTATGTATGTATATATGTATACACACACATAGATAATATTATCTGAAAATAATGATAATTTTAATTCTTTTCTACTCTGAATTCCTTTCCTCTGGTTGTCTGATTATTCTATCTAAAAATCTCTAATAATGTATTAAATGGAAGTAGTAGCAGTGGAATCTTTGCCTTTTTCCTGATCTTAGAGGAAAAATTCTCAATTGTTTACCATTAAGTATTATATTGACTCTAGTTTTGTGATACATGACCTTTATTATGTTTAAGTAGTTTCTTTCTGTCCATTCATGTTTAGAGGTTTTTTTTTTTTAAAGATTTATTTATTTATTTATTCATATAGAACTGGGGTACAGGCCAGAGATGTAGAGGGTGAGAGGCTTCACCAGAGACAGAGTGGGGAGCAGAACAGGCAGATCGACGAAGTACACTGCTGAGGGGAGCAGCGGGCGGGTCAGGAGAGGTCTGCCGCACCATGTGGTCACCTCCGGGGCAGGCGGGAATCGAACTCATGCGGAAGTGGCTTAAGCTTCTTAGTGCAGTGCTTTAACCCGCTGCGCCACCAGGGAGGGCCCACATGTTTAGAGGTTTTATAATAGATGGATGATGTATCTTGTCAAATGCTTTCTTCTCTTCTGTTGATATCATATGGTTTTTCTTTCTTTTGTTGATACAGTGTACTCATTAATTACTTTGCATCTTTGTATCCCTGGGATAATCCACTTGATTATGACATATGATTCTTATAGGGTATTGCTGAAATTCCATTTACTATTTTGTTAAAAATTTTCACATCAATATTCATCAAAACTATTAGCCTATAGTTTTCATTTTTGTTATATCTTTGCTTGGTTTTGATAATTAGTGTAATGTTGACATCTTAGACTGTGTTAGACAGTAGTAGTAGTCCCTCATGAATAATTTTCAAGTGTTTCAGTAAAATAGGTATAAGTTCTTTGAAGTTTAGATAAAACTTTACATATAAAGCAGTCTGGTCCAGGGCTTTTGTTTTGGGGGAGATTTTTGATTAGTATTTCAATTCCCATAACTGGGACTGGTCTATTCAGTTTTGCTGTTTCTTCCTGGTTTAGCATTGATTAACTTTTTTTCCCTAAAAATGTATCCATATCTTCAAGATTATTGAATTTTTAGCACATACATAATAGTTGTTCATAGTTACTTCTAATGATAATTTTGTATCCCTATTGTGTCTGTAGTAATTTCTTCTCTTTCAAAGTTAATTCTATTTATTAAAGTTTTCCTTCTTTGCCTAGCTAAAGATTTAGTGATTTTATCTTCTTGAAGAACCAACTTTATTTTCATTCATCTCTTCTATGGCCTTTACTATCTATTTTATTTATTTCTGCTGTAGTTTTTATTATTTGATTTTATTAACTTTTGATTTTGTTTGTTCTTTTTAAAGTTGCTTTAGTTGTAATGTTAACTTGTTTATTTGGGATTTTTCTTGTTTCTTAATGTAGGCATCTATTGCAATTTTTTTTCCTTCTTAAAATTGTTTTCCACACATTCTCAAAGCTTGTGTTCTCATTTTCCTAGGTGTTCAGGTATTTTAATTTCTGTATTAATTTCATTTGTAGCCCAGCAATTATTGTAGCCCAGTAAAGCAGAATGTTGTTTAATCTCCATGTGTTTGAGAATTTTTTCCAGGTTTTTTTTTCAGTTGATTTCTAGCAATATGGTATTATGTTTAGCAAGAATGCAGTATGATTTCAGCCTTCATGAGTTTATTGACAGTTGTCTTGTGTCTCAACATTTGGTCTATTCTGAAGAATTTTCCATGTGCTCTTGAGAAAAAACATATAAATTGAGTTTTGGGATAGAATGTTCTGTAGATATTAAGCCTATCTATTCTAGCTCATCATTTAAAGCTATTATTTCTCTATTTATTCTCTGCTTTACTGATCTATCCATAGCTATAAGCAGGGTATTAAAATGTTTATTACTGTTGTGTTGTTGATTTCTCTCTTTAATTCTATTAATTATTGCATTATTTATTTTTATGCTAATCATTTGGCACCTAAGTATTTACAAATGTTATTATTTTTATTGCATCAGGCCCTTAATTATTGTATAATGTCCATTTCTGTCTCTTACCACCTTTTTTAACTGGAAATCTATTATCTGATATAAGTTAAGCTGTTATTGACTTTTATTTTAACCTGCCATTTGCTTATAGGATTTTCTTCCAGTCTTTTACTTTAAGTCTGTGCTTAGCTTTTGTAGTAAGATGAGTTTCCTGTAAACAACGAAGATTTAGATTTTGTTTTGTGATTTATCAGGCCATTCTGTACTCTTTCATTGATGAATTTAAGCCATCTGCACCTACGGTGATTATTGAAAGTATGTACTTATTGCCATTTTTTAAAATTTTCAGTTTGTCTTTTTTGTTACCTTTTATGTTTTATTGTTCATTTCCATTGTCTTATGTGTTATGACTATAGATTTTTGCTTGCAAATTATACTGAGGCTTCTGCGTGATGATCTATACTTGTGACCTATTGAGTGGTTTGTTCTCAAGCTTTTTCTAGTGGTCCATATTTTTACTCTCCTCCTCCATGTTGTATAATTTTGGTGTCTATTACTTCTAGATGAAACATGGGTTGTTGTAATAGTCCTTTAGTATTTATTTCAGGATCAGCATGGTAGTGATATATTCTTTCAAATTTTGTTTTTCTATAAAGCTCCTTCTCTCTCTTTGAGTCTTGAATAATAGTCTGCTGGAGAAAATGTCTTAGGTTGGAAATCTTTTTTTTTTCTTTTGTGGAATTTAAATATTCCCTACTATTCCATTATTGCTTGCGAAGTTTTCACCAGCTAATAAGTGTCCCCTTATATTGTGACCCCTTTTTTTGAGAGAATGCTTTTAGTGTCCTCTCTTTGTTTTTTCTTTTGTTCCGACACTGTGATATGTTCCTCCTTATCTTCATCTTTTTTATGGATTGAGATAAAGAGCTTTTTCTTTTTGTCTTGGTGGCTTGACCTTGTATTACATTTACACACTGCTGGATATAATTGTAGGTTGTTTACCCAGGATCCTTTTGTATCTATCACTTCACAGACATCTCTGCACCTGTTCAGATGATCAGAACCCAAGTACCAGCAGGGGGTGGGAAATAGGAGCCAGGACACCAGGGTCCCTGGAGTTTACTGCCAGTGAGGACCAAACTTCCTGAGGTGCTGTGGTGTCCAAGTTGGCTTGGGGAATCTTCTGTGACTCCCTTCCTCAGGCCAGTTCCTCAGTTAAAGCATCTTGAATAATGGGCTTGTTTCAGCCTTGCAACTAGCACTAAGCTCTGTGTACAGTTTCTCTGATCAATCGGTTTTTTTGGTGGTTTTTTGTCAGGAGTATGGGCCAGAACAGAATGATCTGAGAGCTGTTTGTTCACACTGCGGACAGGCTACTGTCCTCCTTCTAATTGCAGGCAAATGAGGAGTATGTGTTTCTCAAGGTTTGCATGTAGCTTCCACAAATAACTGCCTTCCCTGAAGGCCCGTCTCAATCCTTTCAAAAGCTGCAGCACCAGGAGGGGCCTCTCTTTGGGATATAGTCACGGCTGGGGTTAGTTCTCTTGTCTTTCCAGTATAGAGCCTCGCCCAGAGTGCTTACTCTCCCAGGTGCCAGGATCTGGGTGCTTTGAGCACTGGTTGTTGGCAGTAGGCACAGTTCATGATTGTTCCCAGCTTTGCCTAGAAGAGCTGTGGCAGGCATTTTGCTTAGCAGTTTTCATTGTGGAAAGGTGCCTCTTCTGTAGGAGGAACAACTATGCAGGAGCCTTCCCTCTGGGTTTGGGCTTCAGCTTTTGCTCCCGGGAGCCACAAACTCAAGCCAGTCATCACTACATTATACAAGATCCCACATCAGCAGTTACCAACTGTCCACTGTCCTCAGACTCCCCTGTTTAGAGGTGCAGGGTATTTTACAAAACTCCAACTCCAGTTTCTGGGTTGCTATCAGGAAGGACAGCACTGACCTTTGCAAGCGTTGATCTACTAGTGAGGCATTCTGTTGCCGGTATCTGCTTCTCCCTGCTCCTATAGTTCTACAAGAGGAGATGCCCTGTCTTGCACACCAACTGTGCACACCCTCTCCAGTGCAGCCGCTGGGTTCCCTGATGTGGGCATGAGCCATTTAGTCAACAGTAAGAGAAGCTCTATATCACAGCTACCCTTCCTTCTCTTGGGTTATGCTGCCTTGTAAGATGCCAGGCACAATTAAATTTCTGGTTTTCCTACCCTCTCTGTCATGTTAGTCCCTCTTGATACAGACCTGGTCATCAGGTCATTCTCCAGGGACTGCCATTATCTTTAGTTATCTATAATTTGGTGGTAAATATGTGGAAGAGGCGAGACCTGTGTCTTCACTCTTCCACCATCCTACTGGAACCTTCTGCTCTTCAACAAAATACCTTGTTGCAACAGGGCCTTGTTTGAATACCTGCCATTGGATAGGCAGGCATTTTGGTTGGCCTCCAGTTCTTCAAACACTGCAGCCTGATCCTGCTGTCTAGGCCAGCTTGTCACTACTATTAAGACATAGCTCCTTCCACAATGGGCGAGGCTCTTGATCTGCAGTGTAATTTCCATATAAGAGGGAGAAACTTGATTCAGAGGAAACTTGATTATTCCAAGCAGAATGAGAAGTCACCCCAGAATCTTTGCATATGCACACTCTAAATGGGTTCTGCCATCCTTCACATAAAGACAAAGCACACACTTAGAACTAAACTACTTTAATAAGCTAGTGTGCATAGAGATAAGCGAAGAGAAAGGATGTAGTTTCCCAACAAAACACCAGAGTTACCCATCCTCTTGTGGGTAAATGCCCAGCCAAACAGGTTGGCCCAAAGCAGGGCTGCTGAGGCCTATAAGCTGGCCACAAAAGTCTAAGTAACCACCTTCTGGGAACCACAGGAAAGTGAAGAGGCCAGATAAGTTTAAGATGAAAGTTCTCTCACCAATGTCTCTTCTAAGTGTCTCTACCTGTCTCTCTTCCATGTGGCTCCTCCAAATCCCTCAAGCTCTGGATGCATGTCCAAAGCCGAGAAGCAAGCAGGCTTTCTTCACACATCTTTCTGTTCCACTTGCCTCTTCCAAGTCTCCTGCTTGCTGTTTAGCTTCACACTTCATTAGACAGGGTAGGAAACATAGAACCTCCCTTTTTTGTGGAAATTATACTCTGTAACATAACTGGTCTTTGAAGGGCTCCCATTGTCCTCAGTCATCTCCATATCAACACAGAGAGGGCTGGATATTCTGACGGAGCCCCTTCACCCCAGCGCTAGGAGTCAGGGTCATTGCTTGGGGTGCAGAGTGACCAAACCCACAACAGTAATCTCAATCTCAAGGAGCCATGGTCGACTGAAAGGATCCACAAGGTTGACTGTGAGAACACTCACTCCCAGCAGGCCTGAGGCCAGGTGGGGACAGGTCGGGCAGTGGACTGACTGGCTGGCTTGGAGGTGACACCCCCTTTCTCTCCCGGGCCTCAGTACAAGCAGGTGGAGCAGTACATGTCCTTCCACAAGCTCCCACCGGACACCCGGCAGCGCATCCATGACTACTATGAGCACCGCTATCAGGGCAAGATGTTCGACGAGGAGAGCATCTTGGGGGAGCTCAGTGAGCCACTGCGGGAGGTGAGCACTGCACCACCAGCTGGGGAAGGGAGCCAGATTTCCCTGGCTGGTGACTCCCCTCATTTCCTTCTCTGTGTTTCCCCCACCCCCACCCCCAATCTGGGAGCAGGAAATCATCAACTTTAACTGCCGGAAGCTGGTGGCTTCTATGCCACTGTTTGCCAATGCGGATCCAAACTTTGTGACATCCATGTTGACCAAGTTGCGCTTCGAAGTCTTCCAGCCTGGGGACTACATCATCCGGGAGGGCACCATTGGCAAGAAGATGTACTTCATCCAGCATGGCGTGGTCAGTGTGCTCACTAAGGGCAACAAGGAGACCAAGCTGGCGGATGGCTCCTATTTTGGAGGTGAGGTGGTCATGGAGAGGAGAGGATAGGGAAATCGGTTGGTGTGGCGGGGATGGCAAGCATTTCTGCTTCTCGTGCTCATTCTTGGAGTAGATGTCAGTGAGCCAGGAAAGGGATATGGTCCCCAAGATGGGAAAGACAGGTTGACACCCATTTGGGGAGACAATGGGATGGCCCAGGAGTCACAGCCCGGGAGTAAGTCCTGGTGGATCTGTCCAGCTTCTGTACCGGGTAGTGGAAACCAGGTCAGGGTTGGGGTTAGAAGGCCCCATGGAGTTTGCAGGGAGCCCCCTAAACACGCACACACTCCTGATGTCCCCTGCAGAGATTTGCTTGCTGACCAGGGGTCGGCGAACAGCCAGCGTGAGAGCTGATACCTACTGCCGTCTCTACTCACTGAGCGTGGACAACTTCAATGAAGTGCTGGAGGAGTATCCCATGATGAGGCGGGCCTTCGAGACCGTGGCACTGGACCGCCTGGACCGCATCGGTGAGGGCCTGGGCTGGTTGGCAGCCGGCTGACTGATGGGCAGGCTGGAGGGCAGCTTCCCCGCAGCCCACTCCGGGGCCTCCCCCTTCTCTGACCTGAACCCCTGTTCTTGTTCCATGTCTAGGCAAGAAGAATTCCATCCTCCTCCACAAAGTCCAGCACGACCTCAACTCGGGCGTCTTCAACTACCAGGAGAACGAGATCATCCAGCAGATTGTGCAGCACGACCGAGAGATGGCCCACTGCGCTCACCGCGTCCAGGCCGCGGCGGCCGCCACGCCCACTCCCACGCCTGTCATCTGGACCCCGCTGATCCAGGCGCCTCTGCAGGCTGCTGCCGCCACCACTTCAGTGGCCATTGCCCTGACCCACCACCCACGCCTGCCTGCGGCCATCTTCCGACCTACCCCCGCCTCGGGGCTGGGCGGCCTGGGGGCGGGGCAGACGCCCAGACACCTGAAGCGGCTGCCGTCTTTGATCCCGTCAGCGGCGCCAGGTCCCGCCTCGCCTGCCAGCAGCCCGTCGCAAGTGGACACCCCGTCTTCCTCCTCCTTCCACATCCAGCAGCTGGCCGGCTTCTCCGCGCCCCCGGGACTGAGCCCGCTGCGGCCCGCCTCCAGCTCCTCCCCGCCGCCCCCCGGGCTCTGCGGCTCCTCCCCGGCCCCCACGCCCTCCGCCACGGCGCACGCCGGCTTTGGTCACTTCCACAAGGCGCTGGGGGGCTCCCTGTCCTCATCCGACTCGCCCCTGCTCACCCCGCTGCAGCCGGGCGCCCGCTCCCCGCAGGCTACCCAGCCCCCGCCCCCGCTGTCCAGCGCCCGAGGCGGCCTGGGACTCCTGGAGCACGTCCTGCCGCCCCCGCCTTCAGCCAGGTCCCCGTCAGCCAGCCCCGGGCAGCTGGGCCAGCCTCCAGGGGAGCTGTCCCCTGGTCTGGCAGCTGGCCCACCGAGCACGCCAGAGACACCCCCACGGCAGCCAGAGCGGCTGTCCTTCAGTGCCGGAGCCTCTGGGGGGGCTTCTCCGGTCGCCTTTCCCCCTCGAGGAGGTCTCAGCCCCCCAGGCCACAGCCCTGGCCCCCCAAGAACTTTCCCAAGTGCCCCACCCCGGGCTTCTGGTTCCCACGGCTCCTTGCTCCTGCCACCTGCATCCAGCCCCCCACCGCCCCAGGTCCCCCAGCGCCGGGGCACGCCACCCCTCACCCCTGGCCGCCTCACCCAGGACCTCAAGCTCATCTCAGCCTCTCAGCCCGCCCTACCCCAGGACGGGGCACAGACTCTCCGCCGAGCCTCCCCACACTCCTCTGGGGAGTCCGTGGCTGCCTTTTCGCTCCTCCCCAGAGTTGGGGGCAGCAGTGGGGGCAGCGGAGGTCTCGGTCCTCCCGGGAGGCCCTATGGTGCCGTCCCAGGCCAGCACGTCACTCTGCCTCGGAAGACATCCTCAGGTTCTTTGCCACCCCCTCTTTCTTTGTTTGGGGCAAGAGCCGCCTCTTCTGGGGGTCCCCCTCTGACTGCTGCCCCCCAGAGGGAACCTGGGGCCAGGTCTGAGCCCGTTCGCTCCAAACTGCCGTCCAATCTATGAGGGGGGGGGCTCCTCCCTCCCTCTTTTCTGTTCTTTTTTCTCCTTTCTTCCTTCAGGTTTAACTGTGATTAGGAGAGATACCAATAACAATAATAATTACCATTTAAAAAAAAAACACACCAGAAAAACAAAAGACAGCAGAAAATAACCAGGTATTCTTAGAGCTATAGATTTTTGGTCACTTGCTTTTATAGACTATTTTAATACTCAGCACCAGAGGGAGGGGGGAGGGGAGCAAGCAGGGCCCAAACGCAGATGCCAGAGGAAGGCAGGAGGGGCCTGGGGCTTGGCAGGGGTGGGATGATCCATGTTTGGGGGTCCTAAAACAGACCTGTCCTTGTATTTGTTTTAGGGCAACAGCCACCACCTAGCCCTGAGCATGAGCTTGAAACCCCACTTCCTTGGGGGATCATCTCATACCCTGCAAGGGCTAACCTTGGCCCTATTCCTGAGGAACCTCCGTCTCAGTTACCTGAGTCCTTGGGATGAAAGGGGGCCAGGGCCCTGAGAGTCTTGCATTTTTTCTACTGCAAACTTAGCAAGATCTGTACATGAATATGTATATGTATGTAAGTTGTGTATATGTATAGCTACGTAGTGCTCTGTAGAGCCATGTAGACAGCTGCCCACATGTGTGCACATGTGTGTGCAATCTAGTTTAACCCCATGTTGCCAGGACACCCAGGTCACCTTACATCAGCAACACGCCTTGGTTTGTAGGCTGAGCTCCAAAAGGGGTCTGGGGGAAAGAGTTCTCTCTAGTCCTCAGGGAAGAGGACCCCAGGACCTCTCACCTCTGATCTCAAAACTAGTCCAGCCCAACCTCTCACCACATGGAAGCAGAAGACTCCAGGCTGTGCCTCTCCCTTCCTGTGGGGCCTCAAGCACACCCCTTCACCTCTGCGTCCTCAGTTTTCCCATCTGTCCTGTGGGAGGTGAGGGGAACTTCAATTTGAGTCTGCTCCGTGCCAAGCACTGGTTTAGCACTTTACACACACAAACTCTTTCAATTTCACAGTGACCGTGTGGTGTAGGTACTATGATTCTTCCCATTTCACAGGTGAGGAAACTGAATTTGGGGTAATTTTCCAAAATCACTTAACTAGGAGTGGCAGAGCTGGGACTGAGCTGAGACTGGAATCCTACTTAAAGCCAAAACCTGTTGAGAGGGACTGAGCCAGAACCCACCCACAGGGCAGGGCCAGGACTCGAATCCCAGTACTGTCACTTCCTAGCTGTGTGACCGTGGGTAAGCTATCTGACCTTTTTGTAAAATGGGAATAGTTGTGGTACCACCTCACAAGGGTCTTTGAGGACCTGATGAAAAAAATAGTATATATAAATCACCTGGCCTGGCACACACACCATATAGTAGGTGCTCAATAAATCATATTCTTTCCCTTCATGGACCCAGCCCATTGTTCCAGCAAGTTATGGGGAGGCCCCAGGGAGCTTTGAGGGCTCTAGGACTTATTATCTCAGGGGTCAGAAGGTAGACTGGGTCTCCCTGAAGGTCTAAGGAAGCTGTGTGGTCCAGTCTTGAGACGTGGCTAAGAGCCGGAGGGAGGGAGGAAGGAAAGGAGAGGGAGCAAGCCAATGGGGTGGAAACAAGAGGGAGGTGGGTGGGGAGTTGTGGATTCAGGGGCTTTAGGAGGAGATCTACAGGCTGGGTGGTCAGGAGGAAGGCTGTGGATGCCAGGGTAAGGGGATAACCCTTGATTCTGGAGGCAACTAGGAGGCACCAAGCAATTCCAGAGTGGAGACCAAGGCAACAAGCTGCCTCCTGAGGCATAATCCTCCCTGACAAGACCCTTCCAAAGCCAAGGCTGGTGGTCTGTCCCTCTGCCAGTAGGGCCCAAGGAGGACTGAGTGCCAAGGCCTGATTCGCGAGGAGGGCTGGTCCCACCTCATCTCTGCAGAATCTCCATGCGCCTCCAGGCCAGAATATTAGTAAGATCCAATTTTATCCTGTGTGGGGAACCAACTTCTCTATAGATGGACTACAGGGAGTGAGTGGGGACATTAATCCAGGAGAGAAGGAGATAAAGGACCCGAGGGTCTTAGAGAAAAACTAGAACCTGTTGCAATTTGGTCTCACCTGGGCAGGAGAAGATCGTTGGATCCATCCCCTAAACTGGAGGGATTTAAACGGATACTCCTACCCCCCAAGGAAGGCAGCTGCACTTTAGCCCAAATCCAGTCTAGTCCTTAGAGAGTGGGGGGGTGGGGACAGATGTGGGCACCCCCACCCCCACTTCTGAACTTCCATTCAAAGTCAGAGGTGTGGAGAGTGAGGACCTCCTCCCCTTGTGATCAGGACCTGGCTCATCACTCTCCCCCCCACACACACATTTTATAGAAGTTCCGGCCCAGCCCGGCCACTCCCCAGAGGCAGGGGAAGCCAGGTCCGGTCAGTAGGCCCTCCCATCCTCAACCATCCACAAGCAATTTTGGAATCTTCCACTTTTAAAACAGAAAACGGCAAATAGGCCATGTTGTATATTTTATTTAAATAAAAAAAAAATTCCAGCAGATGCTGCCTCCTTCTAGGGGCCAGGGACGGGGAGGGAAAGAGGGCGCTCAGGGAGGAGGACTGGAGACTCAGGCGCCAGGCTGTGGACGGTGGGGCACTCGGCCCTGGAGCATGTGTGGGACCTGTGTGCAGAGCCTCTGCCCCAAGGGCATGCGGCCGAAGTGCAGGGTGTGTGAGGGGTCTACCTGAGGATGCAGGTGTGTGCCTTTCTTGGGCTGGTAAGAGTCCTTGTAAAGGAGGGAGAAAGGGAGCCTGTGATCCTTTGCTAGGGACATACAGGATCCTGGCTCAGATTCTTCCCACTCCAGCCAGGGCCGGCGGCCCTTAGTGTTCCCTAAAGTGGAGGGTAGTCTGTATGGATATTGAGAGAGATGCCACCATGACCTGATCAGCAGGGCCCCGGAATCTGGAGAGTGGCTGGAGACAGTGTCCTAGCTAGGAGGAGGGCGTCATGGCTAGGACTGCTTTTGCCACTGCAGAGGTTTGGGGAACCCACCCTGGCTGCAGAGGATTCCCACAGGCCCTTGGATTTACTGGGGTTGGGGAGCAGCAGCCCATCCTTCCCCCTGTCAGTCATGGGTGGGTGTGAAACCCTAGGGGCTCCCTATGTAGCGCAGGGAATACCCTGTCACCCGCCAGCCAGCCGCCAGAGGAGGGGAAGTCCTCAGAATAGGGCAGGGAACCCAGTCCCTATCACTGATTCCAGGAGTGGATGCTGTTTCCATGGTTACTGGAGTCCCGTTGCTAAGGAGGCTGCTTGGCAGGCCTGGAGTCCCCATGACAACTGCCCCCTGTGGCCCAGATGGTGGAGCTTCCTCAGGGACCCAGGAGGGAGGGCAGGGGCAGCCCCAGCTCTGAAGGCTCTCCCAGCCCTGAGAACGCCTGGGCCTGTCCTTTGGCACTCTGGGGAGTCCTTTGCAGACAGTGAAGATGATGAAGCTCTTCCTGTGGGAGAGCTTAGCTACCAGGGTCCAGCCAAACCATCAGGGCTGTGTGGCCACCCACCAACCTGCCCACCTCATGCTGGGTCCATGTCAGGGTCCTGCACAGGACCTTGCTCTTCTCCTGAGAAGGGGCTGGGCAACACCAATCACTATCTTCCCTGTTCTCTCACTCCAAAAGGACACTTAATAAGCACCTCCTGTGCTGGGCACTTGGTGCTTGCCTCTTAACTCATTTCATCCCCACAACAACCCTGAAGGGGTTCGAATTAGCCTCCATTAGAGTGAGCCAAAGTTGCATAGAAGTGCAAAGAAGGTAAGGAAGTTGATAGCTAGAATGTGAAAAGCCAGATTCTTGCAAATCAAACCCTGCCCCTGCCCCTGGTGGCACAAGGACCAGGTAGTAGGAGCAGTCGGTCCCTATGCAGGCAAGAAAGGTGTGTTGTCTGTAAAGAATGAAAAAGCAATAAAAATGACTAAGTGTTGGTTTGCTTTCTCTTATCTTTCACCATCACTATGTACCAGCAATTCTGAACACTGGCAATGATGAAGTATTCCTCCTCACCAGGACACACAGACCTCACACATTGCTGCATCCCATGCCCAGCCACAGGGACGCTCGCTATGCTTGCTTCTGGCAGAAGACTCTCCCCCACCTCCTGCCTTAGTAGGGGTAAGTCAGATCAGAATTTTTAAAAGAACATTTAAAAAGTTTAAGAGCAGCTTCTTGCTCCTCCCGCTCCTCAGTCAAACTTCTTGCGCTCATCCCTACTCCCATCCTCACTTACTTTCCTCGGAGTCACGTCTTTCCCCCCTGAAATCTGGGTCCTGCCTCCTCCACAGAAGGTGTTACGTAAGGTCGTCTATGAACTGGCTGTGACATCCAGGCTGACCAGACCTCCTCTGCCTTGGGGACCCTTTTCTCTCTGTTCCACCTTTCCATTCAGCCTCCATTTGAAGCGTTCTTTCTCTTTGAAAATCAGTGCTCTTTGGCCCCCATTTTCTCACTCTGCACACGTGCTTCCTGGAGAAAACACCCATGTCACAGCTTCCCTGTCTGGCTGAATGCCTCCGCATTCAGGCCCCTACATCCGCTAAGCTTCAGCATGGGTCCGGTTGCCCCTACCATGTGGTTTTCTCATCTTTTGCTGGTGGACTAATGTCCTTTCACTCTTTCTGGAGTTTGTAGCTTCCTATGTTCTGCGGGATATGCCCTCCATCCAGCCATAGCTGATTTTGAGATAGTTCATACATGCAGAAAATATAAACACACAATAAATACATGAGTAGGTATATAATAAAGAATATGTTGAGATACAATAGTCACTTGCCAACCACTCAGTTTACAAACCCTAACAGAAGGAAGGTCTCTGTAAGCAAAGCTCTCCCTACCACTCATCTGAACTTTTGAATCATTCCCTTTCTGTTCAGGATATGTTTGCTACAGAAACAAAATGTTTCTAACTATGCTTGGATACCAAGGCAGGAGGCTGGGGTGGGCAGTAGCTGCCTTTGTGGGGAGGAGGATGTTATTGTAATAATGTTCAGAATTGCTGATACACAGTGACAGCAAAAAGCAGACTAACTTTTTAATCTCTTTTATTATTCCTTGGGATTTCCTTATAAATATTGTACCTTTCGTTGCTGGCACCAGGGGTGGGTCGAATCCCCCTTCACTGTCACGCACCCTGAACATATCTGTAAATTGTTGAACTTTGCATAAGTAGAACCAGGCGCTATGTGCTCTTTAGTAACTTGCTTTTTCATTCAATATTGCAATTTGGAAGCCCCGCTGATGCACGGAACAGTTAAGTCATTTCCACTGCTGTCTGGCACTCCAGTAGATAAATAGGCGTCATTTGTACGTGCATTCTTCTGCAGACAGATATTTCAGTCAATTCCAGATCTCACTGTTAGAAACACAGCTCCTACAAACCTTTGTGTTTGTGGCTGCCAATAGATGAGTAAAAGGATCTCTAGGCTCTGTGTCCAGGAGTGGTATAAC
The DNA here is from genome assembly GCF_000260355.1 of Condylura cristata. NCBI lineage: Eukaryota > Metazoa > Chordata > Mammalia > Eulipotyphla > Talpidae > Condylura > Condylura cristata. The sequence continues at coordinate 708,168 of NW_004567124.1, forward strand.
CGAGTCATTAGGTGAATTCATTTTCACTTTATGAGATAAGGCCAAGCTGTTTTAAGTAGTTCTAGCAATTTACACACCCACCTACAGACTCTGAGCTACTCTTGCTCCACATTTTAACCCAACAATTGGAATCATCAGACTTTCTTATTTTTTCCAATCTGGTGAATTCTAATTGTGTTTTAATCTGCAAATCCCTAATTACTCATAAGGTTGAATGTTTTCTCTTAAATTCATTTGCATTTGTGTTTCCTCTTTTGAGAAATTTATTTTCATGTTATGTTGCCTGATTTCTATTGTGGTTGTCTTTTTATTGCTTTGTAAAAATTTCACAAACACACATCTATTTAGAAAGCAAATCCTTTGTTCCTTACATGCATTGCAAATTCCTTCTTCTTGTTATTGGCTTATATTTTCACAAGATTTTTTTTGGGTGTTCTTTAATGAATAGACATTTTATATTTTAATGAGGTCAAGTTTAGCAATACTTTAAAAAATGTCTAATACTTCCCTAGTGCCTTTTTGCTTATTTAAGAAACCTATCTCACTCTAATGTTACAAAGATACTCTTCTATGTTAATGTCTAAAATGTAAAGTTTATTTCTCATAGTTAAGTCCCTAAACTACCTGACCTTAACTTTGGGTATGGTGGTAGGGTATAGTTCACTTTCTTTTTTGCCCCATATGGACAATTTACAGTGTGACATATGCCATATCTGGATCTATGTTGAAACGCTCTATTCAGTACCATTAGCTTGTCTGTTCTTGTTCAAACAGTATACTGTCTTAGTTACTATAGCTTTACAAAGTATGGATATATCTAGTAGAATAAGTCCACCTTCTTCTTAAGCAACGGCTTTGTTATTCTAGTCTCTTTGTCCACCATCTACATGGTGTTATCAGTTTGTCTAAGATGCATGAAGAACTCAATGGACTCTGATTGAAATCACATGAGCATTATTGTTACTACTTGTAGTCCTACAGATGAACAGGGTATAACGTTTTCCTAGATTTGGGTTTTGTTTAGTGTCTCTTGTCAATATAATCAGCACTAGCTATTCCAACAACAAAAAAATTCAATGATTTAGCACATTGAAGGTTTCTTCCAGCTCAGGTAACACCCCCTGTGGGCCAGACAGCTGTGTTCCTCACTGAGCTTGCCCTGAACCCCTGGTCTCCCCCATCACTGTAGGAGGAGCATCAATGGGAAAGAGATGACTGATTCTGTACTCAGGCAGTGACACATCATTTACGCTTCTATTCTGTTGTCACATGGCCAAAATGTAACTGCAAAGGAGGCTGAGATGTGCAGGGGAACACGAGGAATATTTGTTGCTGAGGCAAGATAAACTGAGGATATTAAAAAAAAAAAAAAGAGTTTACTGGAGCAAAAAAAAAAAAAAAAAAAACCAATTCCAGTTAGAAGTTAGACCATGCCCAAACAGAAGAGCTTAGGAGCCCTCCACAGACAGAAACCAAGGGAAGAAATACATCAAGTGGGCACAGAGAGAAAGGAAATTAACTGATTGGCTATAGCTTAAAGCTTAGTTGGTCCTTTGCAGTTGGTGGTTTTTTATCATTTGATTTCATAACCTGAAAGCATGGACAGGCTTGATTTTGGTTTACTTACATAAACCACCCAGGCCTAGAGTCACATCAGTTCAATGGTTCCCTTGTTTAATTATTTTAACATTCAGTACTGTCTGTCAAATCTTTTGACAAGTTTTATTGTGAGTTTATACATTTTATTAGGCTTTCTAGCTAGCATTTTGTATTGTGTTGCTTTCCCTAATTGTATCTATTTTGCATTATCAAAATTTAATTCATACATAACAAATTCACCAATTTTCAGTAAAGAGTTCAATGAGTTCTGATAAGCTTACACAGTTCTATAACCTCCTCAACAATTGAGGTCTGGAACATTTGCCTCATGCCTCCCAATTCCCACCTACCCCTTTGTAGTCCATCCCTCCTCCTACTCTTGACCCTTGGCAATCCGCTTTCTGTCACTGAAGTTTTGCCTTTTCTAGAATTTCATATAAATGGATCATAAAGTATGTCATCTTTGGTGTCTGATTTCTTTCATTTAGTTGAAAGCTTTTAAGGTCAGTCCTTCATGTGGCTCTCCCACAATTTATTTATTCACTTACCCACCGACGAACAATTGGGGCTGCTTCCAGTTTAGGGCTCTTTCGAATAAACCTCCTGGGACATTCATGTGCAAGTCTTCATGTGGATGTGGATTTTCATATATCTTGGGTAAAGGTCCAGGAGTGGCACCGTTGGGTAAGATGGTAAGTATATATTTAACTTTATAAGAAACTGTCTCATTATTTTCCAAAGCTGGAATACTCCTGTACATTCCCACCAGCAACTGTATGAGATTTCCAGTTTCTCCATAACCTTGTAACACTCAATATTGTTTGCCTTTTATTTATACCATTCAGGAGGGTGTATAATGTTCATTCCTGGTTAAAATTTACATTTCCATAATGAATAAAGATGCTGAGCATCTTTTCTGATGTTTATTTGCTACCCATATGTATTCTTTGGTAAAATGACTGTTCAAATCTTTACCCATTTGTTTTTACTGAGTAGTTTGTTTTCTTTGTATAATTAAATTATAAATATATTCAGGACAAGTTCTTTATAAGGTATATGTTGGCAAATATTTTCTCCCAGTTTACAGCTTACCTTTTTGTTTTCTTTTAAAGAGTAAACACCTAATTTTGATGATGCTCAACTTACTGATTTTTCTTGGACTACAAATATACATTTAGCTTTATATGCAAAAACATGCTTTATGTGCAAAAATGTATATTGAAAGAATGTGAAAGAATATGATCCTAATATCAGAAAAAGTAGATTTCAAGATAAACTTGTTACTAAACACAAAGGATTTTTTAAATGATAAAACCACATATAATCCTTCACCATAGTTCATTGGGTCCCACCCCTTTTGCACTCTCATCCTCATCAGGCCATTGTTACACTATACCAAGACCAGGCTGGCCCTCCCTGGTGGCGCAGCGGGTTAAAGCACAGCACTGAGAAGCTAAAGCCACTTCCGCGTGAGTTCGATTCCCGTCTGCCCCGGAGGTGACCACATGGCGTGGCAGACCTCTCCTGACCCGCCCGCTGCTCCCCTCAGCAGTGTACTTCTTAGATCTGCCTGTTCTGCTCCCCACTCTGTCTCTGGTGAGGCCTCTTGCTGCCCCTGAGCCTCTGGCCTGTACCCCAGTTCTGTATGCACAAATAAATAAATCTTAAAAAAAAAAAAAAAGACCAGACCTAAAATATATAACAAAGAAAACTCCAGGAATGGAGTCCAGCAGGAGGCAGCAGAGTGGACTCCAGGCTTACCTCCTCCACATAGTCACAACCAAATTAAAATAAAACAAGGACAAACCCGGTACATCCGAACCCCTGCTCAGCAGAAAGGGGTAGGGAAACTTGGATTCGAATTGTGTCTAGAGCAAAACCAGTGCAGTTGAGCCCACGCGAGGGATTGACATCTGGGGGGGGGAGGGTCTTTGCTGTTAAGAACTCAAGTGCACACGCCTGTGTTAAACACAAGACACCACAGCGCCCTCTCTGGTGGCACAAGGGTTCAGTCTCAGCACTGTGAAGCTATCTGCAGCCCAGCCAGGAAGCTGATCCGCATGGCGAGCCAGATCTCTCCCATCTCACCGCTGCTTCCCTCAGCAGTGAATTTCAGTAGATCGACCTGTTCTGCTCCCCACTCTGTCTCTGGTTAAATCCTCTCACCTCTGATCTGCACTCCAGTTCTTGTACACATAAATAGAATAAATCTTTTTAAAAAATCCACAAGACACTATGCTAGAAGGGGCGTGCACTTGGCGTGCAGGACAGAAAGTACAACACTGGGCAACTACAGGTGTAGGGTTGCAATGTGAGGCTTACTGGCTTGAACCTGAGGCTCCCAAACTAGAACAGTTGGTGCCCCAAATGGGCAGGGAAAGCTTGAATGCATCGGCTGTGCTCGTTTTCATACTAAAAATTCAAGAAGAATAATTCCCTAGCTCAATGATAGACTCCACCTGGCACTGTCTGTTGCTCAGCCACAACTGAGAGGTTAAGGCTGGCAAGAGACTGTGCAACTGTGCAAGACATGTTGGCTGAGGAGTTGGCCTAGGGGAGCACACTATGGATCAACCTCACACAACTTGGGGACACAGCGCTACAGGAAGCTTGAACCCCTGAGGTTCCCAGAGGCAAACTTTCAGGATCCTACTGGCCTGGTTCACCAGGCAAGTTCATTGAGTGAACACGTACAGTGTGCTTGGCAATGGTATTCAGACAGCAGCGTGCTTGTTTTCCTTAAGGCGTTCACAGCATATTGGAAGAGACAGAACTATGAGCAAGAACAATCAGGGGCCTGGCTGGTTAGTCTGAGTCTTTAAAGATGAACAGAAATGTGCCAGGCAATCGTGAGGGTTGGAGGCAGGGAGGCCATTTGAAGCAAGGGGAATAAATAGTACAGCTCAGACAACCAGGCTTATTCTACAGGCGCAAATTGTTCTTTATTGTTAGGGAAAATTTGGGTAAAAGGGCAGATTATGTGGCAAATAAAAGCGAAAAGGCAGACAGGACCACTTGGGGCTCTACTCTGCAGAGGGGTGGGGAGTTATTGCACAAGGTTGAGCAAGGGAGAGATGGCAATTTGAGTGAGAAATCTCCATAGTTCTGGAGGCTGCTAGTGAGGTGAAGGCAAGGAGAGTCGGGAACTGGAGAGTGGGGGAAGCTTATTGTGTGTGTGTTTGAAGGAGTTTGCCCAATAGAGGACAAAAAGGAGCCACCTTGGCATTTGAGAGACAGAGCTGCAGGGCTTGCTGAGTAATGTCATGGGCTTGAGAAAAGACTGCAAGCAGATTTCTCCTTTGAGAGGTCATGGGCTCAGACTGCAGACCCACCCACTGCGGGATGAACAGGATGGGCATTGGGGGCAGGCAGGGAGCTCACATGCCAAGGACAGCGTGGTGCGGTTTTGCTCCAGGACACCAAGATGGAGGATGTGGAAACAGAAAGTCACTGCCACCAAGACACCAGCTGAGGTCAGTGTGCCTTTTCAAATTTGGATAAGGCTGATTGGAATTCACACTTGTTGGCCTATGAACAGTGATGTGCCCTCTCCTCTGCCCCAGGATTCCTGTGAACACTCAGCGTTAAATTCTTCTGGTTGCTTCAGGCTCTGATCTCCTGCTCCTGGTGAGGCAACTCCTTTATGGCTCAGCCTCACCACACCAGACTCATGGTCCATGCATAGGCTGGCCCGCAGGCCCCTTTCTCTGTTGGGGGAGGAGCCGGCAGCTCCATTGGGGCAATGCAGCTGTTAGGTGAGATTCTAGTCAGAGGGATTGACCTCACAGAAGTGCAAAGGACCACAGTAATTACCTCTCAGATCTTCTCATTTGGAAAAACCCTTTGAAGCATCTCCGACAGCCACTTCCCACTGGGAGTACCTTCCCACGTAGCTCCGCATCCTGTTTCTTGTGAACTGTATCTGCTGCCAGCACTACCTCATTCTTCCTCTAAGGTACAGCCAGAGCCCCCTCTAACCCTTCTTGTGTGACCTTTCTTGTGCTCAGTTCTGGAAATGCCCATTTGCATTTCCAGAATCCATCAAATCTCTACTTGAGTGAAATGGGAATTTGCCCTGTGTATCTATCACCCACTCTTCTTAGAGGGTCATTTTGCAATATGACATACTTCAAAAGATTATGGAAATACACTATTTCCCTATTTCAGTTACTGCCTCACCCTTCTGGCCCTGGTCAATGTGCTGCTTTGGTAGCTGGAAACCCAAGGTGAAGGGTCAGTCCCTGCCATGGTGGGTGGGGGGGCCCTTGGTGTGGGTAGGGCTGGCTCCTTTGGCACCCTGCTTTTCCTCCCCCTTCCTCACTAATGACCGGTGCTGCTTTCCAGGCTTTTTGAAGACACCACACCCCTGACAGAAAGGTGGCACCACAGGGACCTGGTAGGATGGCTCAAGGCAGGGTGGGGTGTGGGGGATGCCTTCCAACATGCTCCAGGCAACAAGCCCCTCGATTGTCCACCCTCTAGGAGACAGGCGTCTCTGTGGTTAGAAACTGCTGGTGGCGCTCGGTATTCATAGTAGTAAGGGATTATGCCCCCACTGAGTCCAGTCTGCGGGAAAAACTCTGACAAATGCTGTACAGAGTGCCAAGAGCGCCACCTAGGGAGGCAAGCGAGGCTGGCACCGAGGGCTCTGGGCTCTGGAAGGAGAGGAGCGCTGGTGTACTGAGACTGAAACATTCCACCAACCGTCCTCATGGCCTGAACCCTGGGTGCACACACTGAGGCAGCCTGGAGGCTGAGCAGAGAGTGACTTCAGCACTGGGGCCCCAACCCCACCCTGCCCAAGAGGGGCACGGAACGGGATGTGGGTTTCATAAAGGACACTCGGCAGCAAAGCAGATGTAATCTGGGGCGAAGGAGCAGCAGGAGGTAAGGAGCAGTCGGAAGGGTCTGTATCCTTCACTTATTTTTTTTAAAAGATTTATTTATTTACGCAAACAGAACTGGGTTACAGTCCAGAGGTGAAGGGGCTGTGAGAGGATTCACCAGAGTGGGGAACAGAACAGACAGACTGATGAAGTGTACTGCTGAGGGGAGCGCTGAGGGTCAGGAGAGGTCTGCTGGCCGTGTGGGTCAGCTCCCCACCTGGAATCGAACTCATGTTGCAGTGACTTTGGATAGCTTCATAGTGATGTGCTTTAACCCTTCGCGCTGCTAGGGAAGGCCCCATCCTTCACTTCTGCTGCAAACTCATGAGGGCCTCATGGCTGCCGTGTTCCTCACTATCCTGTGCTCAGACAGAGCCTCATACATCAGGAGAAATCTTAGTATCTTAGTATTATGGACTGAGCGTTTTATGTTGAAATAGATTAGGAGATGGATTTTGGGGAGGTGTGGAGATCACAGATTAATTCCCTGGTGAGTGGAATTTGTGCCCCATTAACATTGGAAACCCCCCTTGTACCTTCCACAGATGAGGACACAGTGAACAGCTGACATCTGTAAACCAGAAAGACCTTCAGCACATACCAGGCTTGCTGGTACCTCAGGATGCTGAGGTCAATGTCTGTTTTTTTTTTTTTTTAAATTACTTATTTACTTATTTATGCATACAGAACTGGGGGGCAAGCCAGAAGTGCAGGGGTGGTGAGGGGCTTCACCAGAGACAGAGTGGGGAGCAGACCAGGCAGATCGACGAAGTACACTGCTAAGGGGAGCAGCGGGCGGGTCAGGAGAGGTCTGCCACGCCATGTGGGTCACCTCTGGGGCCCGGGATCAAACTTGCACTGAAGTGGCTGTGGCCAGCTTGCAGTGCTGCGTCCTAACCCATTGTGCCACCAGGGAGGGCCCCAATGTCTGCTTCATAAGCCACCCGATCTATAGTATTTTTGTTCTTGTGGTCTCAGACACAGCCCAGAAAGCACGCAGTGGGAGGTGAGACGGCCTGGCTGAGGCAGAGCTCCTGGCAGACACCTCTTGCAGCAGAGGTGGGGCTGCGGTGGGCAGGCTCGGCCTAGTGTGGGCCACAGTCTGTGGTGACAGAACTGGCTACTGCAGGAAGCTGCCACTGCAGGGCTTGCCCGCAAACCACACTAAAGGGTCTTTTCTGCTGGGGTTGCTTGGCTCTTTCTGACAAATGCCACCTTTGGTTCCTTAGGCTGCTTATCCGGGAAGGCAAGTAGTGATGATGGGGACAGCACTCACTCTCGGGGCTGGTGGGAACCCTGGGTCTACCGTAGCCTTCTGCCTCACCTGTCATGCCCCCCAGTGCCCCTCAGATCTAGTTTTATGGTTGTCAGGACAACATGAAATTAACTAGGGTTGGGAAACAGGGGACCCCAAGGTTCTGTGTTCTTAAGGAAAAAGGAAAATAAGTCTTTGACCAGAGTTTGATTGGATTAAAAAAGTGTATTGGATTTCCAATACTAAATAAAAACATGAAAATTTTTTTTTAAAAACCATAGTTTACAGCATCAACTACAGAAAAGGCCAAACAGGTGTGTACAGAAACCAGTCCCCAGCAGTCCTCCAGGCCCCCCTCAAGCAGGCAACAAGGCAACACACACATTTGTTCCCAGTCCTCCTGAAGGAAGCTGCTGAGCTGATCAACTAGGACATTACAAGACACACAATGGTTTTAGTTTCAAAAATCACAGGAAAATGTAAGAAAATGTATTAAATTGTGAAAAGGTGCAATACAGAATAGTTTTCCTTTTTCTTAATTTTAAAAAATCCCCCAACTTTGAACAGTTACTTTATTTAAAAATAGGCCCTCCCCACCCGCCCCAGTTCTGTGGCAGTATCCAGGACCCAAGGCCCTGAGGTAACAGAAGTGTCAGGGTTCATGGGGGGGTGCCCCGAATACCCAGCATGTGTCTTTGGGCAAAAGGTTAAGGGACTTTCTGGGGAATCTAGTCTGCCTGGCATCCAGAGTGCTCTTTTCAGATCAGTTTAAGTGCACTGGTTTTGCAGAACCCTGCCCGCACCATCCTCTGTGACGGTCAGCATTGCACATTTTATTGCCCCCCAAACAATAAATAGAGTTCATCTCCTAGAAAAGCAAATGTGTGTTAAGACCTAAAATGGGAAAGGACCAACGTCCCAAGGCAAGTGGCCTGCCAGTGGCCATGGGCCTCGGCAGGCAGGCTGGGGCGCCCACTGGTGGTCTCTGCAGCTGGTCCCTTCTTGGGTTCAGAACCCAGTTCGCTTTCTATCCTCTTCTGGGGATCTGTTGGGGAGTATGGGAAGAGGCCTGAGGGCCAATCCTTTATCTTTTTAATAATACATTCTTAGTATTTAAAAAATCACCTCAGCTCCTTACTTTTAGAAGAAAAAGAACACAAGAAGTACGTGTAAAGGCAAAGGCTTCTGCATGTGGCCAGGCCTCTCAGCGCCTCACAGAAACCTCCTGCCGCCCTGTTGGAATCTGGGCTGAATTGGGCTTCAGATATGGAGAGGGCAGCTGCCGCCACTGTCCCTCTCTGTGTCCTCTCCCCTGCTGCCTACAGAACAATGTTCAGAAAGAGGTGCGAGCTGCCCTTGTGCTGCAGCTCTCCCTGCCTCACTCCTGCTGATGCTTTTTCTGGAGGGTGCTGGCACATGGACGGGGAGTGACTGGCTGAGGACAGGGCCCAGAGAGAGCAATCAGTTCTGTGTGGAAACCAAGTTCCTTCCTCACTTTCCAGCTTCCCCCGAGGGCCAAGGAGCACAGCTGGCCTTTCTCTCTGCTTCACAGGAGGGGAGGCTATTCCCACTCCAGAAGCTGGGAGTACAGCTTCAGGACATGGACATTTTTATAGCTCTGACCAAGACATCAGGGTAGTAAACCCTCAAACCCACAGACTGCACAGAAGAGCTTGACTAGATCCAAAGAAACTCCAGTTGCAAGTGACAATAGATGGACATGCCAGGAAAGAACAATAAAGATGCTTCCATTCTCTGCAGGCTTCTGGAAGAAAGTACAATGACCGAAACATTCACAGGACCTCAGCAGCCCCTCCGCGTCCTATTACCCCCAAACCCACCCCCACCCCAATACTGAAACTGCACAGAAAGCGACAAACAAGTCTTTTCAATGTTACATTTCATTCAAATAGATCTGTAATCTCACAGTGATGAGAGGAGAAAGTCAGGCCTTTAATAATTATAATAAAAAAATAATAAAAAAGCTTACAAACAGCAATGCAACATTTCTTCCCCCCTCCCCCAAAGTGATGGATTAACAGCTGGTAGAGGATGCAATGACTCAGAACTAAAAAAAAAAAAAAAAAAACCAAGCCAAGCCCAGTGGATAAACCCACACTGTCCATATGCAATTCAAACAAGTAGTCAAATCAAATGTCAACCACTGTAGAGAAGACCATGGATTTCCTTGGGTTTTGATGGTTTTTCTTTTGAAGGTAAAATAAAATAGGACACAAACAAAATTGTACATAAATGCCAATGTCTACACTCCATAAAGGCGATGCAGTTGTAGCACGAAGATGCAGCCTGACCACAAAGTGAAATGTAGGTTGCACTTCTTGTCTCTCCCCTGGACACAAACTTTTGGCCCATGGTGCCCATCCTGCAGGGTGTCAGCAGGCAATGGGAAGCTGCCTTGGCACAGGCTTCTTCCAGGCCGACCAGGAGAAGGCCGGCGGCCAGGCCTGGACTGCCCCACGCGGAGATGCTGGCTGGCCGGCTCACTCACTCTGTGTTCTCGTGCTGTCCTCTCGCACTCTGTACAAGTCCTTGCATTCAAGGCGAAACCCAAGACTTCGAGACTCAGGTCTGGAGTCATGTTCTGGTGCAGGGCGTCATGCTGTTGTGATGGCGTTTAGGTCCTTCATTAGTCCTTCCAGGTGGGCCATCTCTTTGGTCAGCTCATCTGGTTCATAGCTCTAGGGAAAAGAGAACACTGTCACTGGGCTGACCTGAGGAGCTGTCAGAGGAGAACCCAGGGAGAATGCTCAACGCACAGAGAGGCCAGTGGTAGAATGGTCCTGAAAGACTGGAACACTGAAAGCCTGCTGGGCCGAAAGGCAGAGACTGCTAGATGTGCCCATGCAACTAGAGTGCCAGGCTGGCAGTTACTCATCAGCAAAACACCTTTCTCCCAACACATGTTCCCCAAGTCCTAATAACCTTGTAGGTCAGCAGGCTCACCGCCCGAGTCTTGGAGGGTGGTACTATAGCCAACACAGTTGGGGTGTCACCTATCTTTCCTTAGAGAGCCCTGTGCCTGGAAGTGTAGATGCAGAGTATTTTTACTGGAATCTGAGCGTGAAAGATCAGGAGAGACCCTCTGTGTATTTGTCTTGAGCACTGTTATTCAAGTACCTTCCTCTCCATCACCTTGCTCAGAAAAGGTCAGGAAGTAGAATTGGGGGTGAGAGAACAGATGGATGGTTCAGTCTAAGACAAGAGGATCAGATGGATAGCACAGAATTGAAAAGAAGGCAGGTGGGTGGGTGGGAGAGAAAAAATTTACTAGTGAGGCTGGTTGGACACCAACACTCTGAGACGCACCAGGGTTAGTATGTGAGAAAGCAGACTCAGCCCTCAGCACTGCCCTGGCTCAGGAGATGCTCAGTACACGGGCCCTTAATGAGGGGGCTCTGCTCTGCCCTGGCACAGTCCGGCCAGCACGCGCTCCTCTTGGGACATACTCCCAGACAGCTGGTCGGGTTGATGGGCCATGAACTTACACTCTCGGAGTCTTCCAGCATCCGCGTGGTCTCCTGCACTTCAGGGGCACTGGGAACCACCACTGGCATAGGAGGCCGGCTCCTTCCTAAAGTCCCAATGGAGGCCGTCTTCACCGAGTGAAGATGATGGTTGAGAGCTGAGGGAAAAGGGCACCATTAGTGGTATGGGTCAAGTTTGTGTCCCCTAGACTTTAGGCCCCTAAGGTCCAAATGTTGCTTCAAGGTGAGGGACACACACAGACCCAGAGATGATCTACTGGACTGGAAGAGGGAAAAAGCCAGGAATCCAAGAGACAAAGATAACATTCCATCTGGTTTTAGAAAACTAATGTCCTAGTTCAATGTTCTCAAAGTGTGGTGGTCCATGGACCTCTTGCAGAATATCCAAAAAGTATAAAAGAATTCTCTTTTATAATACTGAACAGTTTCTCCTGTTGTACAAAAAATAGTGGGTAAAACTGCTGGAGCCTAGCACAAATTAAGGTGGAGGCACCAAACTGCTGTCATTCACTGACATGAGCCTGCAGCTATTTTTTTTTTTAAGATTTTATTTATCTTTGCATAGAAGAACTGGGGTATAATTCAGAAGTGTGGGAGGGGAAGGGGAGAAGATTCACGAGAGAGAGAGAGTGGGGAGAACAAGTAGATTTACTGAAATACACTGCTGAGGGGAGTAGCAGAATCTGCAGCTTTAAAAAAAAAAGAAAGCAAATTTAACTTAAGATAATTCTTAATGAAGTAGTAAAAGTTATGGTAAATCTAGACTTGATTATATATTTGAAATATTCTATGTGACAAAATGGAAAGCATGCAGCAAGTCTGGTGTCATCTTAAAGAAGGCATTTATGAGTTTGCGTTGTGAGGTGTGTTGCTTTTATCACTGAACATCAATGGGAGTTCAGAGAAAGAGTGACAGACAAACTGGTTATTTGGACTTGAGCATCTGGTGGACATTTTCTAGAAAAGGCACTAGGCCTGTCCCTTCAAGGAAAACAACGGATGGCATTTTTTTGTTGTTGCCAATGGTAAAATCAAGTGTCAAGTGAAATCAGAAAAACCTATCTGTCACATGAGCTTGAGAGTGCCCTGATGTTAACAGGCCTTGGTGTTATGGCTAAGTGTATTTGTAGATGCTGTATAATGAATATATCAAGAATCACAGGATCTGGGCCCCCTTGTGGTGCAGGGGTTAAAGACACAGAGCTATCAAGCTACTGCCAGCTTCTACAGCATGGTTTCGATCCCTGGTTGGCCAGGGAGCCGACCCACATGGCCCAGCAGACTTTTCCTGTCTTGCCTGCTGCTCCCCTCAGCAGTGTGCTGTATCTGCCTGTTCTGGTTCCCCACTAGGTCTCTCGTGAATCTGCTGCACCTCTGGCCTACCCCTGAGTTCTCACATGAATAAATCAATAAATCTTAAAAAAATAAAGAGAATTATAGAGTCACTATATAGGATGGTCCATATCATGCACTCCAGATATAAAGCAGATAGACTTCCATGAGAAAGGGTACAAACGGTTCATGGATATGTTTTGACTCCACATTACAAACCAACCTATAAGAAACGACAACTTGTAGAGTTCTGTTGCACTGTCCAAAGACTATTCACAATTATTTGAGAAGTTACAGATGTGCTCTTCTCTTTTCCAACTACTCTGCAAGACCAGATTTTCTTATACTGCAAACAAAACAATATACTGCAACAACCTGAATGCAAAAGCAGGTATGAGAACTCAGCTGTTTTGTAAACCAGCAGAGATTTGCAAAAACTGAAGACACTTACTATACTTTTGCTTTGAAAATAACTACGTTTTCATAAAAATGTTACTTATCCTAACATAACTACTTTATTTTTAGAAAGATAAAATAATCAAAAAATTTCCTGACTTTCACTTATTTCTAATACAGTAGACACTGATAGATATAGCCCATGTAAAATAAAGCTCTTTCGTGGCCTCATGAGCTTTTAAGACTATCAGGGGGTCCTAAGACCAAAAAGTTTGATGGGCTACAGCCTCATCCTGAAACACTGTGGAAGTAGAGGGGCAGTGTGTGTTCAGGAGACATTGTGGAGCTGTGTGGACTCAGGGAGTGGACATCTCTAAGGCTTCATTCAGCAGATTCATTTCCCTGTCCTGAGGCTCCCTCCCATCCTGGTCTCCCTAAGTCCGCTCTAATCTGCAGGGATCTGATGGAGTAAAGTAACCACAGGAGGCTGTTGCTCAAGCCCATGCATACCACTGGATTTTACCACCCAGCATGCTGAATAAATTACCCAAAACGTAATTCAAAAAGATCAGTCCTTGCTCCCCAACAAGTTATTCTCTGGCTCAAACGCATCTCCAAAGGAGACTTCCTAAACACTCCCTGAGTGGGACAATGACACTACTATTTTAAATTGTTGAGGCAAGCAAAGAGATTGCTTGCTCTGCCATTTTTTGGTAACTTCTGCCAAAGCAGGTGTCGCTGTCTTCACTCACCTTGCTGCGACAGTAAAGGTGTGCTTGGCAATGCAGGATCATAGGTGGGAGGTCCTGGGGGTGGGATGGCTGGCACAGCAAAGCTTTTCAGTGGGTGGGAAGGACGAACGTGTGCTGTGGGAAGACTCTGGCCTGAATCTTCCTCTTGGGAGCTGGCCAAGTAAGAGGAGCTGGTAGCACCTTCTGGATCCTGGTGGTCAGTACAGCACGTCTGTGATGAGGAGGCTGGCATGGTGTCCGTGCTGGGGGTGTTTCGAACAGATTCTATAGTGGGAAAGTCTCATTGTTAGCATTTATTTTGTCATTAACATAAGCATATCCCAGGGCTCTGGGGCTACTTTTACATTAGCTCAGTAAGCACTGGGGATTGGTATTAGACCAAGGAAAGGTGATCAGTTCCTCTGCCTAGGTTAAGGATAGACTAATCCTCTGAAAGTCTCAAATAATTTTTTCAACTTACTGCTGGAACTCTTCACCTACACAGCTAGCTAGGTGGATACAGTTGTATAGATTTTATTTTCCTCAGTACCTACTATTGAGCATACATATAAGTTCCTGAAATTAAAATGCAAATTAAGTACAAAAGAAAATTAAAAATCTCATTCACTGACTGCAAGTCTTAGAGACAGGCCTTTTAAAGACAATGTGTCTAGTCACCAAAGGCTGGCTAGGTCCATGACAAGCACTAGCTGCCTCTGTGGCCAGGTGCAGCTAGTGCCCTGCAAAAGAGGCGATGCCACAAAGCTCAAGAGTGACCTGTATAACCAGGCAGTCCAGAGGTCTGCAAATCACTTTAAAAAATCACACCATGTGAAGGATGCTTTGGTCCAGAGAAAGAAAGAGATTAGCAGGGGTGGAGATGTTCTGGAAGGCAGAGCAGTGGAGTAGAGAAGGCATTGGCTTTGGAGACGGAGAGACCTTGACCCTAGTCTTGGCAGGCTAGCTGGGTGAACCGGGCAGTCACTGTGCCTCTTTGAGTCTCAGTTTCTTCACACTGAGAATAATATATAATTCACGGAGATTTAAATGAGAAGATGTATAAAAGTGCTGAACACAGTGCTTGAATAACAAAGTTCTTTGTAATTGACAAAGTGCTCACTCTGAGTGAGTCACTACATTCAGTGTACTTATTTAGCTCATTCAATTCTCACATTAATACAGAAGGCACTAGGAGGTTAATCCATGCCCAAGGACAAGGAGAAGGGATGGGGCAGGAATCTGGATCTCTGCCCCCTCAGTCCCACACCTGTGCTCTGAACCACTTCACATTTCATGCCTGCCCATCCCCAACGCTACCCATCCCTGATCCTGCAGGGGCAGACGCAGCATCAAGGCCCCTAGGGATGCCTTTCAAACAGCGTGGGCTGAGGAGGGTCAGCTTCCCCACCCTTGAAGTAGAGCCTGGTGTACCAGCTCAGGGCAACTGACTGCACCGGGTAACCTGAAGGCGAGCCTCCTGTGAGCCAGGTAACCTGAAGGTGAGCCCCAACCCCTGAATCCTAGAGCTCTCAACCTTAAGAAGAAAAACAAATGCTTAGTAGAAAAGCCCGAGTACCTTGCAGAGATCCTACCTACTTCCCTGTCTTTGCTGCTAAGTGAGCAATGAATTTGTTCCTTTGGGCTCTCAGGTGCCAGGCCAGGTCAGTCAGGAATGCCGTATCCTTAGCTTAAAGGTCTTGGGTGCATGGGAGGAGGGACTCCTCAACTGTCAAAAGTCTGGCAGTGATAACCCTACAAGTCTAAGTCACTTCTCACCCTCTGAAGAGGTGGGCTGAGGAGCTCATTTCTCCACTTGCTCAAGCTAGCCAGTGCACAGCTGGGAGTGGCTGACCCCTCTGTGATTCTGGACTGGGTAGAAACTGGCTAGAGAGCCCAAGCTCACATCCAGACCCTGTCACTGCACTGGCAGATAAGTCACGCTGGCTCTGGCACTCAGAGCCCCCTGCACTGCCTCAAATTTGGTGTATGAGTTTCTGTGAGGCAAAGAGATGGTGGGAAATGTGAGAAAGGAAAACAGGACTGCCTGTGTGAGTCAGAGCCCTGGCCTGCTGCCACAGATCAGCGACGTTTTGCCCAACTGTAGAGGGCATTATGTACCTTTCTCTGTGTATTTTTTGTAAAGGGTGTGCTCTGAAGTGGTGCAACATTTGCTGATGAGGAAAACTATGCTATAAAAAAATGCCTTGGTGTGGGGCTTAACTTAACTTATCTTTCAGAGTTGTTTAAGACACACAAGTTCACAGTGGCCAAGGTCCTGGACAAGTAGATAGAGCTCTTCTTGTTATATGGTAGGGGCAGTGTAAAGGCCCAAGGAAAAGGCCCAGCAAGTGAGCAAGGACTCTGAGGCCAGATTCTAGTCAAGTCCAACCGTAGGTTCAGACAGCACTGGGCTCTGGATATACAGGGCTTAGGGAAATACTTGGTAAAAGAAGTCTGATTCCATCCAGATACTTGCTCTACATTTCAAATCCATCTTACTGAGCCTGTTACTAGCTTTATCTTCTTTTATCCAATCATCAAAGTGAAGAACCCTTTAGTACTGAAAATTATTACATTTTCATCTCTCCTACATTTTCACTTTCTGCCTAGGTCCCTATAGAAGGGAATTGTTACTAACACTAGGCCATTTGGATGAGGGCTGGGTGGGAGCTGACTTTATCCACTCCAAGTCCAAGAGGAGGGATCTGATTGGTCAGAGCACACCATGGATGAAGGTAGGGCTCCATCCTGGTGAGTCAGAGTCCTCGACCCTTAAAATGTAGAAACAGAGGACCAAAACCTGCTTTTGACAAGCAGGTATGGAGGTTGCTTCCAGGGCTGTTCTACCGGAGACTGTCTGTGGGCAGGCTTGTTTCTCCACATGTCTACAGCTGTCTGCCCTGTAGACCATGTTTCCCTAAAGGCAGGATTCCCAGGAGGGAAATAGTAGGAAGGCCAATTTTAGACATGAGTCCAAGCAGTATTCTCCAAGCCAGGAAAAAATTTTGGAATTAGATAACTTGGAGAGTTTTTAGGGCCTTAAAACTTAAGGCTTTGACCTGTATCTGATGTTTTGGGTATATTTATAGCTGATCAGAACTTAAAGGAGAGAGGGATATTCTTGGCAACCCAAACCTTTGGCATGAAATTTTAAAATGGCATTCACTTGTAATTTGTCCCAGAACCACCTAACTCAATTTCTACTAGTAACATTGTAACTACTAATAGATGAGTTTTAAATAACGGAAAAAGAGTATGCTGTATATGGGCAGCTACCAGATTTGCACTTTAAAACCGACAGGATAGACATTAACTTGAGTTCAGAAGGATCAATAATATTCCATTTATTGACTCCCCTTCTATATTTCTCCTTGAAACTGTTTTGATAATGATGCTTCTTAAGATTTCCAAATTGGGACATGTTTGTCTGACACCGTACTCTGTAAACATAATGCAGAGGTTAATCGACCCCTTTTCTGTGGAGATTCTCTATGCCTGTGCAACCCTTCCTAATTTCAGTGACCCACCAGGTAACCTGAGGCTGATAACATGCGCAGACTCACAGAGGACAGCTGTCCCAGATACACATCTGGCAAACGTGCACACGTGTGTGCATAAGAGCTACGGTAAGAAGGTGCCATCCCATGCTCCTCCCCACATTAGGGCGACTACAAGGCAAAGGGCCCTCTAGAGTCTGAAATATCACCCAGAATGACTTTTCCTTTTAAACTGAAAGGTTACAAAAACAAACAAACTAAAAATAAGACTGAATTAAGAAGTTGATGGAACAACACATGGTTATGTGATTATAGCTATTATATATTATAGATAGGGACACAGGCACTAAAATAATACCTCACACTGAGCTCTTAAAACTTAGGAAGAGGGCCCTCCCTGGTGGCGCAGCGGGTTAAAGCACTGCACTAAGAAGCTTAAGCCATTTCGGCATGAGTTCGATCCCCGCCTGCCCCGGAGGTGACCACATGGGGTGGCAGATCTCTCCTGACCCGCCCGTTGCTCCCCTCAGCAGTATACTTTGTTGATCTGCTGTTTTGCTCCCCACTCTGTCTCTGGTGAATCCTTTCACCCTCCGCATCTCTGGCCTGTATCCCAGTTTTGTATGAATAAATAAATAAAACTTTAAAAAAAAAAAACTTAGGAAGAAAATGGGGTAAATTTTATAGAAAGAAATTTGAGTCAGTAGAAGCAAAGTGATGATAAATAAGTGACACTGAGAACAATTCCAAATCTTTCTAAGCCGGATTAAGTCGTTCCCCTTTCAGCTTGCCAACTCTGCGGCGTGCTTTCCACCCGGGCTGTCCTCATCTCTCACCTGTGGAATTGGCCCTGTCTGAAAGGGACATGGATGTGCCAACGGGCCATGGGCTGCCCGGGTGGTAGAGATGACTGCGAGCTGGAGAAGCGAGGCTGCTGGAGTGGAAATGATGGTGAGGGTTATCGAGGGAATGGATGGGATGGGCACTAATCACAGCTGTGAATGAACACAAGACAGAGAAATGCTTAACATGCTTGCACAGACACACAGTCACCACTAGTCACCCACCCCCACCCCCGCAGAACCACCACTCCCTTGGCTTTTGATGGGAGCTGGCTTGATTTGGTTCCTTAGCTATGGATTTTACATTTGTTAACAATAATCAATATACTACTATCATATGCTTTTCTTTCTTTAAAAATCTATATATTAAAAACTACTGGAATTCATACTAAAATTCTTACACTGGTTATTCTGTAAGAAAGAATGGTCAGGTTTTAAAAAAACACTTTTCAAAACCAAGTTGTTGAAACACAGAAACACAAATTAAATGACATATATAGATGCATATTTCCTATTACCAAAAAAAAAAAAAAAATCCAAATGGTATTAACTGGGACAATACCTTTTTCCTATATTCTCTTCTTAGTCTCCTACAATAAACAGGATTACATGAGTGTTTCAAATTATCTATCTGAATATTTGAATATGTCACAAATATAAACCCATAAGCAAAGAAACAATGGTTTACCCTTTGATTACTTTTTTCTCTGGTTCAAAAACACAAAACACTTCTTCTAGCCTATTCCTAATTCTCACTCTGCATTTTCTTACTTTCTTTTTCTTTTTAATAATATAATAGTTTATTTTTGCATCATTTTGTACATTTTCCCATCTCAGTTGTAATCCCCTTGGGCTTCCCATAACCAAATCCCATGTGTCATCACCGTATTCCAATGCATTTCCCTCTCCCAACCTTTTTTTCTTTTTATAGGATTTCTGATTATATATATTATATATATATATATATATAATAGTTTATTTTTACATTATTTTGTGTACTTTTCCATCTCAGTTGGAATCCCCGTGGGCTTCCCATCACCAAATCACCCATGTTATCATCATAGTCCAGTTTATTTCCCTCCCCCCATTTTTTGATCCCATTCCCCACTCCACCCTCATAAAATGTCTCTGGTATACAGCTGTTCATTATTATTATTATTTTCTCGCCTGGTCTGTTATACTCCTGCTATGAGTGAAACCATCTGGTATTTTTCCTTTCTTTCTGGCTTATTTCGCTAAGCATGATCTTTTCCAGCTCCACCCATGTTGCTGCAAAAGGCATGTTTTTATTTATTTTTTTGGGGAGGGGGTCTGTATTTTCCTACTTTTTAAATTAAGCAAGCAAAAGGAATTCATGCCAAATGAATGAACAGCTGTTTAGTCAGCTTCCATCTCTTACAGGAACTCAAATGGCTTGAACACCTATGGTCCAGCCTAATACCAAAGGCAAGACACAATCTGTGACACCACCTCTTCTTGCTGCCAGTTTCAGGGCTCAGTCATAGCTATTTACATTTAAAATACAAAACTTTCCTTCCCACATGAGATAAGGAACTCAATTATTTCATTTAGCTACTGAATCCAATTTTCCACAGAGATATTTTATATACAACTTTCTGTAAAGACAGTATTTCTTTAATGAGGCTTCATTATTGATCCCAGGGCCTGATAGAATTAATCAGTTTGGGAGTAAACTTTGTATACCCTCAGAGAAGCTGCAGAAAAAGAATATTTTAGGTCAAGATAACCAGCTTTAAACCTCCAAATAAGCAAATAGGCAAGGCTGACTAGGAACACAGGCAATCTTCTCTAAGGAAGGCATTCACAAACTTTGTGATGAAAGTTAATTAGCCTGTAAAGTCTGTAAAATGTCTCTAGGCTTGTACGGAGTCACTCAACTTTACTTTAGTGAAGAAAAATCCCAACCAAGAAAGCAGATGCCTTCATTTTTTACTATTTGGTTTTGGTTACAAGCAAGCAAGCAGGTGGCAGAACACCCAGGGACCAGAAGACTCAGGTGGTTTTTTGGAGCAAAACACAGCCTAGCAAAGGGGCTGAGGATGGCTCTCAGGGCAATTTGGGACTTAGCATTTCCTTTAGGAAGATGGAGTGGGGAGATCGTTTGGGACCGGTGTTTTCTAAAACTAAGATTAGGGAGGACAAACCTGACTTTGCCTAGGAAGTGCAACCTGAAAGCATTCTAACCAGAGAGGGCCCTCCCAAAGGAAAACCAAACTGACTTCTTTTTTAAAGTAATTTCTAGTCTTTCCTCCAAATCATGTAAATAAACAATAACAATGTGAATGTGCTTGCCTACCTAGGATATAGTCAGAAATCATTAGCTGTTAGTGAATCAGAACCTGATGCTTCTATGTAAGAGCTGGATTGAACCTCCCAAACCTCCCCTTTCCTAACAGTGCTCAGGTATTCTATGTTAGGGTAGCTGGAGGTGGATACAAGTTCCAGGGAATTCGAGCTTGTAAAGAGGATGGTGGTCATGCGAGGAAAGGGGTGTCTCAAAACCTGAAGGGCACAAGTACATCTGGGCACTTGTTTTCAGGTTATTGAATTAAAAGATTCCACTCACCTACCCAACTGTTGTAACATGTATTAAGTATATATGTTCATGCATACTCTTTCCCTACTACCACAAAAAATAAAAAATAAAAAATATATTGACAAGTACCATACTTTTTTCTTAACATATTCAAAAGTCAAATTTTATGTTTGAAAAATAGGCCAGTTCTGGTAAGAGGTGAAGTCTTTAAAAAAAGAAAAAAAGCTACCACCCTGGAATGTATGACTATTTCTTTTGGACATCTATGATGTCAAATTTGGAGACCTTGACCAGGGTACTGCTCATAAGTGGAAAGCTACAGCTTTTCCCTGTATGCTTTCAAGGAGACGCTTCTTTTCATCAAAGACTCTAAGCAAAACCTACTTTGTGCAAAAATGACCTATTGTGGAATATATCCATGTCTTTCAAAGCTGACTTCTAGAATCTACGACCTACGTGTGTGTGCGCTGCGAGTGAGAGAGGGGTGTGTGAGGACAGCTATGTGCTAGGCGCTCCACTGCCTTCCCAGTACAGAGTGCCATGGAGCATCTCTTTGCAAATAGAAAATATGTGATTATCCAAATCTCTGTTACTTGTTGACAGAAAGAAGGCTGAAAATTTAGAAATGAAAAATATTTTAAGAAATGAATAAAAAATTCAAAAGCTCATTTAGGTTAAACTTAAAAGAGATCTTTCAGGATTTGATGCTTTCAAGATTTTAATCTAGTCATCTTACAGTGTTGAGACTTAGTAGCTCACTGTTCTACTTACAGCAAATACTCCAAGATCGAAGTTTTTAAAATTTGATATGGGTGGGCAGGTTGCCTCTCATCACGCTAGGATGGTACAGGGGACCACTCTCAGTCCCACTGTGCCAGCTTGTCTGATATAGCTTGAAAACAGGACAAGGGAGGAGATGCAGTGATAAAAAAAGAATTGGTTCATTCCACTGTTTCTTGGTTTTTATACATGACATTTACCTTATTTTGAATTTCAAATATTATTAAAGAACGCTGGGTTACTCTTATCACAGCAAGGCATGGGTCAAGTAAGGTAGGAAAAACCCTGCTTTTAAAACTCCATGCTGTAAATCTAAAACTCCTCTAGAATATAAGGTCTGTTGATGTACCAAAAAAATCCCACAGGTGCTCCCCACACTGATCACGGTGTCAGGAAGCCTAAGAAGCACTGTGACACCCAGCTCCTGAGCCCCTGCCCGGAGGTGAGCTCCTCCTCATCAATCCCACACAGATGTCATGCACCTTTAGGAGACTGGTTACTCCCCTGTTCCTGGGAAATTGGACTTCTAGTTTATTTACATTGAACTTTAGCAAGCTGGCCTCAAGAACAGTAAGAATCGCAAAATACGGCAATTGTTTGGTATTTCTTTCCTTAAGATGCCAAAACTTTGGGACAAAAATCTATTGTGTTAGGATCAAGTGAAGTCAAAAAGATCATTCACAACTGTTTCCCAACATGACTGAATAAACTAGCAGCACTGGAAGAAAAAGTTTTTTAACTTACGTTGGGGTGGCTGGGAGTCAAAGGGCATCATCATTTTTGGTCTCATCCCCCGTCTTCCAGCCAGTGTAGACATGCTATCCTCTGATTCATGCCCTAGACATCAAATATGGAAGTTACTCACAAGTGTGTGCTCTCAGCAACTGAGGAGACACAGCAGTGACCTACCCAGAGTGAGGGCTGAGGACTCACAAACATAATGGGGACAGGGTGCTTCTTTAGAAGTGAACTAGAGGAAAATGATCATTAAACTCTTTCCTGGAGTGCCTGTTGAGAGTCAGTCTAGCTGCCTACCATGCTTCAGTAGGGTGTCTGTAAGAGCATCTGCACCAAGAACATTCTGAACACTACAATGAGAGCTGGACTCCAATGGAAGGGGTAGAATGAAATGTGAGTTCATGGGCTAGTTTGTCTCAAATGCTTGAGTATCAAATTGGTGAGGCCTGCTGAGAAGCCTAAAAGGTTGTCTCTTCTGTGTATAGAACCATTCATTCCTCCATAAGGGCCAGCTATTCTTTACCAGATGTTGACCAAATCCCACAACATGTTTCTTTAAACCCAACCTCATACAGGAACCACCAAATTTAGACAACCTTAGGAACTGCAAAATTATTAAAATGAAAATAATCCCCTAACATATGGGAAAAACTTGCACCTCTGTATGAATTCCGCCTTTGATGGATATTGCTGTCCATGGAATTGTCAACTGGTGTGATATCTTGAGAGTTACGAGGAATTGGAGTATCAGTCATGATGGGGTTTGGGTCTGGAGATTTATCAATGGGTTTCAGCTCCAGTCTCTCATGATGGATCCAAAGGTCTGGGGGTTTGACATCTTTTGAGTTCCCTTTGTACTTGTGGGAGCCATTCACAGATTTGCAAGCAGCTCGTTTCCTAGGCACAAAATTAAGAGAATTTTTAAAAAGTAACTTTTCAGAGTTACAAAAAGCTTAGTTGATTTAAAACTACCCTTCAGGGGCGGCTTCAAGCAAAGTCAGAAACTTAAAAACAAGCAAGAAATTTACTTCTGGAAACAGCAAATGTGTCTCTGCTTTGTCCACACATATTTAGAGACACATACAAGGACATATTTGAGTATTTCCTGTGTCTATTTTTTTTAAATAGCTACAGATTAGACAGGTTTTTTTTTTTTTAAATCAAAAAACCTTTAAAGCAAAAGTTCCTCCAAAAATTTCCAATCAATAGAGAATGAACAACATTAACTAGAAATTAACAAAGAAGCAAAGGCAGAGCTGGTGGCTTATGAAAGAGGAACCCCAACTAGTCAGGAGTGGGAACGACAACATCAAGCTCTCTGTGCCTTAATTTCTCCCTTCCCTCCTCAGTAAGCAGGTACCTACTCTATGTCAAATCCTGTGCTGGAATGCTTTGTCCTCATTATTTCTTATCAAACAAGGGAGACGACTGATATCGAACTATTATTTTAAAAGGCTCTGAGCTTACACCAAGCATTACAGTAACTTAATAACTGAGTATTAAATAGATAGGAAAAATGATATTTAAGCAAATGGATGTAGGGCAGAAGGTGCCTTCCAGGTGGTGCAATCAGTTTATGTCAAATCCCTGTAGCACAGATCAACAGTCTGATATATTGTAAGGACTGTAAGGAGTTCTGAGTGGAGGGAGCAGAGTGAACCATGAGGAG
The DNA here is from genome assembly GCF_000260355.1 of Condylura cristata. Classification (NCBI taxonomy): domain Eukaryota; kingdom Metazoa; phylum Chordata; class Mammalia; order Eulipotyphla; family Talpidae; genus Condylura; species Condylura cristata. The sequence continues at coordinate 731,956 of NW_004567124.1, forward strand.
AATGATGCTGCAAAGATCATCAGGGATCAAACAGAAAGCTCTCTGCTGAGAGTCTGAATTTCCTTATCTGAGTAGCAAAAAAACCACTAATGGTTTTAAGGATTTAAGGAGGTCACGTTTGAGGTAAAAAAATTATAGCAACTATAGTGTGAAGAATGGATTTAAGAGGTGGGATTCAAAACAGGAGACCAGCTGGGCTGTCACATAATTTCAGCCAGGATTGAATGGGGGCTTGGGACAGTGGGAATGGAAGAAGAAGTACTCTGACAGCTATTTAGGAGGCAGAAATGACAAAACTTGGTGGATAAATGAATGTGGAGTGAGGTGGAAGTAAAGAATGGTAAAGGATGATGCCAAAGAGTCTGTTTTAAGTCATTTACCAACACTGGGGTTGAAACATGATTGACAGACAAGATGACTAATTCTGGTTTGGACATGCATGTGCTTCTGAGACAGTCATGAGGAAATGCTAATCTGAGACTCAAAAAAGAAAGGCCTTGAGAAAGAAAGATAGGAATCACTTGCAGAGAGCAAGTGAAGCCATGGGAATAGGAGATAACACTCTGGGGAAATAGAGAGAAAAGTCCCTGAAGAATGTCTGCATTTTGTGACTGACAGCTGGAGGGCTGTGAGAAAGAACATATATACAATCATAGAATATAAGGGAAGAAAATGTTTCAACAAGGAAGGAGTAGTTGATATCAAACATTATTGAGAATTTGGCTTTAGCAATAGGGAAATCATTGGTGACCTCAGCAAAGCAAAAATGGTAGGGGCAGAATTGGGAAAGATTCGAAGCATGCATAGACAGCGAAAGAATGAACAAATGAGTACAGACCAGTATTCAAGGATTATGGTTGTGACAGGAAAGACAAGAAGTTATAGCAGCCAGGGACAGAGAACATGCATGAGTGGGAGGGTTATACGTCTAACTGCAAAGATCAAGAAGCTTGAGTACACTTACATGCTGAAGCATGGAGTCAGTAGAGTAAGAGATTAGCTGTGCTGGCGAGAGGGATAACAGCAAGTGCAAGAAAGTCTTAGAAAGAGAGGGGACAATGAGATCTGAGGATAATGAGGAACCGGCATTGGACAAGAGGAAGTACACATAGAAGGGGGATAAGACAATGAGCCCCAAAGTAGAAGCATCCTCAGATCTGATGGTGGTAGACTGAGGTATTTCATCTGATGACGGCCTTCCCTTTTTTCATGGAGGAGGTCATCTTCTGGGAGTGAGGGGATGACAGAGAAATGAGCTGAGAAGCAATGAAGGCTCAGACTTTATATGCGCTGTTAACTTTGAGGCTGTAGGAGTCTATAAACAGCTACCATTGAAACAGGAGATATCCAGGTATCAGAGAGGAAGAAAGTAAGAAAAGCTCACATATTTTTTAATAATTGATGGAAAACAGGTCACAGAGAGATGGAAGGGGAAAGCCCTGTGAAGACTTGACACAATTCTTTTAAACAAAGAGACTCAAATCTGTAGGACTTAAAGCTTCAAATACAGTCTATTATCAACCCATTTCCCACTTCTAGATCTGAAGACTAAGTGCTTTATTTTTCATTTATTTTGAATTTTAAATCCCCCAAAAGCACTAAGCAGCTCTCACTTTTAAATTATTCCTTAAATAAATACCTCAGACTTATAAAACTAGCGATAAAATCAAGTTCACAGACAGATAAAATGCCAAGAAGATAGCAGAACTTTTTCTTTTGTATAAAAAATGTAATCTTTGAAGTTTTTAAAAGACACTGTTTCTATAATCCAAAGTAGACAGGGTGAGATGTAAAAGGCAGTGATCAGACTTACAAAGAAGCCCCCATTTTCTTGGATAAGTGATGCTATGGAAAGAAAGCTATTTCATTTGGGCCAAAAAAAGGATTAAAATCATCAAATAACCTATAGGAAATGATACAGTCATTACTAGCTGCAGTCAGAGGGCAATTTGTTCTTGTCCTTTATGTAAGAAACAAACTCATTAAGTATAAGCGAATCTGACAGATGATCACAAACATGAATTTCTTTTTCCATCTTAAGATCTTTAAGGACACTGCAACCAAAGTTTTTGGTTTTGATATTATGGGTAACTCAGGAACTCCCTTTTCTTATGTCTCACGGGCCAGGTACATGAACTGAATGTAATCTAGGGTCAAGAATTCTGTCAAGTTTCAAAGTATAGGCTGTCACCAAGCTCTACATAACAATCTCCTCGCTGGCTGCTTTACACAATCAGCCACAAGCTTCAAACTCCCAGAGGAGTTCAGGGCCACCAAGCATTTGCCCTGTGAATTTGTTTATCAATGATTTTTCTTTATTCATTAAATCAATCCATCTCTATCTGTCTCACCCCAGCAGGCCCCAACTTTAGCTTTTGCACTTGGAAGCACTTCTTTAAAGATACGTAAACTGAGATTTAGAATAAAGGCCTATGGTCTGTTTCCATCTCCGCTGGCATCTGCGCTGTGAAGGAGCCTGCACACTCACCACACCTACTCCTGTACCCTGGCTCATGGGGTGCGTGTGCATACAGCACTCCACAGCAGCCTTCAGGATGCTGGATGGGTCCACACTCCACATCAGACCCTGTCTCTACTTAGGAGAGGCTGAGCAAAGTAAACTGCATCTATCTGGCAACCCTACCCCTGGTTTTTGTTGGGTTGTGGCCAATAGAAGGTACAGGCAGGAGCCTAGAAACAGGGTTTTTCTTTCCTGCCTGCTCCCCACTGGTTTAGAATCTAAGCAATGGCAACATTCCTAGCACCAGACAGAGTTGCATTAAGGAGTTCTCTCCTATTGCTTCAGAACTCTGAAGAACTTTTGTCCTTTAAAGCTTAAAGGCAACAGTGGCCTATCACTGCTGTTGTCCTTTGAATATCCCTGCCTGGTGTCTCCTCTCCCTACCTGTGATTTATTGGCCCCTTCAATAAATTCACTCCTGGTGAATGTGTACCTCTTTCCCAGGCAGACCCTTGATAGATACACATTTATAAAGGAGACTATTCTGCATTTTCTTTAAAAATATTAAAATACCTCTTTTCCTGAACTTTATGTTTTAACTATGTGTACCACTCCACATATAGATGTTACATACAAGCAATAAAAAGCTATCCCAAATCTACGGGCTATATTTGGGTCCTTACTTTTTCTGGTGTGAGGTGGTACGTCTTGTGCAAAAGACAGCAATGATCACGACAACGACTATGGTGATGACACCAACAGACACGATGATGACCAGGAGCATGTTGCTGTCTAGAGGAGAGGTGGGGCTTCCATGAGGACTGTTACTTCCTGGAGAGGGAAAAGTTACATTTCATTAGGGTTAGAGAACTCTCAAACTGCATGCAATCAGGCTATAAACCTTCATGTAGAAACAAAAACTCCATGTGAGCTGCTTTGTGGCATACATCACAAGCCTTGTGTTAGTGTCTGCCAAACAAGACTGTCTCCTCTATTATGCCTTATGGATAATTTTCTTGTGGCTTGCACAAAGTTGGTGTTCATGAAACCTTCTCAAACTGTACTGAATGTTACTTATGGACATTATGGGTTGGCCCTTCTGATGTCATCATCTTGTAAAGCACCTTCTGTAAATCATTTCATTTTCTGCTTTTCAAAACCTTTTTAAAAGCATACATTCATAGAAAGCAAGTTCTTTTCAAAATATATATAGTTATCAGAGATCACAAAAAATTACTTGAAAAATAGTTTGTTTTATAAACACAGTCTATGCAGAATTAATGCTCCTATTCAATTTCAGGAAAAAGATGTGTACATATACATTAATTTGACCAGAATTTATTAAGTGTTTATTATGTGCCAGGGAAAAACAAAGATGTGAATATTGGGGTGGGAGTGGGGGCAGACTATATAAAATCAAAAAATTATTGGTTAGTAGTAAGTGTTATGAAGAAAATAAAATGAAGGGATTATGACAAAGAATGACTGGTGGTTAATTTAGATTGAATGGTAGGAAAAAACTCTGAGAAGGCATTTGAGCTAAGATTTGAATGACAGAAAATGTCACACCACACTAAGACCTGAGGGGAAGAATATTCTATAGTTGAATGTTCAGCAAATAGAAGGTTTCTTCTAGCTAATGGGAGGCAGGAATGAACTTGGCCTGCTCAGAAAAGAGAAAGGTAGCCCAGTATTGCTTAAGCAAAGAGATATGCAAAGTTAGAGGGGAGAAAGTGTGCAGGATAAAAAGAAGAGCTGGAGAGGCCAGATTGTTGAATATGTTGAGGAAATTTAGATTTTCTTCTTCCTGCTGTCATTTCCCCAATGTTTTCAGGGTCTTCTCTATCTTTTTATCAAGGCCTTTTAAAATCTAGCTCTATTATAAGTCTTGTCTTCCATTTTCTGAAACCTATTTCTTCGCTTCCCACCTGATTATTAAAGTTATACATACTCAGATTATAAAATGTGATATCCTACTACATAAATCTAACTACTGTGAATAACTGATGTCTTTTCTTCCAGTTTTTCTTCTTTTATCTGGCAATCAGAGCTGTACAGTAATGGGATGAATTACTTTGCCAACTAATAAGTCTTAAGTCATTCTACCAGTCTGGGATATTGTGGAAGACATTCTTATCATGAAGGAATGTCCTGGGAATCTACGCTTCTAGAAAAGTTCCTAAAGTAATTATAATTTTGATTATAAAATTATGATCTAATCAAAATGATAATCACTTTGGGAATCCTTCCATAACACTGGGTTAGGTGACCTTCCAACTTTGATTCTATAATTTTAGAGGCTACGTTTAAGCATGACACTAAATCTGGGCCTGATTAGGACCTTATTCTTCCATATCTGATCGAATACATTTTACCCTATGTTTCATTTTAGACAGACAATTTATGTTGTACACCTTCAATAAAGTAACATTAGGGATAAACTATGGGAGCCAAAGAAATCAGATCAGGTTCTATATAAAACTTTTAACAGCAGAGTTAAGCTAGGAGGTGGGATAGATGGTAGGGTAAGGTAGGGTAAGCAGCGCAAATCAGAGACTGGTGAGCTGGGGTGTATGAGGCAAGCAGAGGTGGCAGTTGCTCTTGCTTACATTCAACAGAGATGAATTCTCATTTAACTCATTTGAGCTCCACATTCTGAGCTGTCTAACAGCTCCCTTGTAATAAGAGTATGAGTGAGCTGAAAAAGGGAGCTTCGATCCTCCTACCAAGAACATTAATATAGTCATTTGTTAAGCGTCACTTGGATGACTGCAACAGCTCCCTAACTCTTCCCTGGTTTCATACTCTTAGCCACTCATTCTTCACTATCAGAGTAATAATAGATAATAATGGAAGTCACAGTATGCCACTGATACTGTAGTATCAGACACATTACACGTATTATGTACAGGTAAAGTTCAAATTTTTAGCATTTACTGCTTGAGCTTTTGATAGGTTGGTTCTAACCTACATTCTCTAACCTGAGACTCTATCCTGTCTGAAGGCAGTGTGACCTGTTGTTTTATATTTCCATGCCTTTATATATACTATTATTGTTTCCTGGAATATTCTTACTTGACATTTAGCTATCTTCTATACATCCTTTACAATCTGGGCTAGACACCACCTCTTCTACAAAGCTTTCTCTTTTCTCTCGCAGGTAGCTTGTTACTCATTCTTTCTTGCTCCCATAGTCTATAACAGAGAACTTGAAAATTTAAAAATGTTTATGAAAAGGTGAATGAACGAATGCATGAGTGAAAGAAAAGATAAAGGCATAATTACTTTTCTCACCCTTGAATATTATACTATGAACACATAAATATAGTTTATGTATCACTGAAGGAGAAACTCGTCCTAAAATTCAAAACAAAACCAGGTATGCATGTTTGTCTGGCTTTCCTAATAGGTTGATTTCACTGAAGTTTGGCTAGTAGCAATTTTTACTGAAATACAAGGCTGGAATTAAAAGAACATATCCTTATAATTAGACCTTGAGTTTCTAACGGACAAACCTTGCTCTTCCATTTCAATCTGGCAGGAGTAAAGAGATAGTAAGGGCCATTTCTAGTAATTATGTTTGTGGACATTACATCATTCTGGATTCCCACACCTGGTGTAGAACCCCATGCTTTTAAACTGCATATAATAACAGAAAAGGCAAAGCCAGAAATCAGAAGATCTAGGCTTTGGTGCTATAACTTCCATAATTAGTAGGTGGCTCCAAGCACATCATTTCTCCACACTGCCTCTTACTGTACAGAATGGGAATAAGATCTATCCCTGCTGCACAATATAATGAGGAGTAAATGAATGAAATGTGTGAAAATAAATTCAAATGGAAAAGTTCGGTGGAGAAATAGGTTCATTTAAGTGAATAGGATGGCTAGGAGAATGGAAGAACTTCTGAGAATTCCCTAGCTAAAAACACTGAAGTAAAGTAGGGAGAAATCAATGATTCTGAAGCATTTCTTTGGTTTCTTGTTCTGAGCAATAGTTAATCCCACAAGACATTTTATTTTTGAAAGTATAAGATTCTATTATTCCCAGAGGCAGTTAATACTGGAAGACTCATTTGTTTAAAATTAATCTTATTTTAAGCTGGATATAAAGGCAACCAACTTTATTCCTGGATCTATAATGAATGGATTTATGGTAATTCAGCAAACATTGCTGGAAAAGCCCTAAGGTCAAATCTATTAATCATTTAAATGCTATAACCCATAACACACAAGTTACAAAAGAGTTCAAGTAGGACTGCTTCATATCCATAATAGGCCAAGAAAGACACAGGAAGGCTTTACCGCTCATTGGAGGTTTGTAGTCAGATCCTAGGTCTGGCAGCCGGCTTCCTTTTCCTGAAGACCCTGAGGCTGAAGCAGAAGAAATCATGTCATTATTGACCCATCACTTTGGTGTGACAAGTCCACTTCACAGCCAGTCAATGTTTTCTACAAAACATTTCGGTCTACTCTGTCCACGAGAAAATGAAGTAGCACATAAACAGGGAAAAATATATAGCCTATTTGTACAAAGCAAACTGAAGTATAACTTTCTATGCAATGAGGCATCTGAAAGGCTGAAACCCCTGTTCCACAATTCTATCTGGATTTGCCACTCCTGTTCAGGAGGGGTGGGAACACATTTATTTCTCTATCTCAGGAAACAGCTCCAGAAAGGATGCTCTGAATATTATAGCAAAAAGTAGTTTTCTTAGAAAAGGAACTAAGGAGAGGTCTGTTAGGTTAACTTCCACACTAAAAACCTGGACTTTTTCCAGAGACTCTAGCTATGTTGATCTGGCTTAGCAGATAATGTTCATTTGAATTCTTTTCTGAATTATAAAGTTGCCTTTCTAAATATAAAGTTACCCTAAGCAAGAACTGGGAAGCAAATAGAAGATAAAATGGGGTCTTAGTTCCTGTGCAGCCACCTAAAAACTGAAAGATAGAAGAAACACTCTTCCCTTTGGTTGTTCACAAAGGACACTTGTCTCTGAGGCTTTTGACCTTGTATTTGAGAAACCTCTTAAGTAGGCCTCAGAAATCATAAACACCAGTAATTCTTAAAATTCTGTTTTTTGATCTTGATCTTTGTTCTTTACTTACAGAAAAGGTGCTTTGGTTAAGCAAATACAAGGATTCCTTTCCCAAAAAGGCAAAGGTATTTCTCAATCCAAGGTTTGGTGCTAGAAAGCACTATCGCACTGTCTCCTGAAGAGGTCTGAATGGAGTGAGAAGTAAAAGCTGCTCCTCACAGTTAACAGTACAGTGATGAATCGACAGCATACACCGAACTATTGAGGTCTTGACTTGCTTTTAGCAAGTTTTTTATTTCTGGGTTTCAATTTTCTCATGTAAAACAGTTATTATAACAATTGCATTTACTTCACAAAGTTGTTGTGAGGATTAAGTTTTAATCCTATAAATACTTTGAGTACTACATAGTGACACAAAGCAAATGTTCTATAAATACTAGCTACTATTATCACAATAAATCTTTAAGGAAGACTATTTCCTTTACAGAGGCAGAGAGCATGAAGCTTCAGAAAACACCCATAAATAAGTTCTTTTGACAACTAATGCTTGACTAGAAATGCATAAATTAGATGCAGTGCTGTAAAACATTAGAGCTGATGTCAAGTAATTTCATAAATTAGCAGACTTGGGGGAAGTGCAAGAAATTAAAACTTGAAGGTTTCTGTATGTACCTCATATAACAAAATAAATCTAGAGATGGAAGCATTTTCTGTTTCTAGAAGTTAAAAATTCCCAAATGTTAACAGAAATTATTCCCAAGGGTATATTCTAGAATTTCACTCATAGTCCCAACCCCTTTTCCACTGTTCCCACTTCTTATTTTTTCTCCTTACTTCTTTTGTCATTATTCCTCCCAATGGTCCATACCATCTCTCAAAATTCTAGTTCTTTTCACTATGAGAATGTCTAGATGGCAGAGTTAGCTTAGCACTTTAAAGCCTCTTCATATGTAAGTGTATTAATGTGTCAGACAGGCTATAGGCCCAACTATGCAGAGTATCACATTATGTAAATAACTGCCAAAGAACATACTTGTCAATAAACCAGTTGGTATGATACCTGTATTTCCCAGTATTCTTTCAAAGGAACAATAAGTTCCAAGGACTAGCCAAATACCAAGATAAATATGGGTAAAGATAAATGTGGGTAAACACCAGAGATGTGGTTAAGCAAAGCACTCCACTCTCCCTATCGAATGAGGTCAGGAAAGGACAATAAGCACATTTATATCCTATGCATATACAGTATGGTTGTTTTTCTATTCTCATGCTTGAGTTACAGTTTCTATCATGATTAGGATGTTTCCCATACACCCATAAAAACACAAATACACAAATGCAGTTTCTCCAATGTGAAACAAAAGATTCTGAATGTGAACATATTTCCAAAGCTCTGCAACCTGAAACCTCAAGTTCCAAATCATTCTTGCTGTTAACAAGGAGCAAAGAATTTGTATTTCTAATAATTTCTCTTAACGATGAGAGCAACCATCACATTTATTTTTATTGCTCTTTCTCAGCATAGAAAACAGGTACCAACTTCACCTCTGACTTCCCAGAGATGAAATTCATATGTACTGTTACTGCTCCAGATAGCAGATACAATGGAAAGACCATGGTGACATTTTCAAGATGGTGACACCGAGGCACATACTTCCTAAGTTTCAATTTCAGATGTTTTTTTCCTCTTTTAAAGTGAGCACATATATTTAAAGGAAGAAATGGAAAAAGAACTCTGAATTAAACCCTACAGTAACATCATATATTGATTGCACTAACTTTGTTAAGAATAATCACATCATTCAGTAGCCAAGTTTGTGTAGTTTTTGTGTGAAGAAAAAAATAGTCACTGAATTTGATCACAACTTCTCATTTAGAGATACGATTAAAATCTTAGATGTTAAGATTTTCAAATATGAAAAATTAGCATGCAAGGCCCAAATGCCTATCATCGTTACAGAATATCAATCTCTTGGCACAAAGGATAGTCTGACCCACACTTGAGGTCAATCTCCTACAGCTGCAGAACTCAGTTTATTTGATTCAGTTTTTTTCCACCAGTCATTTTAGCTTCTAAGTAGATTTCCCAGCTTTTCAGATACCCCAAGTGCCATTGAAATGGACTCAACTCCACTTTGGCCAATTAATATGTGGATTTTAATACAGGTTTTCAGGAAAAAAGAAATAAAACAACAAAAGCTAACAATAGATCACAAAAGAGAGGAGAGGAAAGAGAGGCCATCTACTCATTTACCTTGATCATTAGGCATTTTATCTGAGGAGTCCGCTAACAGGCCAAGCACAGGGGAAGAAAAAACAAGAGCAAGGATCACAAGCTTTGAAGATGGGACAGGCAGAATTTTTAAAGGAAAAAAAAAAAAAAGCCCATAAAGTTCTGAACAAATTGAATCTTGTTTATGGTACTAACAGAAAAGAAATCCACATTGGGTTTCCATATTCCCATGGATTTACTCCCCGACTAAAGTCACTTGGTTCAATATTTTATCTTCACTTTCTTATTCAAAGTTTTCTTTAAAGGGCCCCCTTTAGTCTCTCTCTCTCATCTTTCACTCTAAAAATATCCATGAATAATCCTTTACCTTAAGAGTCTTAATTTGTTGAAAGACAATTTCTCACAATAACATGCTACTACTCTGGGAAGCAAGAAAAGTGCATCTGACCTGACTGGTGAAAACTTTCAGATCACTCACTGTACTTCATCTGCCGTGAAAAGCCTGGCGTCAAAGTCCCCTGGTCATGACATGGTTAGGCAGTCACCTAACCATAGGAGCACTGATTTGGTGGCCAGTAGTGGGTAAGGGGTCGTTTGAGGAGTTATCTTCACACTGTGGCTCATCTTCAGGACCTCCATTATTCATTCTCTACAGCCACTAAAGAGACATATAAAACTGTTCGGGGAGCTTTACCTTTAGGTGTTCTGAACTGGACAGCTTCAGACATGGGTCCCATGCCCTTTGAGTTCCGGGCTTGGATTTTGAAGTAATATGGTGTGTCAAGCGTTAATTCTTGAATCTGATGAGTCAGCCTATTTCCCACAACAGGTTCAATGACCCAGTCATGTATCTCTGCATTTACATCTGTACTGTAATATATGATGTAACCTGTCCAAAGTGGTTAATGGGAAAAGATATTATTCCTGTTTTTTCTTTTGTAGTAAGTCAATAAAGACATATGTTATAGCACATACAGGCAGAAAAGCAGATACTGGTTAGAGTAATAATGGCAAATGTATTCACAGTGCTATACTAAACACAATTTCACAGCATCAGGTAATAAGTTTTCATCTATACAAAAGCTGAAATGATAGTCACAGATAAAAATAGAGGGTTAAGTACTCTAGAAGCTAAGAAATTGAATAAGGAAATATTATTCAATCACTATAACATCTGAACATGGAATAGTTCATCATTTACAGGCCTACAATTAAAATAATGCAGTTCTGAAAACTAACAAAAGCCTGACATGCTCTCACCAATGTAATTTCCTGGAAAAAAAACTGGAAGATGGGCTATGATCTTTCAGGTCACTGGGGTGGGTGGTCATAGTGACAAGTCACCTGATACTTCCTTCCACCAGAGGGCACTCAATCCCTGTGGTTGAGGAAGCAAGTGCCACTTGCCTACCTGACCCCCCACAGCAAAATGCATTGTATTATTACTAGTTTTTAAAGACAAAGTAATCTAAGTCAAGGCATGTTTTACGTTTTTATGGAAGAGGCAAATTTAAAACACACTCACAAAAAAAAATGACACAAAGACCTGGGATTTACAGAAAGGGATTCCTATTGAAAGTCAAGGTGGGGCAATGCTAAGAAATGCTTCCAGTTTCTTTAGGCCACCTTATACATGAAAAGAAACTTCAGAAGGCAAACTCCTGCTCCACAGCAAACTCCTGCTCCACAGCATACTCCTGCTCCACAGCAAACTCCTGCTCCTCTGCTCCTACTTATGGAACAGAGGATGCAAAGGGAATAACTAGCAGCCAAGTCCCATCAGACTTTCCTCCTTAAGAAAGTAAAGGAAGGTCTAGTGTCTTCTCTATCATGGAAGGTTCTCCGCTGCAAGTCAAAGGAAAAACTCCAGTCCCCTTCAAAGGCCTGAGCCAAGTCAAACTTTTAATTCTATTTATAAGTGTACAGGAAGCTAAAATAGTAAGTCTGGAGGAAAAAGGAATTAAAAGCCTTTTGAGGATTGTAGGGTAGAAAAACAGAATCTGTATTTACTGGATATTACCCTGATGAGTTAGATTTGAAGGTGGATATCTCTAAAGTCTATGCTGGCAATCTAGAGGCAGGGAATAGCTTTTCTGAGGAAAATAAATATGTCTACAAGGCCCATTATAGCCAAAGGCTGTATTATGCATCATACTTTCATTCAGTTGAGTTAGGCCATACTGAAAACCCAATTATGTCACACTGGGTAAACAACCCCTCCTTGCTTCACTTTCAAGGTCCAACGTGATTCCCAACACCTCATAAAAAGATCTAGTAAGCCTTCTGACTCCCTCTTTTCCCAATAATATGGCACTCTCTTAGAATGCTGCTGCCAGTTCGGAACAGGCTACAGACACAATCAAAGGCCTCTTACCTGTAATTTTGCCATTGGCTTCAGAGGGAGGCTGCCAATTCACAATTATGGTCCTAGGTTTCCCCTCTTTACTCACAACTGTCACATCCTTCGGTGGAGAAGCAGGAACTACAAAATAACAATACTTTCAGTAATTCCTTTTTATCTTAATTTAATTCACCCTTTCTGCAACCCTTTCCAATTTTAAGCACAATAAAGGACATAAGAAAAAAAGGATAAGTCTCCTGGCTCCAAAGAATTTACTATCTATCCATAAAGAGTTCCAATAAAAAAGAATATGCCAAATAACAAAAAGAAAATACCATGTTGTAAGTATATATAACTAGTATCTTGACAAGGGTCAGGGACATACAGACTAGTTAGGCAGGGAAACTAAATGGCGTTTGTAGTTATCAAATAAACAGTATTGCACTAAATATTAACATCACCTTTTGAAAAAAACATTTATTTATTTATGTATACAGAACTGGGGTACAGGCCATAGGTGCAGGGGTGGTGAGAGGATTCACCAGAGAAAGAGCGGGGAGCAGAACAGGCAGGAAGTACACTACTGAGGGGAGCAGCAGGCAGGTCAGGAGAGGTCTGCCGCGCCATGTGGGTCAGCTCTGGGGCATCAAGCTCGTATGGAAGCCTGAAGTAGCTGTGGCTTGCTTGCATTGTTGCACTTTAGCCCATTGTACCACCAGGGAGGTCCCTTAACAGAATCTTAAAAGACCTTATCTCTGCTTTACAAATCAGGAGACTGAAAATGAGAAAAGTCATAATAAAATTCGCCAACTTGGCATTCCCCTGACCCTGAATTTTGAATTACTTTATTAGAATAATAAATTTTCCTCTCACTATATAGTTGGTTCTCTTAACCAAATACAGTGCTTAAAAATCTCTATTACTTCAAAGAAAGATTTACAAATTGATGTGGGCTTTTTTTTTTTCACTTTAAGTTTACAATGAAAACATCTTACCAACTATGTAAAATTATTGCTCTAACAGGTAAAGGTGAATATTCATGAGGAAAAAAACCCATAAAATAAAAATGACTGTGTTTGCTGTGATTTCATCTTAAGGTTGCAAACTTTTAATGTATTAGTAGGAAACAGGAAAGTTCAAAGTGCAGTCTTAAATTTATTCTTCCTTTTCTAAAATGTTTTAACTCTCCTAACACAAAATGGAAAAGTCTGGTGAAATGCAACCAACTTCAGGGAATACACAATATCATTTATTAGCTGATGGGTTGGAATTAAAGCCTGAAAAATCTTAAAAACTGACAAACAAAGCAAATCAAGGTCTATTTACGTTTTTGCATACCATATTTCTAGCTCTGCAAAAATCAAACCTTTCTTTTGTAGGAAGTCCAAATAAAAGAAGATAAAGACAGTCAAGGTCAGTTTGAGATTTTATAGCTCCATTTTTTAATTGAAGGGGAAGAAGACAGGCAGTCAGATAGAAATTTCAAATGCTTACACATATCCCCAAATTTGGAGAGTACAGAGGTTACATGGGCAGGCATACCAAAGTGAGCAAAAAGCAAACACTCTCTTCCCTTAATTTGCTCAGTCAATGTTTCTCTCATGTTTACTTACACAGACACAAACCTAAGAAACTTCAGAGGAAGCTCTTATGAGACACTGCATTAGTTTTTGCAAGAACAACTTGTTTTGAAGAAAGCTTTGGGGCCCCTAATAAAGTGCTGAGGTTCTAGTCAGCACAAATTGGCAGCTGTCAAGGGCAGAACATGAACTTTTCTGTCTCAGTTTATAGGAAAGCAGGATAAAACACAATAATCCCTAATTCTATACAGTGTTTTATATTAACCATATGCTTTCCCATCTGTTCCTCATGTTAACTTTATCATAATCTATAAAGTAGGAAAGGCAGAGATTATTATACATTTTTTTATGGTTGGTAGGGACAAATTCAGAGAAGTTGGATTATTATGCTTACAATCACTCAGTCACTAAGTGGCTGATCTGATAATGCAAAACATACTAGATTTTAGGAATCAGGCCTTGAATTCCTAAAATCTAGTATGTTTTTCATTATATCACTGCTATCTGCTAGTGTTCTGGTACAATGATTTAAAAAAAAAATCACCAGCTGAAAAACTGATGAACTCCAACTGCAGTTGCAAATTGTGTTCAATTCATGCACTCAGTCTTCCTTTGGGTAGTAAAAGCAGGTGACATTTCATGACTTGAAATGTGACACAACATTAGCATGGAGTCCACTGGCCTTCATGTCTTGTAAAGAGAAAAAATGTGTCAGGTTACATAGATTCTGACAACACATACCAAACTCAAAGGTGGTCCCATGGGCTGTCATACTCCATGTACTTGATCGTCGACCTTTGGTCACCATCACAGAGAACTCATAGAGTGTATTTGCCTTTAAACCAGTCACCAAATAACTCAACGTTGTTGCATTTGCATTCTGGAAACATGAAGCAAGAATTTCAGAACTGGATAATATCAATAATTAGCTTTTCCCACCCAGAGCAAATGTGTCAATACCTTGTACTTGGTGTTTGCCGGGATATTGGTTTTCCATCGGATTGTGTAGTACCGGGAATCCGTTATCTTCTGATGCTTGGGCAGTGAGTTGTCCGCCCATGTGATCCTTATGGTGTCATGACTCAGAATGGAAGCCTGAACTCCCACTGGTGGCATCATGGGAGTGGGATCTGGCACTGGAGTGTATGGAGCATTAATAACAAATAAATCAACTTCAGAAGTGTCTGGGTAAAAAGTAATTAAAAAGGGAAGTGGCATTTTAACATAAACAAAAATAAAAGGGAAATGCAGGGCAACAGAATGGAATGAAAGATGAGAAATGGAGAAAAAGAGAAGAGAATCCAGAGTTAATAGACAACCACCACTCACTTAAGAGTATTTCCACTTGTGTTCTTTCCAGAAAAATAAAGAAACAGGAATCAACTATCTTCTCTACTGTATTCTACAGACATTAAAATTTGATAATAGTGGTTTTAATGCAGCCTTATTTGAATTTTCCTTAAATTACATGAGAAATCAATCTCCATCTCCTGTCCACAATGGATCATGAAAACATAACTATTTTTAAAATCAAGGGTAAAATTTATGGGTAAGCAATACAAGGTTCAGGATCTGTTTTGATAGTTCAATGAATGTGACTGAATTTTTGGGACTTGGGTTACCCAGACAAATCACTAGATATGTATTTGGTCTTAATGTCAAATCTAGGTCCTGCATTTTATTTTAGCAAATGACCTTGGTTTTAGGTGTTATCTGATACCCCAAAGTTCACATATGCTGGGCTTAAAAGCAGTACAAAAATATGGTCACATCCAAACTGAAGCAAAAAGAAATTAGGGTATTCTTTGTTTTTGAGGAAAGGCAAGCTGACATCATAAGGGACTCTTGACTACACTTTCTCCAGTATGGTCAGGACAACTGATGAATCCCAATCAGTTATGAAAAATACCATGGTTACCAAAGGTCCAAATGACATAGCCTTTATGAATTTTAGAGATCAGAGTACTTATATGATAGGATAATTCATATGCTGGATCTGTGGCATATGCAACAAACGCATTCATTATGGAAAGCACTGCAGCCAGAATGAGCAAAGATCAAACACTTGACATTCAGGGCAACACAGAAGGATGGATCTGGAATTCCCCAACTCTCAGGTCTTCTAAGTATATGCAAACTAGTTTATATTAGCTTCATGTTTTAAAATGGATTTTCCACATTGTTGTGGTGACAAATCCTTTTTATAATTCAAAACTGAAATGGCACGGGTCATGTTTATGAATAATTGCCAAGTCATATTAAGCATCTCCATTTGTGTATTTCCTGCACAATGAGGACTAAACATAACAGAGGAACAGTATAAATTATAATCAAGGGCTTTGTTCAAAGATCGTTAGGACACATACCAATTAGTTACAGAAAATGCACCTTCAGGTGCAAAGTCATCAGAATTCTTTGAAAATTTTTTTCCCCTATTGGTAGCAACTCTTGGAAGTGATAACTAGATTACAAGGACATTTCCTTGTCTATTTCTAGGAAGAAGGATATATTTTTAACTTACATAAAACAAAATAACTAAGAATGTTTCTTTCTATTAAAGGCTTATTTGAGAAATAGTAAATCATTTACTTAAATATTCCCGCTCTGGTTTTACTTTTTTTTTTCTTTCTGGAGCACTAAAGCTATATTTAAAATAACTTGCATAATGAAAGCACGCTGGAACAGAAGACAGGACAGAGCAATGAAATATATAGTAATGATGCTAGTCTTGTTAAGTAAAAGCTTAAAAAGAAACAAGAGTGAGATTATCTTTTTATAAAGAATAATGTGAAATCTGTACTATATTATGTAAAGTATTCAGAGCTCATAGGAGGAAATACAGATTTACAATTCTGGGAAACAAAGTAAAAAGAACATTTTCAAAAATGATATTGTTTAGCTTATAGTACTTTTTCAAAAATTTTACAACCCTGAAATATTTACGTCAATAAACTTTCTCAGTCAGATACAAATTAGATGTCTTGAATTTCTCGGACATTTTGTATTACATTCCTTCAATTTAATAAGTTATTAAAAAGAATATGGTAAGTATCTGGTCCTTTTATAAGAAATATACAGTGTTTCATCTGACTTTATATAAGTAAAAGCTTGAGAAAAGCACACAGACTCTGAGGGAGCACTGGTGGTGCCATGGTGACGGGAGTAGCATGATCACACACACCTGAATGTGGGACGCTCCATCTCTGAATGACACAGTGTTGTGAACCTATGTAATCTCAGTAAGAAAACTTTAAAGAATATATTAATTGATCACCAGGAAGGTATGTAGAACAACATTTTCCCCACCATATCAGGTGGACTAGTAAAGAAAATGTTATATTCAACACCCTTAACATATATTATTATCCTTCTATACTAATTCTCCAGAAATATGAAGAATCCTTTTGTTTTCTGACTCATTTTAGTTCTAACTTATATGACTGAAAGATGAAAAATTACTTTTCTTTCAAAACTATGCCTTTTAGCACATAATCCTAAATGTTAAAAACACGTGTTGCGTATCTACATAGAACTGTTGACATGACAGGATAGCATTTTCAAAAAAATCAAAATAGTCCATGGTGAAACTTTGTTTTCCTATATGAAGCCTACATTCTAGGTTGCCATCTACTTTTCCTTCCAGTGATACCTGAGGGGCAGGCTTCAGGCCATGTTTTACTTACTCTGTTGAAAAGAGCTAGAGCTTTAACTTTACCTGTGTGAGGCCTGGTCACAGCACTCTCATACAGGGGAATGCCTTCACCCACATTGTTAAACGCTTTCAGGGTGATCACATAGTGAGAGCTGGGATCTAAAGGAAAAACAACACATTAAGAAAATTTTCACTACACATTTTTTAAAATTCATGATTTAAAATTTGAAGAATGTTTATATGGTATTATCTTGAAGTGTGGGGAGAAAAGGAGAGGGTTCTCCTACTCGGTCTTCACATGTGGGTAGCTGTTCCCTATGCTGGGGACACACAGCCACAGCACCTCTCTTCTTTACCAGATAATTGCAGGTGCATTGATAATATAGTATTACTAATAACTAGGATCATGTCTGTCTGATTCTTTATTCTATGCAACATTTCAGTAGTTGAATAAAGGAAACAACAGGAGGTGAGTCACCAGGGGGATGTTTTTTTTTTTACCCTACCAGCAGGACTTCTTTTACCCTCCCACAGTTGCCTGGTAAGACTTACGGGGGAACACTCTAGGTTAGCTGTGTTATTTCTTCTGGGAAGGAAAATGGAAAGGCTACAGTATCTGAGGTATTGTAGCATTTATTAAATATTTGCTGACTGATAGGTGTGGAAGAAAAGATATTAACTATAATTTTGGTATTGATAGAATATGGGGTATAATGTGGTGCAGATGTCCAGTAAGCAGATATTTATATGGACCTGAGGCTTAAGGAGAGTGCACTAGTTTGATTAGTAAGTTAATTCTTACATATATTTCCCCCCCCGACTTGCCACTTTTGTTCAACATTATATTCATCTTAGATCTACTTATGTTGATAGAATTGAAGTTTATTTTACTTTATGCCAAATTAAATATTTTTGCTTGTATCAATGTGCACTCTCCTTTCTCATCTGCTTACTCTCTTCAGCACATGTGACACTCCTCATCTCTGCTTTCAAACACTATTCTGACTCAGTCTTTCAAGGACAGGTTAAGTTTTTCCTTGACTGCTCTAAAGTGCCTTGCTCGCTCTCCTTGCTTGGAACTGACTTCACTTCAACTCTTAATTGCTGCTTGTGTTTTATTTTTGTTCTTCTTTTAAGATGAAAGCACCTGAAGGTCAAGGGCCCTGTCTTGCCAACACTGCAGAGGGCTTTCATTTCAGTAGCTGCACAAAGGAAACAGTAGGAGGTGGGTCACTACAGGGGTGATTTGTTTTTATTCTACCAGCAAGACTTCTTTTGACCTCCTACTGTTGCCTGGTAAAACTATTCACGTGGGGAGCACTCTGTAGGCTAGCTGGGCTATCTTTCAAAGGGAAAAAAAGAAAGGCTACTTTGATTCTGAATAAAGCATTAAATTGTTGCTTATTTTCTACCAGGAGTTTCTACCAAGATTAAGTGTCATTTGTTAGACACTTAAAGTTGTTCTTAGAAAAGGTATTTACAGAGAAATTATTTAAATAAAAAACCTGGTTAGGAAAGAAAAAATTCAAATTAAAAAAAAGCAAGTCTTTTTCAAAAAGTGCTATCATGATAATCTAATTTGAAAATGTAATTATGCCCAAATTAATTCACTTTCTATTATTAATATTACCCTAAATTTTTTGCTTTGTAAATGAACTTTGAGATTTTAACAGCATACAACAAAATGCACGTGTTGAGTTTTTAACCAACATATACTGGCATAAAGTATGTTTTAAAATATATGGCAGTGACCACAACCATGATATGTAACATTTCCAACACTCCAAGTAGTTTGTTTCAGCCCAATTTTCACCAGCCCTGGATCCAGGCAACCACTAATCTTGCTTTATCACTATAATTAGGGCTGCCTATTCTGTAATTTCATGAAAATTCACTGATACAGTATGTAATTACTCTGCTAATTTCTTTTGCTCAGTATGTCTGTGTGTATCCAGTCTGTTCCTTTTAAATGCTGAGAGGTATTTCAGCATGTGGATGGCACAGTTTACCATTTACCTGTTTACTCCATTGAGACTATTATAAAAAAGCTGTTATGAACACTGTGCACAAGTCCTTGTATAGATTAGTGTTTTCATTTCTCTTCATTAGAAATGAATGGATTTTTGTGTTATAGGGTCAACTTTTTAAAAATCTCTACACTGTTCTCTAAAGTGGTCTGATAATCAGACATTCCTACCAGCAAGTATTAGGGTTTCCAGTTCTGCATCTTTGCTGATAAATGACATTATCAATCTATTAAGTAATTCAAGGAGACATTATCAATCTATTAAGTAATTCAAGTGAAATTTCATTGCGATTTTATTTGTATTTTTCTAATGGTGAATAATGTTTCCTAAAGGTCTTCTTGTGCTTACTGTCTACTCGTAGATCTTTCTCTGGAATAGTGCTCCTCCAAATCTCTGTAGGGCAAATAATTTTCATATATTCTGGTCTCAAATTCTTTGTCAGGTATTTAACTCACTGGTATTTTTCATAGTCCATGGCTCTCCTTTTAATTTTATCAGTGCTTTTTCAAAAGTAGTTTTAAATTTAATATTCAATTTACTACTTTTAAATGTTTGTGATTTTTTTTTTTCACACCCTAAGAAACCCATATCTCAAAACCAGGAGGAATTTTTCCAGTATTTAGTTCTTGTTTTTAGGTTTGTTTTGTGTATGAAGTGAAAGGCCAAGAAAGGCTCTTTTTTCTCATTTACACAAATACCAATTAGCCCCACATCTTTTGTTGAAAAGCCAATCCTCTCATTTCACTTGTACGTTAAATATAATGAAACAAAACAAAGGAACAGACAAAAGATAAAACTAAACCAAACCATAACAACCTCTAGAATTATGACTGCAGAAGTGACATTGTCAGTGAGAGGTTGGAGGTGATGGAGGAAGAAACGTAAGGGGCAAAATGGACTATGGTGGAGGATTATTGGGGCTTTGGTGACAGATGTGGTATAATAACATACATTAGAAGAGCTGTGAGCCTAGCCCTATAAATCATATATGCTGTGATAAACTAATACTACCTCAAATTTAAAAAAGCTTCATGCACAAAAATGCCATCCTCTCCCTAGTGAATTTCTCAGTACTTTTGTCAAAAATCAATTGACTATACCTACAGACCTATTTCTATATTCTGTTTCATTCATCTAAAATACCTACCTTAACACCAATATGTTCATAATGTCTTGATTACTATAGCTGGAAATAGACTTGGATCTTTTAACATTATTCTTCCTTTTTCAAAAAAGTTTGGCCATTCTAATTCCTTTCATTCTTAGAATTAGTTTATTATGTTCTACAAAAAGTCTACTGGAATTTTACTTGGAATTGCAAAGGGAAGAATCATTACTTTAATAACACTGTCTTCCAATCCATAAACATGGCATTTCCATTTAAGTCTTTAATTCCCTTGGCAATAATTTTCCAGTTTTTAATGCACAGACCCTGTATATATTTTAAAATTTTATTCCTAAGTACTTTGTATTTTTGGTGTTGTTATTTTAATTACACTTTCTAACTGTTTACTATTAGTATAGGAAAAGTCAACTATTTTTGTATAATGATTTTATATCTTATAACTTTGCTAAATTCAAAAGTTTCAGTAGTCTTTTTTGTACATGCCTCAGGATTTTCTACCCAGTAAGAATAAGCACGGATAGTGCTCACCTACTGGCTTCTAAAGAGCATTTCCCATGAAAGAGACCAGGAATCTTGGTCTTTTCAGGGGCTAATACTAGGAACATATTAGAAATATGGGGCATGAAAGATGGACAAAAGACTCTGACTGGCCATTCTCTGTGGGGGAAGAGGAAAGTACTTGCTATCAAACGAGTGCTTATAAATGAAGAAGAAATAATGGAATTAGAAAATCATAGTATATAGTACTGCTATAAAATTGCTAATACTAATGAGTGAAAGTTTGATGAGAAACTAGATATAAAACTCAGGCTATCTTTCTACAAGTTACTTATTAACTAGGAAGCGAAAAATTACTTTATAGAGGAGAGGTGTGGCAGATAACATATTAATCCAGTGATTTAAAGTTAACATCAGAAGCAACAGGCTCCCATGTACCTGATACAATGCACTGACAAGAACACAATGCTTCTATACTATTCCTTCCCAAAACACATAAGCTGAATGTAATGAGGAAACATTAGACAGGTCTGAAGTGAGGTACATTCCACAAGATATTAGTGGTCAATCCTTGATGAAAAGGTCATAGTCATAAAAATTAAAAGGAACTGTTGCATAACAAAGAAAACCACTGGGATCTGGTAATTAAATGCAACATGTGACCAGAATATAATGTTTTTCTTTTATGATAAAGGATATTAATGAGACTAGTGAAATATGAATAAAGTCTTTAAATACTGCTTCAGTATTAATCTGATGATTTTGATAAACTAGTTTTTTTTTTTTTAAGATTTATTTATTTATGCATACAGAACTGGGATGCAGGCCAGAGGTGCAGGGGTGGTGAGAGAATTCACCAGTGACAGTGGGGAGCAGAACAGGCAGACTGACAAAGTACACTGCTGAGGAGAGCAGCGGGCGAGGCAGGAGAGGTCTTCCGCGCCATGTGGATCACCTCTGGGGCCGGGGATCAAAATGGCACTGAAGTGGCTGCGGCTCACTTGCAGTGCTGCGCTTTAACTCACTGCGTGACCACAGAGGGCCTTAAAATATCCTTTTTTAAAATGAAATACATTATAGTATTAATGGACATCATGTCCGCAACTTACTCTCAATGATTCAGGGGAAAAATACGAACAAAGAGGGAAATAAAGAGTGCTAAAGCACATGTGTTAACATGTTAACCTTTGGGGAATCTGGTGAAGAATAGATAGGAATTCTCTGTAGAGAATTTATTTTTATTAAAAAATTTAATAAAAATAAAAGTTATTACATGGTAAAAAGTTAAAAAGAAACAATAAGTATGATTACTTCCTCTACTTGCATACATACCCAGATTTTCTATGGTGTAATAGCGCTGTTTATAGTCCACTTTGATGGTCTGGGCATGAGGGCTGCCAATGCCATAGCCAATGGCATATCCTCTAACCACAATGTTTTGATTCTCTGGAGGAGTCCAGCTTACGACGATGCTAGTGACCAGTGGGCGAACATGAAGAGAACTAGGCACTTCAGGAACACGGGTTTCTGGGAAGGAAAGTAAAAAAGCAAGATGAGACCCATCTCCTGCTAAATTATTTGCATTCTGCCCAAGAATTCAAAAAGAATCATGAGTGTGATGTGTGGTTTAACTACATGACTACATTCTAAGATGAAAACCAAACATAAACACTTTTAAACACAAGATTCTCATTTAGAAAGGAAGACCTACGATCCTCTGCACAATGGAGAATGACAAATAAATTGACTTTTGATGGCTGCGATTCCTCTTGGTCTTACATCTGATTTAACAACTCTATCAGGTGGAATGAGAAAATGTATTACACCAACTAATTAATTGTTGCCAACAGGTGATCAAGGATTACATTACATAGCAATGGTGTAAATTATTTAATCATCTAAATATTGAGGTAGGGTAGAAAATACAAAATTTTAGAACCACAAATTACTTAAATGGTATTGGACCCTGGAGGCCTAAAAAGGTGGTAATTTATTTATGTTTCAAATACATATTTCAAGGCATAAACTGCCATCTTAATTAAAAAATTAGTAAGCCGAGAATTAGAATTAAGTACCAAGATTTTTTTTTTTTTCGGTCTCCTAACTGCAATATCTGTCTCTGATAAGGATACGTATTATAAAACCACACCGTGCTATTCTCTGAAAAAAACAGGTGAATAAAGGGGCAGAGTGCCCAAGACTCAGGGAAAAGGGAAACTTTAGGATTCATATATCTTAGTCTTATATTTTAGATGATTCATCTACTTAATGGGTCAAATCTAGACTTACAATACCTGTACATTTTTATTTCTCTGGTTCTGTTTAAAGGGACAGTTTTTTAAAAGCCACTGCAGAAAGCCAAACCAAACCATTCAAGATTTGCTGCATTTCAGGAATAAGAGCAGGGTAAAACAAAAATCCACAAATTTAAGCTATGTGCATCCCCCTCCTAAATCTATGGCTTTCCAGTTGACTCATTTAACTCATTTAGTACCTAGCCTGTGCCAACCTGCCAATTATTCTTACCATCTAAGTCACTTTCAAAAGTTTCAGCAGATAGCCAGTCACTAGCTGGGCCTGTACCATTGATGGTTAGAGCAGCCACTCGGAAACTATATTCAGTCCCCCGATCAAGACCTGAGACCAAAATGGAAAAAAAAAAAGAAAAAAAAAAAAAAGGACAAGTTGAACAAGAGCTCTAGAAAATGAAACATTTACAGTCTTTCATTAAAGCAATTATCTTATCCACCAACTTGGTACGTAACTACTATCTTGATAAGGTTACTACAAAACAGGCAGTATATAAATACACCTAAGTAGCTCCCACCTCTAGAGGCTACAACCCACCCATCCCAAGAGGAAAATAGGTATAAGTAAAGTTCCAAGAAGATTACAGATTTCTCTGAGTTTTAAGGTACCTTAGAGATCATTTAATTTTGTTACTAGGGAAGCTAAAGGCCCCCCAAAAAAGCACTTATCTTCCCCCAAAGCTTCTGCAAAGCCAACTAGCCCTTGCTAAGCCAAGTGTATTTAAGGAAGAAAGAGGGGAATCTCTGCTCCGTATAGGGGAACCCAGTTTGAAATGCATTTTGGCCTGTCTTTACAAATATGCCTCTTGCTATTTGCATGTAAAGGGAAAACTATGAAAAAGAGCTATCCCTGAAGGAATTTTCTAAGATGTTATCAAGTCCATAATAGCAACAATGATTACCATACTAAGATGGTAATGCACAAATACTTCAGACCACATATATACAAGTAGAGTCAGTGTTATAAAAATAATTTTGTAGATAACAGCTACTATCTTAGGTAGAGTAATTTTATTTTGCTTATATAATTTTCATTTACCTTTTCTGTAGATTGTAAGAAATACATATATATATATATATATATATATAAAAGAAAATGTGGAGGCTATAGAAAAACACAAATAAGGAAATAAAAAGGAAACTGTACTACTTGGAGATGGCAGAACCTGTAAGAGTATTTTCCATTCATGTTGATCAAGTTAAAAATGTCTTTTCCTTGAATAAATTTTAATTTAATTGTATAAGCCAAAAAGTTGAGAGCAGTCATGTGACCAGAATGACCCTTTTTCTTAAAATTTGAATTACAGTTTTATATGTTCATATAATATTAATTTCAAAGTCTTTTGAGGGGAGGGGGCAGAGGAATATTGTCTTCATCTTTCTGCCCAACAGTTGCTTCACTGTTTGTGTACAGTGGGGGTCTGTGAAATGTTTTCTGAAATGAAACAAAAAAATCGAACCAATTTACACTGCCTTGTACTCTTTCTATGTGTAGTAAAATTTAAGAAATACATAGTTATGTACATATGTCTAAAAATAAGTATTTGTATTTACACATGTATATGGATGTGTAAATATGTATATATGTATGCATTTGAAAAAGAAACAAAAAGGAAGAAAGTGAAGAGAAAGTAACAGCTTCAGCGGTGTAGGTAAATTTCTGGCTATAGCCATCAAAAAGTACAGTCCCAGGAGAGAGCAGAAGATGAGACAGGTGCCCTTCTCAGGTACTCTCAGTTCCTGTGAGCACAGTGGTGGAGCACCATGCTGTGATGAATGGGATGCTAGTGTTAAAGATATTCAAAAATGAACATGCAACATGGTGGCCTTACATGAGACACTAGCATATTTCACTGTCTTGAGAAAGACCTTCTCTCAACTTTACCCATGTGCAGCACAGCTTACCTTCCACCAGCCAAGACAGCTGAGTCCCAGCTACCATGGTCTCAGAGGCTTCACTCTTTCGAGAGGCCTTCCGGTAGCGAACCTTGTAGCCAGTAATCTGCCCGTTTTGTGCATCTGGAGAAGGTGGCTGCCAGTGAATCATGATACTCTGGGAAAGATAAGGTTATAGGAAAAAGACTGACTACAAAAAGTTTTGACCCAAGGTTTTACATGTTACTACCCTATATTTTCTGTGTAAAAGAAAGGTATATAAAGGCAGCAGGATACTCAATTTTACTAAATTATTTAATAGTCACTCAAGAATACTTTTTAATTTTAAAAACCTCCATTTTCAAAAAGGGATATTATATTTGTTGGCAGTGTACTCTGGGCACTTAACCTACTGGGTATTTTGCCAGAACTGACAACACTGGGCAAGTCTCAGAAGAGTTTTTAAAAGGAAAATACAAGGTTAGAACAAATGAATTCAATAGTAAACTATTGTTAGATGTAAAGGTTCTTTCCCATCTGCAGCATTCAACAGCTGAATTAAATAATTTTCATCTAAAACTCATGAAAAGGGAAAATCATTAACAACTGTTGTTTGTTGTTCCTAAAAGAAGAAATGGAATCCCTCTGGACTTTTTGAAAGGACTGAATTCCTCAGTTGTCTATGCAACCCAGAAAGGGCTCAGGACTCTGAGAGGCATTCATAGTTCTAAGTGTACAGAGAAGTTCACTTGGAGGGAGGATCTGAGCAAATGCACCCAGTCTGAGAGTTGTCTGCCTTTAATTCACATGGGGGATGTCATCATAAACAACTTACTTCTTTCTGTCTGGTAAGGTTCTGGACTGGTAAGATCTAGATTGCTGTGATTTATCTAACAATTGCACTGTATCTGCACAGCTAAAGTAATTCTGGCAATAGAGAAAGACAGCAAAGTCACACAGTACAAGCTGGTATTCTAAGCCCAGTCTTACTTACATATCTGTCAACTTACTTCTCTCACTATGATTGTTTTTAGTTAAGTTCTAATTTATAGGCTTAGTATTAAAAAAAAAAAGATGATTGCAGTGTTAACATTCATTTATTTTGATAGTTTCCCACATAATCTCCTTCCTATAAGCTCTTTGGAGGTTTGATAGTACACTAGTAAAAGTGAATTAACATCAATACAAAATTTTACCTTTGAATTTCTTACTTCTAAGGACAGATTCTGAGGCGCAGCACTGGGAACTAGACAGGCAAAAAAAAAAAAAATTTTTTTTTTTCAATCACCCAACATATCATGTGACTGTTTTGGCTAGACTTACACAAAGGCACATCTCCAAAACTGCTGATGCATCAAAGTCCTCATCCACCTGTCAGTACTATCATATTGATTGTATTATCTGGATAAGGGGTGGCCATGTTTGACTCATTAGAGAAGTAAGACATACTCATTTACATATATCCATGTCAGGTTGTTCCTTGGGGAAATCAGACACTCAGATGTGTTTACAGATGTGACAGTGACTTCAAACTTTTCTAGATTCTTAACTTTTCCAGACCTCTGAACCTTCAACACATTGTTTAAATATTCTTGATGATAGCATATATTTATCTTGGAGGAAGGATCATAAGTTTCCCAGAAACAATTCTCGAAAATATGGCAAATAAGTGAAAGAGATCATCATCATGGGTTCAAAATGTGATATGCAAAAAGCAGTAGCTTCATTTTCTTATGTGGTTCCTAAGCTATATTTTAATAGTTTCTTTAATTGAGGTAACATTGGTTTACAACACTATATTACTCAGAGGTGTAGGATGGCTCAGTTGTATGCTATAACACCACACCCACTACCAAGGCGCTCACAGTGCTTCACCATAGCCTTCTGGGTCCCCTTCCTACTGCCCTCTTTCCCATTCTTTCCTTCCTGATAGCCCCACTTATCCAAGTCAGATTCTAGGGCTTGTTACTGGGTTGATTTTATCTAATGTCTTCTTTTGTTTCTCTATATTCCACATATAATCTGATAGATTTCTTTCTCCTTTACTTAACATTATCCCCTCCAGTTCCATCCAATGGGAAAAGTTTCTTCCCAAATAGAGCAAAGAGGTATTTAAGCAATGGCAGCCTCAGGAATGTGACCATCTGGTTTCCCAAAAAAACTATTACAGCAGGAACACTCATTTAGATGTCAGAAGTTTGTAGCTGCTAGTTAAACAAACAGCTGAACTTCAGTTTCTCACAAAGTAGGGATAAGATAGAGGCATTTCAAAGTCCACACATCTAACGCCATTCCTCTTTGCCATGACTACAGCAAGCAAAGAGTTTAAGTAGATCTGATTAGTTCTCTCTCTCATTCTAAATGCTGACTTTAGTCCTTTTTCTTTTAATTTGTCCATGGAAACTTCTCTCTCCCTTTCTCTGACATTTGGTGGCCAGGTGTGTAACTAAGTGCCTACTATGATATAGGCTTCCACAGAACAGAGATTATGTCTTGATCACTGGTGTAACTCATTCTAGCAAAGTGTATCAGGCCTCAACCCCAACATTTAGGTGCAACATTTAGGTGATGTAGACACACATATATATATTTTGAGAAAAAAATCCATAGTTGTTCCAATAATCTCCCTGTTAAGAACCTCTGCACTGGCTGCATATACACTCAACAGAGGTGCTGTCATCATCACAATTATCATCATTGCTACAATTTGCTATCTGTGCCCATATATCAGGATCCATACTATTCCACAGAGAAATTTCTGTCATTGTTTCTGTTTTACAGAAGAGGAAACTGTAAGTGAGGTTTAGGGCAGTTAATCCACCTTGTTTAAGCTGGTGGCAGAACCAAGATCTGTCTCACTTCAAAGTGCTGCCTTTACGCACTGAGCTAAAACACATTCAGCTTCCACGACAGGCACTGCATTGGGCATGCCAACCCACCTGCATGCAGTTAAAATATGGGTCCTAATGCAAATTTAAAGGCCCAATTTTTCTCAAAAGTCTTGGAACAACTGTGTAGTTGGCTAACCAAATTACAATTTTTATTTATTTTCCCCAACTTGTCATCCTGAAAAATGTCAAGCACACAGAAAACGGTGGTAAGACTAATAAACGCCATATAGTCTTCTCCCATTGATACTCCACCAACCTGCCCTATTCCTCTCACTGTGTATGCATACACATGGTTATCGATCTGTATGATGCTTCTGAATCTGAGGAGAGCCATAGTCATTATGGTACTTCTCTCCTACACAGCATAGTATGTCTAAGAAGGACATCCCCCAACAAAATGACAACAAGCATATTCAGAAAATGTAATCCTAATGCACAATTAGCTAATACACTTAGTAAGATATCTAACATTTATTATTGTGTTGCTGTTTTTAATCACCAGGCCCAGGATCTAGAAATTATATATGCTTCACTCTTATTTAATCTAGATTCTAGATATTCCCCAACTTTCTATTTTCCTAAGGCTCATATGTTTCAAGGATGCAGGTCAGTTTCTTTTTTTTTGAGGGGTAGAATTTTCCCATTTGGGTATGTCTAGTTTCTTCACTATGATCAAATTCAAGTCAAGTATGTTTGGAGGGAGACTAAACACAAGCAAGAAATAGAGCTATGTCCCTCTCATGTATTACTCAGGAGGCGCATGATGTCAGTGTGCTCTTTGGGGATGATGTGTTTGGCCATTTGCTTAAAAGAGGCAAACTGCAGCTTCATGTGTGTTTATAAATAAGGACATATGCACATATATTTTTAAGAATTAAGACATGTGTAACACACTGGTTATAGCTGAGTTTCAAGAAATAATATGCACACATTTAACGGATTATGTTATTTTCTGTCAAGTCTAAAAAAAATGTTGATTATGTCTACTCAATCTCATTGGCAACCTGTAGTTTGAAAAATACTACTCTAGATCTTGGGTATATTCATACAACTTAGCTTAGAAGTTCTGTCACAGGTGAGAAATGAAATGTCATTACAAAAAACCCACTTGGCATACAAATATGATTACTAAGTACAAGGCTAGCTTGCCAAAAACACTAGAATGATCTGTGCTATGCACAAGCAACAATATTTCCAAAAGCCCCTAGTAAAAATAAAACCATTGAGAATCTACTCAGTACCAGGCAATGCATGTGCTGTATTCTCTGACTGTTTACAGCAGTCCAATTAAGTTGATATTAACCACAGTTTAGATGAAAAAAAAACATGCTCAGACATGTCTATTGACTGACGAGGGTCACACTCTTGGGAATGAATTGGGATCTGAACTAAATCTTGCATTAATGCTCATGATTACTTCTGTGCCACCGGAGGCACTGTATTTCAAAGGAACAGACAGACTTACCATCTGACAATGTTCGAACAGCAACATCTTGTGTGGAGACACCAGGACCATGTTTATTGTAGGCCACCACTCGGAAATTATACTCCGTATATTTTTTCAACCCATTAATGGTGTGAGAGAGACTTGAAACATCAATATCCTTAAATAAAATAAAACAATTTATATATATACACACACACATATACATACTCAATTTATACACACATACACACACACATTCACTACTCAAGCCAAAAGAAGTGCTGCACTATAAGGAATTATACAAAATTTATATTGAATGCAAACTAGCTTTTCATTTCTTTTGTAGACTTATTTTACAGTCAAAGCAGATTAATCATAAATATTGGCAATTTACTTAGACATATTGCTTGATGTTTAGTGACCCTTACTGGTAAAAACCTTGGTACAAAGAAATGAATCTACTGACTCTGCATTTCCTATACATCATTTTCCCCATTAGATTTATCGACAAGAAACTTTTAAGTTCTGGAAATATATTTCAACTTTACTATTCTAATCAATGTACTGGAAAATAACATCATTTTTTACCTGTTCTTTATCAGTCCCTTTTTCCATGTAGTACAATTTGTAATTCTGAATTTCCCCATTCCCAGACAGTGGTGTTTCCCAGGTGATGGTGATGGAAGTGGGTGAAACTGCATATGCTCGGATGTTAGGTGCTGGGCCAGGGAGCTGAACTGGAAGGAAAATTTCAAGAGAGCAAGACATATGAAATTTTACTGCATCCTTCAATAGCCATTCTCAGCAATAACACTATACTGTATTAAGTTTAAAAACTAAGTAGTGGTTTCATAAACATAGTTTTGGAATTACTATCCATTTCCCTTTATGATTAAACTTAAAACCAAAAATTATCTGTAAGTTATCTCAAATTTATTCAAAGAAAAGAAATGAAAACTGTAGAATTCTTGTGGTATATATAAATTACCAGCTTTGTGGAAGGACTGTATAGCAGATAAGAGCAATCATCACAGAAAGAGCCCTTTCTGCCAGATAGATGTAGAATGATGAAAAGAGTTCCTGCCCACCAAGAACATCCAGTCTAGTAGGGATGTCAGACATAAATACATACAAATAATGTCAAAAGTGCAAGCAGCTATGTAATGATCACAATGAAGAGAGAAGAGTATATAACTTTGCTCCATGACGGCTGGGTAGAAAAGGGAAGGCTGGTAAAGACTTCTGGGGGCTAAGGAAAATGAATACTTTTCTCAGGTACCAAGGGAAAAACTATCCCAGTAAATGTCAGTGAAGAGGATGTAGGAGAAAACCATGTTAATATGGCTATGATTAAAAGACAACAGATGTCGGCCCTTCCTGGTGGTGCAGCAGGTTAGAGGACAGCACTAAGAAGCTAAAGCCACTTCAGCATGAGTTTGAGCCCTGCCTGGAGGTGACCCACATGGCATGGGAGACCTCTCCTGACCTACCCAGTGGTCCCCTCAGCAGTGTACTTCAACAGTTGGCCTGTTCTACTCCCCAATCTGTTGCTGGTGGGTCCTCTCACTGCTCCTGCACCTCTGGCCTATACCCCAGTTCTGTATGCATAAATAAATAAATCTTTAAAAATAAAGATAGCAGATCATGGGAGAGATAATGATTAACAGGATGACAAGAACCAGTTAATGAAGAACATCTTA
Organism: Condylura cristata; assembly: GCF_000260355.1. Taxonomy (NCBI): domain Eukaryota; kingdom Metazoa; phylum Chordata; class Mammalia; order Eulipotyphla; family Talpidae; genus Condylura; species Condylura cristata. Next base: position 763,113 of record NW_004567124.1, read on the forward strand.
CTAGGGAGTTTGGACTATTTCTAGTAGGTGTTAGATAGTTACCGAAAAATTGTGAATAGGAACATACATGATGTGGTCAGATCTGTGTTCAGAAAGACATGTCAACATACCATGTAAGAACAGTGCCAAGGGAACAAGACTAGGTAAAGGAATATAATTAAAAAAATAGCTGCTTAAAGGAGTTCAGCATTTAGAGATTTATATTTATTAAGTGACATCTTATTTACCTTTGCACTCAACCCTACTTACAGATGAGGCTGAGAGACTGAGAACCATTTCCAAATGATGGGGTATTAGTGAGTGCTGGAGTAAGGAGGTAAGCACTCTCTGACTCTAAAATATGGCTGAGGAAGACCAATGAGACAGCCATAATTCCTCCCATCAGATACGTATGATGGAGAATCAACTGTCTGTCTGGTTCTAACCCCTTCATTTGGTTCACATACCTTATGATTCTCTTTTTGACTGACTGACAGTTTCCAATCTCAATCTATACACAAATTCTGGGTAACTGTCTATGTTTACACTTTGTAAATATTCTATATTTGAATACAATTTCTCTGGTGCTAGGTTTCAGTAACAGGCATCCATTAAAGTGAAAGAAAGGGAGAAAACTAACAAAATGTATGATAAACTGGCTGTCTTAAATAACAGCAACACAGCTTAAGATTAGTTTTGCTACCAAAGTAGAGAAGCCTGAATATGGTTATTTTAGCAGTTGTTTCCTTTATTTAGTCATGAATCATGTTATTCACTTAATGTGAACAGCATATTTTGTGCAGCCTGACAGGTGGGATTTGTCTCACTTCTGCTGCTATGGAAAACTTTCTTCTAACTTATTAAAGGTGAAGAAAAACAAAACAGTTCCCAAATTCCCTTGAAATTACTATCAATATATTCATTGGCTAAATATACGCAAGTATGATCCTAAAAAAAAGATGCTAATAAATTCTTTCCTTTCAGCAGTACAGTGGAATTATATATATATATATATACATATATATATATATATATATATATATATACATATCAAATGGTTTGTGAAGCTAAATATAAATAAACTATTTTCCAAGGGCTGACTCCAACACTTACACCTCCTCACACAAGTTGAATACTTCCAGATGAAATACACATCTCTCTACACAAACTCCTCTCTGTGAAAATGTATGAGTCTCTCTCCATTCCTAAAATATCCTCACTGAACTGTTGCCCCTTTCCTGTACATTTTTATTTAGTTATTTTTAAGTAAACTCTATGAACAAAGGACTGTGCTGTCTGCTTCCTTTGTGAGACAGCCGCATTGTCATTTTATTTAACTGGGTCCCAGAGTGAAAGTTCCTGTGATCAGATGTCTAGTCTTATTCATCTTTACACCCTGACTGCCTAGCACAGTGACCAGCACATGCCAATCTTCCTCATGTCTTTTCTTTCATCTTTAAATTTGACAGTGACCCTTCTAGTGGTTTGCAAGTTTGACTCAAGTTTTGATGTAATCAAAGCCACAGACTCTTTCCTAAGAAAAATGTGAATATGACCACAGAAATATATTCATATGGATCATAGTCCTAGGATGGAATTCTGGGACCATATCAAATTCAATGGTTGCTTCATTCATTTTTTTTTTTTTAAGATTTATTTATTTGTGGACCTCCCTGGTGTCACAGTGGCTAAGGATGTGGCCCTGCAAGCTAGCCGCAGCGGCTTCAGTGTGAGTTCCATCCCCTGCCCCAGAGGTGATCCACATGGCAAGGCAGACCTCTCCTGACCCGCCTGCTGCTCCCCTCAGCAGTGTGCTTCATCAATCTGCCTGTTCTGCTCCCACTCTGTGTCTGGTGAATCCTCTCACTGCCCCTGCACCTCTCGCTTGCACCCCAGTTCTGTATGCATAAATAAATCTTTTAAAAATTTTTCATTAAAAAAATTTATTTATTTATTTGTGCATACAGAACTGGGGTATAGGCCAGAGGTGCAGGGGCGGTAAGAATATTCACAGAGTGGGAGCAGAAGAGCCAACTGACAAAGTACACTGCTGAGGGGAGCAGCAGGCTGGCCAGGAGAGGTCTGCCGCGCCTTGTGGATCACCTCTGAGGCAGGAGGGGATCGAACTCATGCGTAAGTGACTTTAGCTTCTTAGTGCTAAGCTTTAACCTGCTGTGCCACCAGAGAGGGCCCGTTTTGTTCATTTTTATCACAATTCCCTTGCGTGTGCACTGTTTGATCCTATTTCGGGGATCTGGGTCATACAGTTTCCTCCCCCGAGAATATTTAGTCTAAGTCAGATGCTTCAAGGTCGACCTCGGGTCTCCTCTTTTCCTAGGAACCTGCTTTGATTTACTTATCTTTCACAGAAATTGTCCATTGCTCTGTATCCCAACATCTTTCATATGGCACCTGTTCATGAAGGTAATGTAGAAATACTGACTAACAGTTTCTGCTTCTATCTGAATGTACTAACTGTGAAATTCGACCTCCTTTCCCTGTAACAAGGACACATTCTTTCCTTAACTCAACCCTGACTCTCTGATGGTACTCTTGTTTTGGCTGGGTCTGAATCCTGATCTTTAAATTCTATCACTGAAATGATCATTAGCCTCCTCTTGACTGCTCCCTCGGTAGGGGCAGAATCCTCTTCTGTTCATCTCCTGGATCTTAACACCTTGGGATCGTGTCTGTTGTAGGAGATGTTCAATCAGTGTTTGATAAATGAATGATCTGCTGTAGCATCAGTGAGTTAGTGAGTAATTCTATAGCTTCTAGATTTTACTTATTCCACCCATCAGGGTAAAGTCCTTGAGCTATTTCCATAGTTTTATAGGCAAATTCTTCAACCTGTTTAGTTCTCTGGTCAGTAACTTCTGCAAATATATCTCATATGCCCCTTAATTGAAGTAAAATCTCTATTACAACTTGTTAATATAGAAAACACAGTACAGCTAATAGTAAAAGGGAACTGGAGAAGATTCTAAGGAAAAACAGTGACTTTGTTAAAGGAAGGAAAAAGTGTAGATGAAAGTCTCAATGGGAAAAGCATTAATTATTATGAAATTGCTTCTTTTTTCAACCTAGGGCTATAGTTTTCAGTCAAAATTTAGGATATACAAGACATTTATAATAGAATCCAACACTTATCTCAGTTGCAGAACATCTTAAAAAATATGAGTAGAAGTAACACTGTTTGGTACAAAAAGCCCATAGCTCCAAAGTAAACCTTTAAAGGGATTCTCAAGAGTGTGATGAATATAAACATCAGAGCAATCTTTTTGACTTTCTGTTTGAATACAGTTATGAAACACGTATCTCAAATGCAAAGCATTTTATCACACATTGACAAAAACAAAAGGATTGTGTCTTTGCCATAAAACAATGTACATTCATATGATAACTTAAGGAAGAAAGTGATACTATAATCTTAAGATTACAGACAAGCAATATTAGATAGGATCTAAGGAAAGATTCTACAAGGAATCTGAGCTAGGTCTTACAGGATGGATAAAATTTAAGTATGTATCAGAATTATATTGTCTTACACTATTTGCTACTCTTTTTACCTGAATTAATTTTGTCTCCCCTTACAGATGAAGAACTGTTTAATTCCATACCCTACGATATGAAAGACTACTCAAAGGGCAGACCTTAAAGGATTACCTATAGGTGGGGGCTGAAGGTGGTGGAAGACTTACCTTCAGGCTGGGTTTCTACTCGCAGTGGAGCTGAACTCTCTCCTGAGCCATGCTTGTTATGAGCCATAACTCTGAAGATGTACACAGTTGCTGGCATTAGGTTTTGAATGGTTACCTGCATTTCTCCTGGGCGACTGGTATTCTCAACACGCTCCCTTTGGACAAAGAAAGAACATCAATTAGGAAAATTTCTAGGAAGTAGTTTCATTTTCATTGCAATGCCGATAGACACACCACATCAAAATCTTACTAATGTTAACTCTCAAAAATTAAACTTCTACGGTGGAATAGTATTTAATAAGAGTAAAGAGACTGGCAAAGAGCAATGGAATCTGCACGTGATAATGTGCTGACCAACATTCTTGCTTGACCTTTACTGAGCTCTGGTCATATTCACCATTTACTTTCAAAAGTAAAAAGAAGAGGGTCTTCTCAATGCCATTTTAAATGGGACAGCTGGTCATCAATTTTGCAGATTTCTGGAAACACTGAGTTTTAAGCGGTGATTCTCAGGGAGTCAAACAGAAGCTGATAGGGATGACCCAATTTTCACAGAAAATATAAGAATACTGTGCATATTTGGGATAGTAAAGATCCTCAATAATAAGAAACTAGATGTGATCACTTTTAAAACATCAAACATTTAAATGAATTCTTAAAGCAATCTAATCTGTAAAATAAGTCATCGTGATGCTGATTTTCAGAATTTATTTCTTAGATATTCTTTTCTTAAAAAAAATTTATGCATACAAGAACTGGGGTGCTGGTCAGAAGTGTGGGGGGAGGGGTGGTGTGGTGGTGAGAGGTTTCACCAGAGACAGTGGGGGAGCAGAACAGGCAGACTTACTGAAATAACAATGTTGAGGGGAGCAGGGGGCAAAACAGGAGAGGTCTGCTGCACCATGTGGGTCACCTCACCGGCTGGGATCAAACTCATACTGCAGTGGCTGTGGATAGCTTCATAGTGCTGTGCCACCAGGGAGGCCTCTTAAATATTCTTTTTAAAGGATTTTAAAACGAATTTGAAGTGCTTAATATATCTTATCACAAACAGTACAGTCTAGTGTTATCAGATAAAAATATAAAAGCAATGACCCAGATTCTATTCTGGGGCATCTGTATGTTCATACGTAGGCCCATAATTCTGCTCCCTATAACAAAACCAAGAGTTTTCAACAACTATTGTGAAGGAATTGTGTTAGAACAGTCAAATCTGTGAGATGATCTGATCTAACTTGAAGAAGTAATAAAAGGGTCAAAACTACTCTGTGGAAGAAATTACTTGGAATTATCAAAACAGTTAAGTCAAAATTCTTATTTTAAACTACTGACATTACTAAAATTAGTTTAGGTTCACAATCTGACTGTTAACAACATTTCAATTTCAGAGAGCTGTGCTTTTCAACACTTATCTCTAAACTACCTTATTTTCTTTAAACTACCTTATTTTAATACAAAGAAACCCAATACTCATATTCTATTTATAGAGACTGTTAGTCTTAAGGCCACTGGAAAAGAGTATTTTGCTAATAAAGGCTAATGCTCACAGATACTTAAGATACTTATAAAATTATTTTCTCATCAGCTAAACCTCTAAATCACAAGATGTATTTAGGAGGATAGCAATAGATTTCTAACACTTCAAATTGTCTGGCACTTGGTATGATCATAAAAGGAAAGATGTTGTTTGATTCATTACCCTACTATAAATTCCGTATGAGAGCATAGATTATGTCTGTCCTGCCTACTGTATACATAAAGGTGTCGACAGATTCTCTTCTAGAGAGGCAATGGGCAGTAGAGTGGGAAAGCTATTTTACTACAATTTGAAGTGAAATGTCCTCTCCTTTATGTTCACATACAGAAACAGTAGAATGATCAAAAATTCCACTAAGTAGAAAATACCACACATGTGTTAAATGAGTATAAATTTGCCATCTGACATAAATTATGTACAATGATGATGGCATGGATACCTTTTGTTTGTTTCTATGTAAAAGGGGGGGAAATTTAGGAGAAATGAGTGAAGGGACTGAAATATAAGACAAATTTCTACGGCAGCAGTCCATCTCCCTCCTCTCAAAAATAATTATTCATAGGTGTGATTAGCCATGGTAGAATATATAGCACCTTAAAATTCTTCCAACACTGAACTGGTTTGAGAGCCCAGAAAAAAGATTTTCTGTAGGGAAAAAAACCTTTTGACTTCAAAATAGGAGCCAGGGAGAATTTAAAGGACAAGTCATAGGATATGTAGGATTGCAGTGGTACTTAGGTCAGAATGTGTCAACTAAGGGTCAAGAAAGAAAGAGGTATATGTTATAGTGCAGTTCCAGTTTTTTGTTTTTTTTTTTAAGATGTATTTATTTATGCATACAGGCCAGAGGTGCAGGGGCGGCAAAAGGATTCACCAGAGACAGAGTGGGGAACAGAACAGGCAGGCTGAGGAAGTACACTGCTGAGGAGCAGAAGGGGGGTCAGGAGAGGTCTGCAGCGCCCTATAGATCACCTCAGGCCAGGGATCGAACTTGCACTGAAGTGGCTGCAGCTAGGTTGCAGTGCTGAGCTCTAACCCAATGTGCCACCAGGGAGGGCCCACAGTTCCAGCTCTGACAGCACAACAGCTTGACAAGTCTCAAGTCACTAGTTCTTTCTGGGTCTTTGTTTCTTTATATATTAAATGGAAGAATGAGACCAGAATGGCAAAAAATAAATAAATCTAATATGGGACAAGTGACAAATGGAAAATAGCATGCAGTTACACACACACACATACAACACACACACACATCCTAGTGGAACCATTTAAAACCGTAAGAACTATCTTTTGCAAATACACAAAATTAAGAATGATGTTAAACAAAACAAAACAAAAAAATACTATCTTTTGTTCCTGGTCCACAAATAAAAGTGTGACCTGGACCAGCAATCCATAGTTTGCCAAATCCCTGACTAATAATTACCTATGGATTTAGCCAATCTCTAAAATGGTGTTAATTTCTGGAATGACTTACTATTATCCATTTAGTGATTACTATTAGGAGAGTAATATTATCTAGATTACACGGATTTTCTAAAAAGGCGAAAACTTCAGAGCTGAAAAGACAGAGAAAGGAACTTCGCCAATGTCTGGAAACCGAGGTACCACAAGCGCGGCATGTGATCAAGGCACATAATGCCACCTGGTGGTGAAATTCTCAATTGCAGGAAGGGGAATTTGTAAATGCAGGTACTGGCACAGGTTTTCACTGAATTTTTACTTATTGCCTGTGAAAAAAACTACCATCCTCATTTTTCAGATGAGAAAGATCAAGCTTATAAAGTCTAAATGAAATGTTTATAAAACAAGTAAATAGAATACAGTCTTCAGACAGTGTTTTAACATTCATATTCAGAAATTATAAACTCAATGACGTGACAAAAAAATATTGGTCTGCAGGAATTCTCTGTCCACTAAGGTTACTGCTTTTAATGCTATTCATATACACCCACCACTAAATGAACTTAACTACTGCCTAACAATCACCCTGACTCCATTTCATCCCCCCTCTAATCTTGGGCAGTGTTCTGAAAGCACTACTAAAACGAGTCGCTTAATAAAAACCACAGGCACACGTGCTCAGGAATTTACAAAGGGTTCCTGCTGAACTGATTGTGCCCAAATTCTTAGTAGTAATTCAGCATTTGACTCCCCTTTATTATAATTTCTAACTGGTACCCCAAACATGACCAATTAGGCTAGTTTTCTTTCTTTCTAATCCTTCAAACACCAGGGATATAAATTAAATTGGATTCTTATCTTGTGCCTCCTCTTCCTTTATATATATAGTCCTCCTTACCTGCCAATTAAACTTTTATGTTTTTTTAATTTCAACTTCCTTATTAATCATTCCTGTTTATTTCTTTTAAAATGTCTTTCACATTCAAACGACAAAATTTCTACTTTTCTTATATAAGTTTTAAAAAAATATCTCAATCTACCTATACATGTCAGAGATAGAACTGCTCCCAATAATAATTACCAGCATAACTTTTAAAAGAATTCACTACTTAACAGACATTTATTTCATGTTACTTATATAACAGGTTCTGCTACTGGAAATACTCATTGAACAAGAATGATACCATAAGTACACTAATAAAAAGACAAAATAAGTGCTTTGGGGAAAAAAAGTGATGTGACAGCAGTGATTTAGTGGTAAGCATTTAGCAACTGGCTCAGGTTTGCAGCACTTACTGTTGTAAATATTTCCACCAGGGCCAATTTCAAGCTACCACAATTTCCTGAACTTTGTCATCAGATTTGAAAAATTTCCCCAAATTTAATAACTGATTTGGGATCAACTGGCTTCAGCTGTGTGAGAAGGGTAAGCTAGGTGGGCATCCATGGAAAGCCTGAGCAGCAGCATGTAAGAATATCAGACAAAAGCCAAAGTCATTTATGAAAGAAATGCCTATCTGGCAGAAAGAACAGGATGAAAGCATTTTGTCCTAAGGAGTCAGTGAATGCTTCCTTAAGTTCGGTGAATGCCTGTGAAATTTGTTAGGAGACTTCAGTCTACTGGAAACACTTGAATATAATTACTGTTTGGTAGTGATGACTTGCCTTTTTGTGTCTGGAATTGTTTCCTTATGTTTCTAATACCCAGGACATCCAGTACAGTAGAGAGTTCAGATACACATTACCATCTAGCTGGCTCAAATCGCTCAGACTTCTCAAGAGTATTAAATCAAGGGATCTTGAGGAATTTCTGTACTTGTTGAGTTTGCCAGTATAATATTAAATATTATGTATGCCAAATACAAGCACCTTAGCAGAAATACAAGATTTATTTTATGTGTTTGTGTCATGTGTTAGCATCTTATTCTGGTGTGAGGTACAGTACACTGAAGGAATCTACACAGCAATGTTTACAATGCACAGCTTTTAGCATACTTACTCCTTCAGAACTTATAAACTGGGAACATAGGACAAGTGCACTTGGTAGAACAATTTATGGTGGTATAAGATTATGTGTTACAATTAAGTGTCAGTGACACAAACTAATTAGTAACATATATAAGAGCAATGTTGTATGTGCTGAAAATGGTGGGAAAAGTCTGATGAAAACTTCATGAAGAGAATAGACTGTGAATGAAAATACATTAAACTGGGATTAGGGTGGGGAGAAAAATAAGGTGGAACAGAAAAAATGCTAGCACCCAGGGATCCTGGATCATCTCCTGGAAGCAGTGAAGAGGCACTGTAAGTTCCCAATGCAGAAGGGGAATTTAATAAAAATGCTGTTCTACAGAAAATAATTGCTTATTAATCATGTCATCAAAGAGATACCTTGGAGTTCAGCAGCTTACATTCACAGAAGGGGATACAGGCAGATAAATTAAATCCACCATAATTTCTAGAATCTGAGTGCTCTAAGTAAGCCACAGGATGTGTAGAGTGAATCTTAGGAAAGAAAAAGGGTAGCCCCTTTTTACAATTTAAACTTTTATCACTTCAGCTAAATAGCTATATCTACTGTCTCCCCAAGTCATCCCAGAAAAGCAAGAAAGAATATTTGAATTGCAGACTTATCTAGGAATGTACTTTTAAAGATGTAAAAAGATATAGAAGAGATGTATCTCAACAGCTATTTTCTGGAATAAATATTGGTACAAATCCCATACCACAAGCACTGCACACAGGCAGGTACTTACCTAGCAACACCCTCCTTGGTGTAGAAGACAGAGTAGGTTAGGTTGTCCCCATGAGGATCTGATGCAGGTGTCCGCCAAGTCAATTTGATGAAGCGGGTGGAGACCAGGGAGGCCACGACATCCCGAGGAGCTGAAGGCAGTGGTCCAGTTGTGGCTGGTGCTAGATGGTCAGTAGTGGCACTGGTCAGTGAAGTGGGAGGTAATGTTGGGATGGCAACATCTTGTCATGTGCAAACATTGGGGAATATGAAGGGCAAACCACGATGTTTTTAAAAAAGAGAACAGAAAAAACAAAACAAAAAGAAATAAACAAAACCACGATGGGAAATAAAATAAAATGAGTGAACATAAAAAAGGCCATTAAACTGAAGGCTAACATGCAGGCCAGGGGTAATTACTGAAAACTAATAGGCATCCTCAAGACACACCACTGGAGAGCAAGCAGACTTCCTGGCCACTATAATGGGTGTGGGCAAGGGAGAGGGAGAGTGTCAGCTGAGAAAAAGTCTCACAGAAGGACACAGCAGTGCCCCTGAAAGAAGCATGCAACATCTGTCAAACTATGTACATACAAGCCTCACATATATTAACACCTCTATATTTTCTCCTATTTTATTAAAGTAGGAGGAATGTGTGGTATGAACCTAGTTACACTCAACAGGCACTGGTCATTGAGACCTCACCAAGGAACTTGTGTGTCTTCAGCACTGCAGGAGAGCTGAAAGTCACATCTTTCTTCAACCTCAGTCTAATGCTACATTGTGTTGTAGGCAGTACCCATGGAAGTCTGATGATTGCCTCCCTCACTTTGGGATAATGAATGATACAAATGATCCCTGAAAGCAGTCTTCATACTATTTTAATAAAAAAACAAAACAGTGAACTAAAGCTCTGGTCCCTATAAAAAATATTTACGTATTTTAGTTTTGTTATATTCACTTGTTTCCTTTTTTAGGAACATCTATACTTTCAGTAAATGTTTGTCCCAAAACTGAATAAATAAAAACAAACAGAACACTCAAGAACAAAGACATGTAATTCTGGGGATATGAAGGACTTTGAAATATGAATTAATATCACAAGGAAACTTTTCAAGCTGACTTTCTAAAGAGGAATCATTTAATTTTTAGGAAAAGGAGGACTTTTAAACATAAAATTTGACAGCCCTCCCTAACATTCTAAGATAAAGTGAAAGTAATATTTTTACTAGTAAGTATAGACTGTTCAACTTCCAAGTAAATCTTAAATTATTTTTTCCTTATTTTTAAAAAGATCACCCAATATACTTGCTTTTGCAAGCACGTTACACGCATTCAACTCTAAATTTCACACAGTAAGCCCTCACACTTTTTTTCTTATTAATTTTGAACTTATATAAAGTTCTACCTTTCCAGCTTCTTTATATCATTGACAAAACAGTTGGCTCCAGGTTACCACTAAGATGTACAGTGATTGGTGCCAATGAAGCACAGCCTGTACTCTGGATTCCTCAATAAAGGAAAATTGCTCATGGATATAGGAAACACTTCTAATTCCACTCAGGTTCTAGAAGTGGATGTAGGAATGATAAGGCTGAAGTGTATCACCACTTCAATGGAAAAACATGAAACAGCTGTTTTTTAAAACTCAGTTCAAAAATTCTCAACTTTTCAACATTCTTTCTTCTCCCTCTCTTTTTTTTTTAACTGACACTTTATGTACGATTTACAAAAAAAAAAAAAAAAAGACAGTGAAAGTACATTGGCATTTCAGATAGCATCTCTATGTCACTGTCATCAGAATAACTAGAAGGTTAAAGCAAGACGTTACTATTCTAATTGCCACTGATCAGGCACTGATAGGTGTTTATCCCATTCTGAAATTAATGGAAAGATAAATGCATGAATATTCAAATATTTCAGAGTACATCTTTAAAATTTCTCTAGTGGGTCCTGCCCCACAATTCTGATAGAGAGGTTCTTTTTCTCCCACTGTAAACAGCTCAAAGAAAGCAATAAAAAAACTTTGAGACTCAGGGAAAACAGTTAAAGAACACTTAATCTGCTTAAAGACATTCATATGAAGCACACTCAACAGGAAAACAACAATTAGACTATTTACTCATGGCACTTTATTAAAAATGAGAACACTAACAGAATGTGAAAAAGGTATCAAATAATTTGTTCCTGAGAGTAATCTGTCACATAAAGGAGCTACTGAAAACTACGTGGAAGTTCCAATGAATTCAAGGCTTGTACACAGGTTGTTCCTAGTGGTGTCTCTCCATAGGGCAGGCATATTTCTGGAATTGTGTAAGCAGTAAAAGACACAAATTTCTTCTCCCTTTCCCAAACTAATACAATTTATCATTCTATTTTCAAAGTTAAAAATATAACTATACTACACTTAAAAAGAACTAAAGAAGAAAATTGCTACACAGTAACAATTTAGACTTAATATCCCCTTATACTTTCACAATCTGATTTATAAACACCTGCTTTCAGATAAAGAAAGAGCCCCAGTCCCTGTCTAGACTCGGGTATACCCCTTTTTGGCAGATGCCCCATGTGGGAGTGAGTGTTAAATATCTTAATATTTTTACAGATTCTAAAGACTCAAAGCACATGCATGAAAGAAGATCTAGAGATCTTCTTCAAGGGCATCTTTTAAAATTAGTAGTAATTTGTTAAACATAAATTTCTCTTAGATAGTAAAATGGGATGTCTTGTGAGGAAGACTGTCCTATAACTGGAAGATGTTAAGAATTCCTATAAAGATAATCACTGTGTAAATAAAATTTGTGATTAAAAACTTCTATGATTTTTAAAAAAGATTTTTGCATAGAACTAGAGTGTAGGCCAATGATGCAGAAGGTGAGAGGATTCACCAGAAACACAGTGGGGAGCAGAACAGGTAATCACTGAAATACACAGCTGAGAGGAGCAGCGGGTGAGACTGGTGAAGTCTGCTGCATTGCAGCATATGTGGGTCATCACCCTGGTTAGTGGCTAAACTCAGGCAGTAGCGGTGATAGCTTGATAGTGCTCAGACTTAACCCCTCCCCTAGACTACCAGGGAGGCCCCAAATTCTATTTTTTAAAACAATAAAACAGCTAATAAATCTAAGAGATTCTGTATTTAACCCCCATTTGTTTGAAACAGAACAAATTTCATTGTTACATACTATTAAAGAGAAAGAAACCATACAGCAATTAGTTTTGTGAAATCAATGTGAATGTCAAGGACTTGACAGATATGTGCTATCTTCCTTCTAGGTTTAGTGACAGAAACAATGATCTATTTACTTTTGATTTTTTGTTATGGAAAGGGTACTGGGAATGTTTCACAGTTGATACTCTTCTCCCCATAGAGGATTTGACTTGGGAGTAATCTTCCGTATTATGAACATTATTATTTAATTTCTAGAAGGAGAAATCAAAACATTTACTTAGCATGAAAATACCTGCAAAATATTCTGAACTTTCTTGAATTTTTCATGCAAATTCAGATACCTTTATTGATGTCAGCATAATGAGAAGCCTTTATCTAATTAATTCTAAAACTATCTGCCATTTCTGGATATTCATAAGTATTGATACAACAAAGGGATTCAAATTGATAAACTCAAGATCCTTATTCATATTTAAATAGACTCTATACAAATATTTATAAGTCAGCAACCCTGATGCAGCAATTCATTAAAAGGATATATTTCTGTATTAAAGTCAAAAATAAACTGAATAGGCCCTCCCTGGTGGCCCAGCGGGTTAAAGCACAGACTAAGAACCTAAAGCCACTTCCGCATGAGTTCGATCCCCGCCTGCCCCTGGAGGTGACCACATGGCGCGGCAGACCTCTCCTGACCGGCCCGCTGCTCCCCTCAGCAGTGCACTTCGTCAATCTGCCTGTTCTGCTCCCCACTCTGTCC